>NW_027361789.1:1935000-2425000 GCF_039654945.1 Dendrobates tinctorius | reverse complement strand
ACTTCACACTAGACCTTAAGCAGCTTGGATTGTGCGCCTCTCCACTCTTCCTCCAGACTCTGGGATCTGGATTTCCAAATTAAATGCAAAATGTACTTTAATTTGAAAACAACACCTTAGAGTCTTAGTCAACAGTCCAATTCTTTTTCTCCTTGGCCCAGGTAAGATGCTTCTGCGTTGTCTATTGGTTATGAGTGGCTTGACACAAGGAATGCAACACTTGTTACCCATGTCCTGGATACGTCTGTGTGTGGTGGCTCTTGAAGCAATGATTCCAGCAGCAGTCCACTCCTTGTGAATCTCCCCCATTTTTTGAATAGCCTTTTCTTATCAATCCTTTCTAGGCTGTGGTTATCCAAGTTGCTTGTGCACCTTTTTCTGCCACACTTTTTCCATCCACATACCTTTCCATTAATATGCTTGGATACAGCACTCTGAACAGCCAGCTTCTTTAGCAATGACAAACAGCTATCGTCCATAGAACCAGTGATGCTTGCAATTTGGTGCAGTCTCTTTTCAGAGAGATTCTGACTTGTCTCTCTTCAGATCCAAAGCAACCCACTCTACTCCGTTTTCCCAGCCGACTGACCAGTGTAGAGATGGCCTGATTCTAGTAATAGCTATTCATGTGCATGTTATCGGGACCTTTAGTGCTAGGATATAAGCCTAGCCTCCCTGGATTTCCCACTTACACCCCCCTCAGCTGTGCCCAAAGTCAGTCACTGGGCACTGTCTGCCCACTCAGTGTCTACATGGAGGCTACTTCTGTATTGCCTCTTATGAGACCATCTCCCAGTGGGACTCAGAAATCCTACAGGACTTTAAATTGACCCAAGTGTTAGGTCCATGCTTAATAACATGAGGGTAATCTAGTAACTTTGAGAGCCTGTCTCTAGTTTTGCCTACCATTTTCCAGTCATGTTGTTTTTGGGAATGAGACAAACTTTCATTCACTTGTGGTACTTATAATGTTATCGTGTGACTGGGACAACAAGCAAGGCATTTCAAGCAGGTCCCTATCTTTCCAGGGTTTCAGTAGGTTGTCATAATATATGGGGAAGGGCTTCTTTTTCCTTGGTTGGTGCACTTTATAGTTGACCTCGCCCACCTTTTCCACCACCCCGTAGAGTCCTTGCGGCTTGGTAATGAATTTGATCTCCACTGTGGACACCAGCACGAGTACCCGATCCCTAGGCCTAAATTGTCAAACTGAAGCCAACCGAATATACGCTCTGGATTTTGCCTCTTTTACCTGGCCACTCACTTTGGCATCTCGATGCAATAGATCATTATGCCTGACCAACTGTGGAAAAGAATTATTGGCTCCCAGTTCCTGTGGAATACCATTTAACACGCTTACATTTTCCAGAGTACTGTATTCCAGTATGTAGTTAAATTCTGGTCTCCTTTGAAACTCAGCATCTAGCTAATATTCAAAGGAGGACCAAGATGGTGGCGACAGGAATCTTCCGCAGGTTGTCTTGGCAACGCATTAGTATGCATCTGCACTAATCCAGGGTGCAGCGGACCCAAGTAAAATGGCAGCTGCACTGGTGCATAAATACCAAATGAAACAGCCAGCCTACGATCAGGGATTGGCCGTGTGGTACACCAGTGCAGAAAAAATAATCCGCATGTGGCAGTGTTCACACAGGGAATACAGGGCTTCTGGCTCACAACCTCTTAGTAACACCATATAGGGGGGCTGCCCAGTGCCAACTAGAATGCATCCCGTGTGAACAGAGGCCACAAGTTTGCAGAACCATTTGGGCCCAACTGCACCCTGGAAAAAATATAAAAAGTGCACAAAAAACATATCAATATATGTAAGGTATTGGTTGATACAGTCATATGTAAAAGTTTGGGCACCCCTATTAATGTTAACCTTTTTTCTTTATAACAATTTTGTTTTTTGCAACAGGTATTTCAGTTTCATATATCTAATAACTGATGGACTCAGTTATATTTCTGGATTCAAATGAGGTTTATTGTACTAACAGAAAATGTGCAATCTGCATTTAAACAAAATTTGACCGGTGCAAAAGTATGGGCACCCTTATCATTTTCTTGATTTGAACACTCCTAACTACTTTTTACTGACTTCCTGAAGCACTAAATTGGTTTTGTAACCTTATTGAGCTTTGAACTTCATAGCCAGGTGTATCAATTCATGAGAAAAGGTATTTAAGGTGGCCACTTGCAAGTAGTTCTCCTATTTGATTCTCCTATGAAGAGTGGCATCATGGGCTCCTCAAAACAACTCTCAAATGATCTGAAAACAAAGATTATTCAACATAGCTTTTCAGGGGAAGGATACAAAAAGTTGTCTCAGCGATTTAACCTGTCAGTTTCCACTGTGAGGAACATAGTAAGGAAATGGAAGAACACAGGTACAGTTCTTGTTAAGCCCAGAAGTGGCAGGCCAAGAAAAATATCAGAAAGGCAGAGAAGAAGAATGGTGAGAACAGTCAAGGACAATCCACAGACCACCTCCAAAGACCTGCAGCATCATCTTGCTGCAGATGGTGTCACTGTGCATCGGTCAACAATACAGCGCATGCATAACGCCTTTTTGTATGACCAAACAACTCAATCTTTGTTTCATCAGTCCACAGGACCTTCTTCCAAAATGTAACTGGCTTGTCCAAATGTGCTTTTGCATACCTCAGGCGACTCTGTTTGTGGCGTGCTTGCAGAAACGGCTTCTTTCGCATCACTCTCCCATACAGCTTCTCCTTGTGCAAAGTGCGCTGTATTGTTGACCGATGCACAGTGACACCATCTGCAGCAAGATGATGCTGCAGGTCTTTGGAGGTGGTCTGTGGATTGTCCTTGACTGTTCTCACCATTCTTCTTCTCTGCCTTTCTGATATTTTTCTTGGCCTGCCACTTCTGGGCTTAACAAGAACTGTACCTGTGTTCTTCCATTTCTTTACTATGTTCCTCACAGTGGAAACTGACAGGTTAAATCTCTGAGACAACTTTTTGTATCCTTCCCCTGAAAAGCTATGTTGAATAATCTTTGTTTTCAGATCATTTGAGAGTTGTTTTGAGGAGCCCATGATGCCACTCTTCATAGGAGAATCAAATAGGAGAACTACTTGCAAGTGGCCACTTTAAATACCTTTTCTCATGATTTGATACACCTGGCTATGAAGTTCAAAGCTCAATGAGGTTACAAAGCCAATTTAGTGCTTCAGGAAGTCAGTAAAAAGTAGTTAGGAGTGTTCAAATCAAGAAAATGATAAGGGTGCCCATACTTTTGCACCGGTCAAATTTTGTTTAAATGCAGATTGCACATTTTCTGTTAGTACAATAAACCTCATTTGAATCCAGAAATATAACTGAGTCCATCAGTTATTAGATATATGAAACTGAAATACCTCTTGCAAAAACCAAAATTGTTATAAAGAAAAAAGGTTAACATTAATAGGGGTGCCCAAACTTTTACATATGACTGTATTAAGGCCTTAATACGGAAGCTGACAAACTGCGTCAAAGTTCTTTACACTTGTCAGTCCCTACTCTAACATGAAAACCTCAAAAAGAGGAAAAAAAATCCTCCAAAAAATTCAGTTACAAACCAGACAGGCCCAAATGCATCTGCACATCTGCCCAAATGGTTCTGCAAACTTGTGGCCTCTGTTCACACGGGATGCATTCTAGTTGGCACTGGGCAGCCCCCCTATATGGTGTTACTAAGAGGTTGTGAGCCAGAAGCCCTGCATTCCCTGTGTGAACACTGCCACATGCGGATTATTTTTTCTGCACTGGTGTACCACACGGCCAATCCCTGATTGTAGGCTGGCTGTTTCATTTGGTATTTATGCACCTGTGCAGCTGCCATTTTACTTGGGTCTGCTGCACCCTGGATTAGTGCAGATGCATTTGGGCCTGTCTGGTTGTAACTGAATTTTTTGGAGGATTTTTTTTTTCCTCTTGTTGAGGTTTTCATAACCCACTAGTATGCCATGATCACATGATAGGGCACCATTGGGAGCTTTTGTGTGCTCTATTAAAATGTTGTCAGAGATTGACAGCGGTGTTTAAGTGGTTAGCAGGCATGACCAGAGCTCAGCTCAGGTGGTGGCTGTTAGAAACAGATGACGGCTATTTAATATAGCCAGTATCTGCCGCAAGGGGAGAGAGCTCACCTCCTGACTGAGCCCTCTTCACACACGATCACGCCAGCATGCCACAATCTGAATAGTAAAATACCTGTATCACCATGCAGCATCCTGTGTCATTAAGTCGCCCACCTGGTGAAACAATGTTCTGGCATGTGTTACTTTGACAGCTAGGTACATTTTAGGCCCCTCTTGGCTATGTTCCTTTTGTTCAATTTTCTGGGTACTGGGTTCTGAACTTAAGTATATAAACCAACAAGCAACATACTGAATTCTGGTGCTTATTCCTTATCAAGTTTCCCTCATTGAGTAAAAAATTATATCAGGCATTCTATCTACCTACTAAATATGATCAAGTAACATGTTTCTTTATAATAAAATGGCACCAAATAATAATATTAATCTTTATTTATATAGTGCTAACATATTCCGCAGCGCTTTACAATTCAGAGATTCATATACAACAGTCATAAGTTACATAGTTAAAGATACCCTCGCCTACTGTATCCTCACCCATCCCGTTGTAGATTGTGAGCCCTCGCGGGCAGGGTCCTCTCTCATCCTGTACCAGTCGTGACTTGTATTGTTTAAGATTACTGTACTTGTATGTATTATGTATACCCCTCCTCACATGTAAAGCGCCATGGCATAAATGGCGCTATAATAATAAATAATAATAATAATACAATAATTAAAGCAAAAATAATAACAACCCTGCTAGTAAGAGCTTACAATCTACAATAAGGTGGGGGAGACACAAAGTACAGGTGCTTATTTACAAAGATGGTCCAGCCATCTTGAGGGAATGAGGGATAGATAAAGGCTTCAGGAGCTAGTCACCAGCTAATATTTGTAGTGCTTTTGGGTGCAATGAAGTTTGATAGAGTTACGTATGTTCAGAGAAATAGTGAATTGGCTCTATACATACAATGGGAGAAAAAAGTATTTGATCCCTTGCTGATTTTGTAAGTTTGCCCAGTGACAAAGACATGAACAGTCTATAATTTTAAGGGTAGGCTAATTTTAACATTGAGAGACAGAATATCAAAAATAAAATCCAGAAAATCACATTGTGTAAATTATAATAATATTTATAATTGAGAGTCCTCAGTGGTTGATACCTTTAAATGGCTAACTGAAAAGATGGTAACACATTGCAAGCTTTTGAGACTACTCATGTCTCTTCATTTAACAATGTTAAAGATAAGACAATAAGTAAAGCAAAAATAATGATGACCCTGCCCGTAAGAGCTTACAATCTAAGAGAAGGTAATGATGAGCTTAGAAACATGACAGTCGAATCAAGTGCAAGGTCAGTTGACCACAGGGTCACAATCTGGCTTCTCCGAACATCTCCATGGAGCCAGTCGACAGGTGGGTCCCATTCCTGGCTTTCACAAAGATATCCATGGATTCGTGATGGTCAGTGGAGCAGATCTGTATTCTTCCAGCCAGGACCATGGTCCCCTAAGTTTGCAACCTGTGGAAAGACAAATCTGAATCCCTCTGTCACAGTTCAATTCTTGGATCTGTGTCAGATTCTGGATTCCCTCATTTAAACCTTTTTTTTTCCTTTCAGGCCTTTGGGGCCTTAATATGGTTTTTTTCCCCCGGTGGACACAGGTGTTATTACATGTCTGTTGTTTTCCCTGCTGATGTGACCACTCCTCCTTTGCTATATAAGGTCACCTGGCCTATCAGCTGGTGTTGGTAATAGCAGGTCCTTGGTGGATTCCAACCACGGTGAAGTTAGCAGCTGGCTCTGAGGTGTTTAGCCACTGCTGAAAGCTGATCTGGTGCTGAACTCTGCTGCCCGGTGTTTGCAGCAGAGAAAGATGGTGAAGGTTGCAGCTGGCTCTTAGGTGTCGAGCCACTGCTGAAGATAGTGAAGGTAGCAGCTGGCTCTTAGGTGTCGAGCCACTGCTGAAGATGGTGAAGGTAAGAGCTGGCTCTGAGGTGTCAAGCCACTGCTGAAAGCTAATCCGGTGATGAACTCTGCTGCCCGGTGACTGCAGCAGAGAAAGATAAGTGTTTTGTTGTTTTCCCCCGTTTGGTGTATTTTCCTTTGTGTATTAGTGCAGTGGTGGGATGAGTGTCCGCACTATCCAGTTCCCTAGTAAGAGATAGGTACAGGGCTAGTGAGGGACTCAAGTATCCTGGTCAGAGACAGGTGAAGAGCCTGTATAGGGAACATTAGGAGTGTTCAGGGACACTGCCTCAGGGGAGTGCAGGAGGTCTCCACGTCCCCGTTCCCTATTGCAGGGCCCACCATTGTAACTGTTTTCCCGGTGTTCCCCTTTTGTCTTGTTGTTTCAGTTACCGACCTGCGGGTCGTGTCACACAGGACAGGTACACATGACACCCTCGTAATGGAATCATGATGTTTTGGCTACTGTAATGAAGAGAGTCTCTGGATGTTTGAATGTCTGGATGTCTTGGCTGAATCTCTGGCTCATCATACAGAAGCAGATAACCTCTTTACATAGTTAACAAGTGTCCTTCATTCAGCATTTATAGGTAAAGGGGAATAATGGTGACAAGATCAAGTCACAGTATTTGATTATTTAATCTATTTGCGCAGTTTTTCCTCCTCTATTTTAAAGTCAGCAAACTAGCCGGCCTGGACACCATTGTAACTGTTTCCCCGGTGTTCCCCTTTTGTCTTGTTGTTTCAGTTACCGACCTGCGGGTCGTGTCACACAGGACAAGTACACGTGACAGTTTATAACCAACCACTCATTTTCTCTGGTGAGCCATGGGCCAAGTTCAGACCTGAGGAGAGTGAGGTGCTGCACAGTGTGTTGGAGCAGCAGCAGCAGTTGTCAGGGTCTGCGGCCTCCCCTCTGGCTCAACCAGAACCCCAATGTGTGGCTTTGGTGAATATGCCCCCGTAGTCCCTGCTAGGGAGCAGGACTTGCTCATATACGTGGATGCACCCAGGCCTTTGGGAGGAGTTGGTGTCCCCGAGGTGCTGCCTGATGTTCCCCGTGGTGAGGGGGCACGTCCCTGTAGTAAGCAGACTGATGATTTAGTCCCTGCTAGGGAGCAGGACTTGCTCATACACGCGGGCGCACCCAGGCAGGTGGGAAGAGTTGATGTTCCTGAGGTGCTGCCTGATGTTCCCCGTGGTGAGGGGGCACGTCTCTGTAGTGAGCAGACTGATGATTTAGTCCACGTGGCTCATGCCGAAACTTCTATACCTTCGAAGAAGCCGCCCCCTCCTGGTCGTGTGGAGGAAGATGACTAGGAAGTGTATATTTCCTCCATATTCCCATCCCCTTCTCCTGCAGTAATGGCAGCAGGGGTGCTGCCAGGGTTTTGGGGCAAGTCGCAACCCTCACCACAAGCTGCCCCTCAGAGTCGGAGTCATCTTAGGAGGGGGGGCAGAGAGGAGTGGTTATCTCTGAGGCTTGTGGGGGTGTGAGTGTTACGACATGGGGGGATGCCTCTGTTTTTGGTTCTGTGAGGAATTCACCATTTAGTGGCAAGATAGTGAATGACAATAAACGTTCAGGTCCGGACCTGGGTGTGTACGTGTTTGTATGGGTGTCTGCCATTCTCACGCCAGTGAGTTATCATTTGGAGCTATCATTTGTTATACCCAGGCATAGCTCATTCCCCAGGTCGGTGAGCTGGAGATTTGTGGTACCTCCGGAGTATACGTTGTCACCTCCATCTGCCTTCTCTTGCCATGACCCGGAGTGTCAGATGATTACTGAAGTGAACTCTGGCGGAACAAGGCATCCTCACTGTAGGTGGTTTCAGTGTGGTACGGTGTTGAGTGTCCGGAGGCCCCTCATTGAGGGAGGGGTACTGTCATAGTCCAATTCTTGGATCTGTGTCAGATTCTGAATTCCCTCATTTAAACCTTGTTTTTTCCTTTCAGGCCTTTGGGGCCTTAATATGGGTTTTTGCCCCCGGTGGCCACAGGTGTTATTACATGTCTGTTATTTTCCCTGCTGATATGACCACTCCTCCTTTGCTATATAAGGTCAACTTGTCTATCAGCTGGTGTTGGTCATAGCAGGTCCTTGGTGGATTTCAACCATGGTGAAGTTAGCAGCTGGCTCTGAGGTGTTTAGCCACTGCTGAAAGCTGATCTGGTGCTGAACTCTGCTGCCCGGTGTTTGCAGCAGAGAAAGATGGTGAAGGTAGCAGCTGGCTCTTAGGTGTCGAGCCACTGCTAAAGATGGTGAAGATAGCAGCTGGCTCTGAGGTGTCAAGCCACTGCTGAAAGCTAATCTGGTGATGAACTCTGCTGCCCAGGGACTGCAGCAGAGAAAGATGAGTGTTTTGTTGTTTTCCCCCCCGTTTGGTGTATTTTCCTTCGTGTGTATTAGTGCAGCGGTGGGACCAGTGTCTGCACTATCCAGTTCCTCAGTAAGGGATAGGTGCAGGGCTAGTGAGGGACTCAGGTATCCTAGTCGGGGACAGGTGAAGAGCCTGTATAGGGAACGTTAGAAGTGTTCAGGGACACTGCCTCAGGGGAGTGCAGGAGGTCTCCACGTCCCCGTTCCCTATTGCGGGGCCCACCATTGTAACTGTTTCCCCGGTGTTCCCCTTTTGTCTTGTTGTTTCAGTTACCGACCTGCGGGTCGTGTCACACAGGACAGGTACACGTGACACCCTCGTAATGGAATCATGAAGTTTTGGCTACTGTAATGAAGAGAGTCTCTGGATGTTTGGATGTCTGGATGTCTTGGCTGAATCTCTGGCTCATCATACAGAAGCAGATAACCTCTTTACATAGTTAACAAGTGTCCTTCATTCAGCATTTATAGGTAAAGGGGAATAATGGTGACAAGATCAAGTCGCATTATTTGATTATTTAATCTATTTGCATAGTTTTTCCTCCTCTATTTTAAAGTCAGCAAACTAGACGGCCTGGACAATGTGTAATTAACTTATCAGCAAACATCATTGTTCCATGACACTTTTTCACTACTAGTCATCCAGGATAAGTGCACAATATGTTACAACAAATTGTCAACTTACAAGTCAATATTACAGGCTTACACAAGTAAAAGTCTGTTTTCTAGACCAACCAGAAAGAAACATAAATTCAAAAGTCAACATATAGAGAACAGTCTATTTTTCCTGGCTTGCCGGAAATAGACATCTGCTTAATTAAGATGCAATGCTTTGTCCTCACAACACCATTAGAGGGGAAAAGGAGCACTGAACAACAGTGCCCACTGAAATCAACTAGATTTACCATGTAATTAATAGATATATTAGATATGGTGTGTCCTTTAGAGAAAGAGATGTGCTATGTAAATGTTCTCCAACCTAGGGATTTCTAAAAAATGACTTCTTCAAATGACTTGTCCCACCAGTAAAATGATATTCATATATAAATATACAATAAAATATCGAATAATTGTTGACTTATGCATGTGTGAGTTGAACATCCGCTTGATAAGCAGAGTGCTGTTACACATCCATGCTGTATCTCTCTTCCAATGACTAGCTTGGTGACCCCTTTTGTTCACCACAGAGCAACTGACTTTTTGCTTTGATTGCTTATTTGGTTTCTAAGCAAAAACTTTGGATTTTACATTATATACATTATACTTTTTTCTGTTAAAGGAACCCAATAAAAAGGGTCTATCTTGTCAGTTGCCATTCCTGGAAGGAGTATGATTCAATTCAAAGTCCACCCTCAAAGAGCAAAGATTAGCATCAGCACATGAAAGCAGAAAAATAAACTTTGCTACTTTTTTATTTTGCTAGAAACACATTTCTAGACTTTTGATACAGCATTACAATTATTTATGGGGTAGTGCCTTTAAGATGCTGAATAGCTACAGTAAATTAAAAGTGGAATGTACATGCGACAAATGAATATGTTACATTTCAGTAAAGATGTGTATATTACAATTTATAAACAATGCTTGCTCATTTAGATTTTAGTATTTGATAAAACATCCTTGTAACTTAAAGACAGATTCTGTCTAGAAAGAACGAATTGTATAATTTTCTTTGACTTCTGCAGGTGATGAAGTACTCATCCAATGTGATATATATGCCAGAAAATCTCATTATTGGAATCAGTTCTTCCAGTTGTGAGAAGTAAGCGTAGCAAGAGATGATGCAGATGGTACTTCTTAGATCGAATGTGTCTGAGGCTTGATGTATGCCTGTTCATTCACTGGAGGTTCTCCTGGAAGGAATTGTCAATGATTCTTTCTGGTCAGCAAACACATTTTATCACAATGCTCTAGCTAAGCATTTTCTTTGTCTTCCTTGCAAAAAGCATTGCCTAAAATGTGAGATACCATACTCTCTCAGTCCTTCTATGTGTCTGCACAAAGGTTAGAAACCGACTCCATGAGGATGGTCTGAGTGCCCGACATCCACAGATGGGAGTTGTGCTCACAGCCCAACACCGTGAAGCCCTCCAAAGAAATGCTACCCCACACCATTACTGACCCACTGCCAAACCGGTCATGCTGAAGGATGTTGCAGGCAGCAGATCACTCTCCACGGTGTCTCCAGACTCTGTCACATCTGTCACATATGCTCAGTGTGAACCTGCTTTCATCTGTGAAGAGCACAGGGCGCCAGTGGCGAATTTGCCAATCCTGTTGTTCTGTGGCAAATGCCAAGCATCCTGCACGGTGCTGGGCTGTGAACACAACCCCAATCTGTGTATGTTGTGCAGACACATGCACATTTGTGGTCCTGCTGCTGGGTTGTTGCCCTCCTACGGCCCCCTCCACGTCTCCTGGTGTACTGGCCTGTCTCCTGGTAGCGTCTCCAGTCTCTGGACACTACGCTTAAGGCCCCTTTACATTTAGCGATGCACCAGCGATCCCGACCAGCGATACGACCCGGTCAGGATCGCTGGTGCATCGCTAAATGGTCGCTAGTGAGCTTCCACACAGGAAGATCTCACAGCAATGCAGCAGCAATACAGCGGACGATACTTACCTTTCAGATAAGTCGATCCTGACATCCTCCCGCCCGCATCCATGCGTCGCTCGTCAGCGCCACAGGAAGCCCAGCAGGAAGCACCCGACGAGAAATGGAGCTGCGCGATCAGCGATGGACAGCGGGGGAGCCGGTCGGAGGTAAGTATCACACATAGCGATATCGCTAGCGATATCGCTACTGCGTCACCTAATCGGTGATGCTTTAGCGATATTGTATAATAAAATATAACCTTTATTGAACCTTTGACTAAAACAAAACAACCACACAGTGAATCAACCAACCGTACCACCTACCATGGCCCTAAATAGGAGCCATAATTGTTGAGCTACCTGACAGCGGAGGTTGGCACCATAAACACAACCGAGATTGGCGCCCCCTCTCCACGACGGCTGAATCCTAAATCTCCTATGTAACCCTAGGTTAGTGCAACATACTGTCATTCAATTATCCAGGAAAGGAGTTTTATAGAGGTTGACAAGATAGAGGAATCTGGGTAGGCAACAAGAAGAAAAAGTGCAAAATGAGTGCAAGTGACACAGACAATAATGTGACGTGCAAAAACAAATGAGTACCTAACTGTACTGTTCCCTGTGACTGAAAGCCTTCCTATCAGTGGAGCTTGGCACCCTACTGGTCAGCGGAATGGTGCCCCTGCTCCCCGACATCTGTCTCTTGGAATCCTTGATATCTCTAATGATACTTGAAAAGGGCAGCACAGCAATGCAATAATATGGAAGGCATAATTTATGCCAGCAATATGATTTTTACAAATGCGTGAGAAAAAATATATTGATAACAGTAAGAAGATAAAAGGGAACTCAAGGTTGGCGGTTGACTGCAAGTGCAGTCCTGCCCGGCGTTCGCAGTTGCGACGCCACACACTCGTCCAGTTACGGTAGGTCCTTTCGGATGTAGTGATGTTATTTTTATAACTACTCCGGTGACCGGTTACCGCATGTGTGCCGCTGAGTACCTGTGCTGTTAACAGGCTCAGCGTTTTCAGTTCTATTGTCTGCCATTGCAGCTCTGTGTCCATAACAGAGACTGCTAATTTGCACCTGGGTGATATAAAACCCTGTGCACATTACCGCCATAGTGCTCTGCATCTACTGGCTGCGTTTTTTTCATCCACCGCACGGTGGACCCTGAGTAGCGAAGGCATTTTATTTATATTTTTTATTTAGTGTCTTCCGCCACTCCTAACACGTCTTATGGTCCGGTACGTCTTATAGTCCGAAAAATACGGTATATAATTTTACAGGCACACAGCCTTATTACTCCAGTGAGCCAGACTTCTTTTTCAGTGCCCATTATATTATTTGATTAACCAGGTAGAGATTCTCAGTTGGTCACTTTCCTATAATTACTGCACACCATATACTCATCCATCTTATGGTTTCTCCTAACACAGCACAGTACGTCCCAGAGACGCCTGGAGAATATAATATATACCCGCACTATATTCTCAAAACAGGTATAATTATAATAACACCTTTCTTCATTTCTCTGCTGTCACTGTTATTCGTTATGGTATCCTTGAACCACCTCATTTCATTTATTATAGGAGTTCATATAACTCTCTGCTCTTTATCTCGCTATTATATTTTGATAGCAATCGGGTAGGACATTTTTTATTTTTATTTGAATTTTTCTCTTTCTTCTCTTCCACCTGGTTCTCCTCATGCATTGTCACAGTATAAAATGAGATTTATCTATGTATTACCCTGATGTATTATACTACATGTCGGGACATATTTTTGAAAATGTATACTGGATATTACTGTATCAATTATGAGGACTTACTATGATTTCTTTCTTATTGTATTTATTTTGAATCTATTACAACAGACTGACGAAGGCCGGTTGTAGGCCGAAACGTCTCTGAGACTGCATAAAAAAATAAAAACTTCATTTCTAAAGGATCATTCATTTGAGTGCCAAGTTAGTTTATTATTTCACTTTGGTCTGGGCAACCTACTTGTGCACCCTGCGGTAGTGCCACGCTATACTTAGCAGTAGAATACTTTCACAGGTTTACCGCCACAGAGAGGAGCCAGAAGACTGCAGCGTCTGATTTCTCCTACTCCTGCCCTGCACTGATTAGAAGCATATCATATTAAATGCTCTAAATTTCTTTTAGCAGTGCATTGATTAATCTGCTCAGTTGAGAGCTCCTAGAAGCTTTGATGTGTTAAAGGGAACCTGTCACCCCCCCAGGGCGTTTTTAAGTAAAAGAGCCACCTTCAGCAGCACAAAGGCTGCATTCTATGAAGGTGGCTCTTCTGTTTCTGACCACTAGTAACGCTAAAATATCAACTTTTATAAATAGCTCCTCATACCTGTAATGTGTCCCATAGGTATGGCGTGTCCCCCTGTATCAGCCATCTGCCAGCTGTCCATCATGCCTCTATCCTGTGTCTGGGCGCCGCCTCCTCCTGTGTAGTATGCCTGTGCTGTGACAACTCTAGCTGCAGCTTCCCCCATCCCCCTCCTCCTCTTTCTTTTTCCTCTCGTTAAAGAGGAATTAGCACAAAGAGCCGTATTACTGGGGGCAACCAAGTTACGGAGTGTGCGATTTTTTTTCTATATACTTTACTATTCTGGGATGAAATGGTAAATGCCTTGAAAGAACGGGATCATCTCTCAAAATTAACCAATACTTCTCAAGGAGATTGCGGCTAATCCTATGAGAGTAGTTAAAAGTCGTGACCAAACTCCATTTTCCCATTTCTGAAGCGATTTTGTTTGTCTTAACCTTAGTTTTCATTTTATCAATACAATAGTTTTGTGAAAAATCTTTGATTTTAGAAAAGGCATCAGAGATTAGTCTCTCATGATACCCTTTTTGTTGAAGCTGTTCCCTCAATACATCCGCTTCTATCAAAAAGTCACTGTCGTGCATACAGTTTTTCCTTATTCGCCAATACTGTCCGTAAGGAATATTTACGATCCATTTAGGAAGGTGCCCCCTGTTAAAATTTAAATAGCTTTTCACATGTACATTCTTGAAGTGTGTAGATGTGGAGAATTTACCCTTTGGATCTACGTGTATCATTAAATCTAAGAACTGTATGGCTGTATTAGATGTTTGTGCCAAAAATGTAAGGTCCCAAGAGTTATTGTTAAACATTTGAACAAAGTCAGAGACCTCATGGGGAGGGCCGGATTACCTGGTTAGGGGCCCACTCAGATTTTTTGCCCCCCCCAAGCTGAAACCCTAGCTATGCCTCTGCTAATAATAAATGAGGAACAAACAAATAATAGTATAGTTGTTGCTTAACCCCTTAGTGACAGAGCCATTTTGCAGCTTAATGGCCAGGCCAATTTTTACAATTCTGACCACTGTCACTTTATGAGGTTATCACTCTGGAACTCTTTAATGGATCCTGCTGTTTCTGAGAACATTTTTTCATGACATATTTTACTTCATGATAGTGGTGAAATTTCTTCTGTATGTTAGGGCTGGCGGAATGCACCAAATAATAAAGATGGTAATAAGTCCACCGTGCAGGGGTGGTAACCTGCTGCTCAGTAATGGCGGATGCTATATGGCGGTATACTATAAAAACACACACGGGTTATCGTCACCCGGTGTGTACGGGGGCGGACTCTTGCTTCACAGAGCCGCACTATGGCTGAACATAAACGCCGGAGCCTGTTTGTGCTCAGAGCTCGGCTAAAAGAGCGCACAGTGTACGGCCACAGAATGCTACCCCAAGAACGCGGCATCGCTGCCACGAGTGCCGCTAAAGACGCTGGCAGTGGAGTGTGGAGCACATGCACTGAGGCATGCTGGGTCATTGGTGAGGACCAATGTCTGACTCAAACCCTGAGCTACCTACACCTAAGCCTGGGCGCTCGCAGGCTAGGCTGCACAACACATTCGTACCAAGGGTAGGGGTTTCATAATGAGTCAGTCACCGGATACATTCATACGTGCATACATCTCTCACACCTTTTAGTCTGTAAATACAGTCTATCCTAGCGCATGGGCGAGTGGCCATGCAAAGCTTTTATAGCCACAGGCGTCCGGGACCTTCCTGGCTTCTCGGATGGGCCAATTCGAACACGAGCAGGACCTGAGCACGCTCAGTGGCCCGACATGAGGACTTAGTCCCTGGAGAATCTCGTTGCTGAGCAGCCTGCATTGTCATAGCTGTGCCAGAGGTGGCAGCAGCAAGAAAACCCACGGAGTTGGCCTGGGCAGAGCGCCAGGACCAACGAATCTGCTGAGCAGGCTCCACTGCGGCCAAAGAAGAATGGGAAACTGCTGGGTGCAAGGCTCTGGATTCCTGCTGTGCAGTGGCAGGAACCTGACACCTAACATTACCCCCCTCCTAGGGCCCCCTCCCCTCTGAGCCTCGCTATGCTCAAATGCCGCAATGAGGAGCGGAGCGTGGATGTTCTCCACTGGCTCCCAGGTCCGAGCCTCTGGACCATGACCCTTCCAATCCACCAAATAAAACTTTTTGCCCCGCATCACCTTGCATCCCACGATGGCATTGACCTCAAACTCATCCGAAGAGAAGTCTGATGTCCCGGCAGATGACTCGGAGAACCGAGACAAGTGAACAGGCTTAAGGAGGGACACGTGGAATGTATCAGAGATAGCCAAGTGTGGTGGAAGGGCCAGACGGTAGACCACAGAGCTGATCTGCTTGAGGACCTTGAAGGGGCCAATGTAGCGTGGTGCGAACTTAGCGGACTGTACCCGCAGCCTGCTGTTTCGGGCGGAGAGCCACACCAAGTCACCAGGGGCAAAAGTCGGAGCAGGGCGCCAGTGTGCGCCAGCGGAGGACCTCATTCTCTCCTTGTAAGCCCAGATAGCATCCTGGGTGCGATCCCAAATGTCGCGTGCCTCCACCTCCCAGTCTGCCACCCTGGAGTTGGTGGATGACACGGGCATGGGCACAAGGACGCGCGGATGCTGGCCGTAATTTAGGAGGAATGGGGTCTGACAGGTGGAGTCGGCCACAGCATTGTTCAAAGCGAACTCTGCCCACGGCAGCAAGGATGCCCAGTCATCCTGCCTGGCCGAGACAAAATGTCAAAGATATGTGATCAGGGTCTTGTTGGCTCTCTCTACCAACCCGTTCGTCTCAGGATGATAGGCCGAAGAGAGATTCAGCTCAATGCAGAGCAGGGAACAAAGCTCTCTCCAAAACCGGGACGCAAACTGAGGACCCCGGTCACTGACAATCTTGTCTGGCATGCCATGCAGGCGGAAAACGTGTTTAATGAACAACACTGCCAGACCCCACGCAGAAGGTAACCGGGTAGAGAGAGGTACCAGGTGCACCATCTTAGAGAAATGGTCGGTGACAATGACCATGCTGCCACTGGACTTGGATAGCCCCACCACAAAGTCCATACCAACCATCTCCCAGGGCCTGTCCGCTACCGGCAGAGGATAAAGAAGCCCAGCGGGCCGCTGCCGAGAGGACCTATTCTGGGCGCAAGAGACGCACGCCTGAATATAGTCCCTGACATCATGGGCCATATGCGGCCACCAGTACGTCCTCGCCAGAAGCTCAGAGGTCCGCTTTGTCCCGAAATGTCCACCCACCCTGGACGAATGAGCCCAAGAGAGGACCTCCGGTCACAGACGGGCAGGGACAAATGTCTTGCCCGGAGGTACTGACTCAAGGGCAACCGGAGCAACAGTCCTCAGGCTCTCGGATGACACCACAGAGCGGGAGAGAGCATCGGCCTGGACGTTCTTCTCCTCAGAGAGAAAATGGAGGGTGAAGTGGAACCGAGAAAAGAACAAAGACCATCTGGCCTGGCGAGAATTTAGCCGCTGGGCTGTTTGCAAATACACCAAGTTTTTGTGGTTGTGAACACCTGGAAAGGGAGACGAGCCCCCTCCAGGAGGTGTCTCCACTCCGAGAAGGCCAACTTCATCGCTAGCATCTCCCTGTCCCCGATGGCATAATTCCTCTCCGCCTGTGTGAAGGTCTTGGAGAAAAAGAAGCATGGGTGCTTCCGACCTTGCGTGTCCTTCTGAAACAGGACCGCTTCAGCACCAACGGAAGAGGCATCCACTTCCAGAATGAAGGGCTTATCTACATCGGGGCGATGTAGAATGGGAGCACTAGCGAAATGGGACTTAATGGAGGAGAAGGCCTTGGAGACCGGTTCCAACCATAACTTGGGATTTGCACCCTTCTTGGTGAGGGCTACCAAGGGTGCTACCAAAGTTGAGAAGTGGGGAATGAATTGGGGATAGTAATTTATGAACCTCATAAAGCGCTGCACCATTTTGAGAGAATGAGGTTCCTGCCAATCCATCACCGCCTATAGCTTGGCAGGATCCATGGCCAACCCCTGGGCCGAGATGATATAGCCCAGGAAAGGCAAGGACTCCTGCTCAAACACACACTTCTCCAACTTGGCATAGAGTGGGTTTGCCCGCAGGTGATCGAAAGCTTTGCAAAAATCTCTCCGGTGGGAGTCAATATCTGGAGAGTAGATGAGAATATCATCCAGATAGACTACAACCGAGGTGGTAAGCATATCCCGGAAGATATCATTCACAAAGTCTTGGAAGACGACCGGGGCATTACAGAGGTCGAAGGGCATCATCAGGTATTCATAGTGCCCATCCCTGGTGTTAAATGCCATCTTCCATTCGTCCCCATCACGGATGCGAATCAGGTTGTAAGCCCCCCGAAGATCAAGTTTGGAAAACACCCTCGCTCCCTGTAGCCTATCAAACAGCTTTGATATCAGGGACAGAGGATACTTATTCTTAACGGTAATGGCGGTAAGACCCCTGTAATCAATGCAAGGACGTAGTTCCCCACTCTTCTTCTGGACGAAGAAGAATCCCGCCCCCCCCTGGTGACACTGACTTCCTAATGAATCCTCTTGCCAGATTCTCCCTGATGTATTGAGACATGGCCTCTGTCTCCGGGAGAGATAGGGGATAGACTCGACCCCGGGGAGGTTCAGCACCAGGCAAGAGGTCAATAGGACAGTCATAGGGGCGATGCGGTTGAAGGGTCTCCACCGCCTTTTTGGAGAACACGTCCGCATGCTGTCGATAGTGATTGGGGAGTGAGGAGAGATCTGCGGGAACCTCGGTGGAGGCAACCTGAACGCACTCCATCAGACATCTACCCTCACATGATTTACTCCACCCAATAATCCTCGCTGAGGACCACTCTATATGGGGGGGGTGGTACTGCAACCAGGGGACACCTAGAAGTACCTGGTCAATACCCTCAGGCATGACGAGGAGGGATATCGTCTCCTGATGAGATGGAGCCACTGAGAGTAACAAGGGGGCTGTCTGGTGGGTTATCTGTGAGGGTAGAGTGGTGCCGTTCACCACTCTGATGGTGACTGGTGTAGACATCATAACCAGGGGTATAGCGTGCCATTGAGCGAAGGCTGACGACATAAAATTGCCCTCTGCCCCGGAATCCACGCAAACCTCCACCGCCAGAGTGGAAGAATTAAACTCAAGTGTCCCCTTAAAGGACAGCTTGGAGGAAAACATCGCTGATTCTAGTGCGCCGCCTCCTACGGCCACTAGGCGTGAGCGTTCTCCCAGCTGCTGTGGGCCTGGGTTGGCAAGGTGACTGGACTGCCGGCAAACATGACAGCTCACAGGAGCTCGAGCGGACCGGGGCCTGGATTCCTCACGGGAAGCCCCCTGATGCTCGGACACCCGATCGGAAAATTCCAGAGGTTTAGCAAAACTAGGTGCCAACCTAAACCTCTGCCTACACTGGGCCCGCTCCAACCTTCGCTCGATGAAGCGAAGATCAATACGGGTGGAGACAGTGATAAGCCCCTCCAGTGTAGCGGGAATCTCCCTGGTGGCCAGAGCGTCCTTCACATGGCCAGCCAAACCTCTCCAGAATACCGGAATGAGGACCTTATCTGGCCACTCTAACTCTGAGCCCAGCGTCCGGAACTGGATGGCAAAGTGGCTGACCATGGACGAGCCATGTGACAATGCCAGCAGCCGGAAAGCGGTGTCATGGGTGACTCGTGGTCCCAGGCAAACCTGCTTCAAAGTGTCCAAGAACCGCGAGACACTCTGCACCACATGATCACCGTGCTCTCACAGCGGTGTGGCCCACTCCAGAGCCCTGCCTGACAAGAGGGAAATAATAAATCCCACTTTAGCCCGCTCAGAGGGGAATCGTGCGGCCAGCAGTTCCAGCTGTATAGAGCACTGGCTTACGAAACCCCTACAAGTAGCACTATCACCTGAGAACTTCTCGGGCAGCGGGAGGCGGGACAAAGTCGGGGCAGGGATGGCTGTGGTCACATGGGAGACAGCCTCTGTGGCTGCCTGAACAGCGACCGCAGTAAAATCCGCAGCTGAGGCTGAAAGCTCGAGAGCCGCCAACCTGCCCTGCAGCTGCCGGATGTACTGCAGCAGTCACTGTTCATCCGCCATTACTAGCCAGACCCTGGCGCTAGGATAATATTAGGGCTGGCAGAACGCACTAAATAATAAAGATGGTAATAAGGAGCGTTCGCAGCCCGGGGTCCACCGTGCAGGGGTGGTAACCTGCTGCTCAGTAATGGTGGAAGCTATATGGTGGTATACTATAAAAACACACGCAGGTTATCGTCACCCGGTGTGTACAGGGGTGGACTCTGTTGCTTCACAGAGCCGCACTACCGCTGAACATAAACTCCGGAGCCTGTTTGTGCTCACAGAGCTCGGCTAAAAGAGCGCACAGTGTATGGCCACAGAAAGCTACCCCAAGGACACGGGGTTAGAGTCCCTCTAGGTCCACTGAGCGCGCGGCGTCGCTGCCACGAGCGCCGCTAAAGACGCTGGCAGTGGAGTGTGGAGCACGTGCACTGAGGCATGCTGGGTCACTGGTGAAGACCATTGTCTGACTCAAACCCTGAGCTACCTATACCTAAGCCTGGGCGCTAGCAGGCTAGGCTGCACAACACATGCGTACCAAGGGTAGGGGTTTCATAATGAGCCAGTCACCAGATACATTCATACGTGCATATATCTCTCACGACTTTTAGTCTGTAAATACAGTCTATCCTAGCGCATGGGCGAGCGGCCATGCGAACCTTTTATAGCCACTGGCGTCCGGGACCTTCCTGGCTTCTTGGATGGGCCAATCCGAACACGAGCAGGACGTGAGCACGTGACTCTCGATCTCCAATGGGAGATCACTCCATGGGCATGCTCAGTGGCCCGACATGAGGACTTAGTTCCTGGAGAATCTCGCTGCTGAGCAGCCTGCATTGTCATAGCTGTGCCAGAGGTAGCAGCAGCAAGCAAACCCACGGAGTTGGCCTGGGCAGAGCACCGGGACCGACGAATCTGCTGAGCAGGCTCCGCTGCGGCTGAAGAAGAATGGGAGACCGCTGGGTGCAAGGCTCTGGATTCCTGCTGTACAGTGGCAGGAATCTGATGCCTAACACTGTATGATTTGTGTTTAGTTATGGAAATATGGCAAAAAAAATTAAGATGTTGCAATTTTCAAACTTTAAATTTTTATGCCCTTAAATTAGAGATATATAAATAAATAACATTTCCCACATGTCTACTTTACATCAGCACAATTTTGGAAACAATTTTTTTTGTTAGGAAGTTATAAGGGTTAAAAATTGACCAGCAATTTCTCATTTTTACAACAAAATTTACAAAACCATTTTTTTAGGGACCACATCATATTTAAAGTCATTTTGAGGGCTGTACATGACAGAAATACCAAAAAGCGACACAATTCTAAAAACTGCATCCCTCAAGGTGCTCAAAACCACTTTCAAGAAGTTTATTAACCCTTTACGTGCTTCATAGGAACTGAAGCAATGTGGAAGGAAAAAATAAACATTTAACTTTTTTGCAAAAAATTTACTTCAGAACCAATTTTTTTTATTTTCACAAGTGTTAAAAGAGAAAATGAATGGCAAACTTTGTTGTGCAATTTCTTCTGAATTTGCCGATAAAACCACTTTTTGGGCGCACGGCAGAGCTCGCAAGGGAAGGAGCGCAGTTTGACTTTTTCATTGCAGAATTGGCTGGAATTGAGATTGGTCGCCATGTTGCATTTGGAGAGCCCCTGATGAGCCTAAACAGTGGAAACCCCCAACAAGTGACCCCATTTTGAAAACTAGACCCCTTAAGGAACTTATCTAGATGTGTGGTGAGCACTTTGAACTTCCAAGTGCTTCACAGAAGTTTATAACGTAGAGCCGTGAAAATAAATAATCATTTTTTTCCACAAAAATGAAATTTTCGCCCCCAAATTTTTATTTTTACAAGGGTAACAGGAGAAATTAAACCCCCAAAGTTGTTGTGCAATTTGTCCTGAGTACGTCCATACCCCATATGTGGGGGTAAACCACTGTTTGGGTGCACGGCTGAGCTCAGAAGCGAAGGAGCAACGTTTAACTCTTTCAATGCAGAATTGGCTGGAATTGAGATTGGACGCCAGGACACATTGGAGAGCCCCTGATGTGCCTAAACAGTGGAAAAAACCCACAAGTGACACCATTTTACAAACTAGACCCCTTAGGGAACTTATCTAGATGTGTGGTGATCATTTTGAACCCCCAAGTGCTTCACAGAAGTTTATAACGCAGAGCAGTGAAAATAAAAAATCTTTTTTTTCCTCAAAAATGATATTTTAGCACGCTATTTTTTATTTTCACAATGCTAACAGGAGAAATTGCACCTCAAAAGATGCTGTGCAATTTGTTCTGAGTACAATGATACCCCATATGTGGGGAGAACCACTGTTTGGATGCATGAGAAAGCTCGGAAGGGAAGGAGTGCCATTTTGGAATGCAGGCTTTGATGGAATGTTCTGTGGCGTCATGTTGCATTTGGAGAGCAGCTGATGTACCTAAACAGTAGAAACCCCCCACAAGTGAACCCATTTTGGAAACTAGACCCCCAAAAGAGCTTATCTAGATGTGGGGTGAGCACTTTGAACCCCCAAGTGCTTCACAGAAGTTTATAATGCAGAGCCATGAAAGTAATAAGTCTTTTTTTTTCCTCAAAAATGATTTTTTTAGCCCACTATTTTTTATTTTCCCAAGGGTAACAGGAGAAATTGGATCACAAAAGTTGTTGTGCAATTTGTCCTGAGTACGCTGATACCCCAGATGTGGAGGGGAACCATTGTTTGGGCACATGAGAGAGCTCGGAAGGGAAGGAGCGCTATTTTGTAATGCAGACTTTGATGGAATGTTCTGCGTGCGTCATGTTGCGTTTGCCGAGCCCCTGATGTGCCTAAACAGTAGAAACCCCCAAGTGACCCAATTTTGGAAACTATACCCCCAAGGAGCTTATCTAGATATGTGGTGAGCACTTTGAACCCCCAAGTGCTTCACAGAAGTTTATAATGCAGAGCCGTGAAGATAAAAAACTTTTTTTTTCCACAAAAGTGATTTTTAGCCCCCAATTTTTCATTTTCCCAATGGTAACAGGAGAAATTAGACGCCCAAAATTGGTAAATAGTTGAAACCCCTCAATTCTAGCTCTAACCCTAATCCCAACCCTAACCCTAATGCTAATCCCTATCCCTAATCGTAATCCTAACCCTAATTCCAACCCTAACCCTAATTCCAACCCTAATTCTAACCCTAACCCTAATTCTAACTCTTAACCTAATCCTAACCCTAATCCCAATTCCAACCCTAATTATAACCCTAACCCTAATTCTAACTCTAGCCCTAATGCAAAAATGAAAATAAATATATTTTCTTTATTTCATCATATTTCCCTAACTAAGGGGTGATAAACGGGGGGGGTTATTTACTATTTTTTTTATTTTGATCACTGTGATAGGGTTTATCACAGTGATCAAAATGTACCTGGAATGAATCGGGGACCCTATTTCTCTCTCCTCTGATGTGCGATCACATCAGAGAAGAGAGAAAGAGAAAGGAAAATCTCGCCTTTTTTTGCGGTTGCCGTTATACCAAAATAACGGCGATCGCAAAAGCGGGGTCGGTAAAAACCAACCCGAATCATGTTCTCTGGGGGGCGCTATACACTTTCTCCATAGCGCCGTTAATTAACGGCACTGTGGTTTAAGTACCCTTAACTACCCGTTAAAAGGCGTATTGGTCGTTATGGGGTTAATGTAATTTGTATACAAAATACAAAGGATACAAATTTTGCAGGTCTTTCAGAGAAACTTATTTTGCTAAATTCGTTACTTGTTGGTTGATTATTTGCTATCCCTTATACAGCACTAGCAAATGCAACAATTTAGATAAATACTAATTCTTGAAATGTATGAAATAATTCATATATTTATATATGTACAAACATAACTTGAAAAGGTCACTGAATTATTTTACAAAAAATGGCTAATTCTGTAACATTGTGAATAACTATTTGTTTTGGTTCTCATAGTAATATGTTACGAAAGTGCTTCAACCTCTCATTGTTCCTTCCCAAGGTGACTTAAGAGGACATGTGCTCCTCATGTGCACCCAGCACACAGGCGGCTCATTGTGCGTTCTTTACAAGAGTTTCAGATTTAGAATGCTGAGATGAAAAACATTTATTTAACTGGAGCTTAATGTGGCTTAAATTATTGTGCATACTTCAGAAATGTAATGTGAAGAGTAATCTCACTTCAGGACTGGTAAAGTTTCACCACATTTAGTTATTATTTTACATTCTTCAATACAATCAAATAGCTGGAAATAAAGAAAAGTATTCACCATTAACAAACAGTTGAACATGTTGTCATTCTATTATTTTAATCACATTTAAAACTACAGTAGTTTTAAAATATTAAACCCTTCACAACCTTATATGTATGGTGACAGGGTCACTGGTGCCATATGTTAGAGGATATATGTGTCGCAAAGCTTATTATCCTGCGTGATGTGAATGCCATAAGTTTTTTTCCAGCATGATATGTGCTGAGAGTAAATTAGTCGTTCCCAGGATCTGGCTTTCATGGTGAGTAGGTCAGAGATGGGCGGGACATATCTCCACCTCAAGGGTGTGGTTGATGGGAGTTAAATGTCCAGCCAGTGTTTTTATTTTTTTAGGGTTGTGTAAAGAATGACTATATTTTCATCCATAAAGTATTAGGAGCTTTGTGGTACATTTCTGTGGTATATAACATCCCAAAAAGGCATTGACAAATTTTTCAAGATTCAATTACTCACCCATAGAGTATTAAGTGCTTTGTGGTACATTTATTTGGTATATAACACTCCAAAAAAGCATTGTAATTTTTTTTCTGGATTCAATTACTCAACCGCACACTAGTACTTGCTTTGTGTTACATCTCTGTGGTATAACAGTCAAAGTTCAATTACTTGATTTGTGCTACATAACAAAGGTATTAAATCCAAAAAAAGTTTGACTGCTGCAGGAGACCAATTTTTTATTTATTAAAAATAAACTTGATTTCAAGAGACATAGCAATTAAAAAATGTGTAAGGTGTGCGGTCAAAGATGGGGAAGTGGAAGTGCTGTTGATGGTGCACAAAGACACTGATGACTTGGGGCAGGTGTGACTACGCCTGTTGCTGGAGCAAAAGAAACATGCTCATCCAGGACACATATCTTCCTGATTAACATAGATGGAGATTAAAAGGGTATGAAGACACTACCTACCAGTAGCAGCTGGTGGAGATCCCCAGATGTCCCTCTGCCCTGACGCGCTTTTCTCCCAGGGATCTCAACCAGCTGCTACTGGTAGGTGCCAGAGAGTAGTGTCTTCATACCCTTTTAATCTCTATCCATGCATTGGCGCTGTTAGGAAGATTTTTAGGGAGTCAGCTGCACACCAGTCACTTTAAGTAAAACATGCCTAATGGTAGTTTATTATAATAGGACATGATGGGTGTTTGCCTTCCCAACATCATCTTTTGTGCGCAATCATGTTTAATGGGTGTTGGTTTGTCTTCATGACACATACGCTTTTTGCTGTAGTGGGATTTCCCATGGAGTATTAAGTCCGTCTTTAACTTGGTTCAGCACCTTTCTTTTTTGTATCTTTTTTGTATGATTATTTGGCATGTTAAAAAAGAATGATATTTTAACTGATATACCATTGTGTGGTACCCAATTTTTACTTTGGTTACCATAAAAGTGATACTTTGTGCACAATATTTGAATGAGGTACTACAGTTTTTGCCTTCAAGGCTGTATGGATGACCCTGCTTGTAATGTTTTGCAGGCTTTGCACTATGCAGATCTTCTAAGAGTGTAGGATTACCACAACTATACTTTGTTCACAATATTTGAATGAGGTACTACAATTGGTGACTTCAAGGGTGTATGAATGATCCTGCTTCTAATTTGAATCTAAAAGTACCACTACATGACAATTTGAATAAAATGTGTATGAGGCCCTCCTTTATGCCTAATACAGGTTGTATCTGAGTCCCTCTTAAATCACATTTTTGGCAGCTCTTGCATTATTCATAAATTATACTGAAATTTCCATTTTTTTAAATAAGAATTTTGATTTTGGCTTACTTAAATTAAATTTAAAAAAAATCCTTTATCAATTTTGCCTTATGTGCAAGTCATTACACAGGTAAGAATGTTTCTTAACATTTTTTTTCCTGTAAACTCCAATATATCATTGATTTTGAATGTTTTATTGTCAGTCCTTAAAGTGTGGCACTACACCATGTGCAGAATTATTTGGCAAGTTGTATTTGAGAGGATTCTTTTTATTATTGAATAACAACTATGTTCTCAATCAACCGAAAAGACTCATAAATATCAAAGCTTAATATTTTTAGAAGTTGGAGTGGGTTTTTTTTAGATTTGGCTATCTTAGGAGGATATTTGTTTGTGCAGGTAACAATTACTGTGCAGATTTATTAGGCAACTTAATAAAAACCAAATATATACCCATCTCACTTGTTTATTTTCACCAGGTAAACCAATAGAGCAACGCAAAATTTAGAAATAAACATTTCTGACATTCAAAAACAAAACAAAAAAATCAGTAACCAATATAGCCACCTTTCTTTACGATGACACTCAAAAGCCTTCCATCCATAGATTCTGTCAGTTGCTTGATCTGTTTACGATCAACATTGCGTGCCGCAGCCACCACAGCCTCCCAGACACTGTTCGGAGAGGTGTACTGTTTTCTCTCCCTGTAGATCTCACATTTTATGAGGGACCACAGGTTCTCTATGGGGTTCAGATCAGGTGAGCAAGGGGGGCATGTCATTATTTTTTCTTCTTTTAGACCTTTACTGTCCAGCCACACTGTGGAGTATTTGGGTGCATGTGATAGAGCATTATCCTGCATGAAAATCATGTTTTTCTTGAACGATACCGACTTTTTCCTGTACCACTGCTTGAAGAAGGTGTCTTCCAGAAACTGCCAGTAGGTTTGGGAGTTGAGCTTCACTCCATCCTCAACCTGAAAAGGTCCCACAAGTTCATATTTGATGATACCAGCCAATACCAGTACCCCACCTCCACCTTGCTGGCGTCTGAGTCGGAGTGGAGCCCTGTGCCCTTTACTGATCCAGCCTCGGGCCCATCCATCTGGCCAATCAAGAGTCGCTCTCATTTCATCAGTCCATAAAACCTTAGAAAAATCAGTCTTAAGATATTTCTTGGCCCAGTATTGACGTTTTATGTTATGTTTTTTGTTGAAAGGTGGTCGTTTTTCAGCCTTCCTTACCTTGGCCATGTCCCTGAGTATGGCACACCTTGAGCTTTTTGATACTCCAGTAATGTTGCAGCTCTGAAATATGGCAAAACTGGTGGCAAATGGCATCTTGGCAGCTTCACGCTTGATTTTCCTCAATTCATGGGCAGTTATTTTGCGCCTTTTTTTATCAACACGCTTCTTGCGACCCTGTTGGATATTTGCCATTAAACGCTTGATTGTTCGATGATCACGCTTCAAAAGTTTGGCAATTTCAAGATTGCTGCATCCCTCTGCAAGACATCTCACAATTTTTGACTTTTCAGAGTCCGTCAAATCTCTGTTCTGACCCATTTTGCCAAAGGAAAGGAAGTTGCCTAATAATTAAGCACACCTTATATAAGTTGTTGATGTCATTAGACCACACCCCTCCTCATTACAGAGATGAAAATCACCTGATTTACATAATTGTCAGTTGGCTTTCAAGCCTATACAGCTTGTAGTAGGACAACATGTATAAAAAAGATGATGTGATCAAAATACTCATTTGCCTAATAATTCTGCACCCAGTGTATTGTTTTCTGCAGTGATCTAAGAGTCATAAATGCTTCCAAGGGTCTTCCTCATGCTGTTCTCCTTCCATTCAGCACTTTTTCCATCCATTTCATCATTTTCACTGTTCTCCACACCTCCTTGTCTGTCAGAAAAATGCTCTGATTTTCTATTGACTCCCATTATACTCGTCCATCTTCCTCCCCCTGCCTAGCTCCCGTGCATACCTGCATGCCGCCGAAAATATGTCCAAACTAGCTGGAATAAAGGACTTTTAACCTAAATAATTTGGTGAATACTATTTTTGTTTTCTGTTATATGGATCATGCAAGTCTCAATTTTTTGCACCACCTCATTATATCCTTAAGAAGTTGAATTTGTCAGTGATCATTCCGCAAAGCGTGGGAGTTTGGTGTCTGGTTTTCGCTATTCAAGATAAATTATTAGGTGTGGAGTTTTATCAGGATTAATGCACTCCGCTAGAGCACATTATTTCTGTCAGTTCTGCAAGTTTTAGTGGTTGCACTTTTACTGTAAATTTCAACAAAGTTCAACCGGAATTTTAGTCACAATTGACATTAACATCAGCGGTGTCAGTGTGAAGTAAAACTGTAGGAAATTTAATGTAAATATATTCATATAACTTCTTATTACCATTATGGATCAAGGTGGGCTGCAGATTTTAAATGCTTAGAGACTTTGTGTGGTTTTTTTTCTCCAGCTCATTACGACGACAAAATATACAATGACAAGTTACAGGGTAGGATTCTGTAGAATACCAATTTCATATTTAGCTTTGGATGGAATGACCCTTATCACTAAAAAAATAAAACTGGATAAGCTTCATAACTGCATAATTTTACTGCCAAGAAGATCTATTTTGCTAGGTCATTTTTACCAAACAATGAACACCGTAAAAACTA
Source organism: Dendrobates tinctorius (assembly GCF_039654945.1). Taxonomy (NCBI): domain Eukaryota; kingdom Metazoa; phylum Chordata; class Amphibia; order Anura; family Dendrobatidae; genus Dendrobates; species Dendrobates tinctorius. Next base: position 2,396,869 of record NW_027361789.1, on the reverse strand, counting down.
AAAAACAATGTGAGAATTGTTTTATTATAACTGTTTCATAGCCTTTAATTTTTTTTCTTATTTTCCATAACATTGTATTTTAAAATGATGTGATTAACAACTACAGCACATTCAGCAAAAAACAAGTCCTCATATAGCTATATCAATGGAATTTAAAAAAAAACCAATGTTATGGCTCTTGGAACAAGGAGAGGAAAAAACAAAAATGACAGAGCAATAATTCCTGGGTTCTTGTGAGCTAAAAGCAATATTCCCACCACTAATTGTATCTCCTAATTCATTATCATTATGTATGCAGTGTGCATCACCATCGTCTCTGGTGCCCATCAGCATTCCAATACTCATCTGAAAAACAAGACTGCAAATCAGACCATGTTGCTCACACATTGTATTCAGTGTTGGTGGAAGTTGCTTTCTCAATATTAATCTGTGAGAGCCTTGATTTGTTTCAAATTCCCATTGGGAAAACAGCTGCCAATCCATTCTGCACACAAGGCGCTGCGTATTGTGGCTAACCGGAAGAGATCATGTAGTTCAGGAGTAAATTGGAACTACATAGGGAACCAGAATTGATAAATGCCTATATCACATTGCTTCTTGTTAGATTTATATTTCTGCCATCCCACACCTAGTTGTACGTACATTGCAATTATCATTTATGTGGGAGGTGGGCAATGAAAATACACATGCCAACAAAGGTGCTAAAATTTGGTGCAAAAATGTAGTGTCAAATAACAAAGCACAAAATTCATATAACGACAACTCAATAACAACTCAGATTTTTCCCATATAACCCATGGCCACCATGTTTCAGCCCAATGTGACAGCATTTTAAAATGCTGTACATGTGACTCCAATTCACCATGTACTGTAAGAAAAAAACACCTTTTATTATACAGGGTGGTCTGGTAAAAAAATGGATGTTGCTGGTCTTCATCCTGCCCCTCTCTCTTGTGATACCGTCCTGCTCTGCTTTGTGTGGATGACACGTCCATTGTCATCCACACAGTGTTCCACTTCACAGCACCTCTCTAGGCCGAGCAAAGTACTGTAGTGCACATGCGCCGAAGCTCTTTGGTCTTTCCTCATCCATGCTCAGAAAAGTACTTTGCTCTGCCCTCAGCAGGGCAGAGAGCAGTGTGCCTGCGCAGGAACATGAAGGGGAAAATGTGTGGCTGACGTAGGACGCATCATCCACACAAAGCAGAGGACGACATTGCAAGAAGAGAGGAGGCACAGGATGAAGACCATTGGCCCAAACCACCCCTTAGGTGAGTATAATAAGTGTTTTTTGCTATAGTGTGTGAATTGGAGTCATATATACTTTATATACAGCATTTTAAAATGGTGTAACATGGGGCTGTAAGGATCCTTTTAAGAAATGTATAAAAATACAATAGACCTTATGCATAAAACACATTTCTAACAAAAGTGTCACAGTTTCTCTTTCCTTCTTGTACATGCCTCGGGAAAATTAAGACTGAAGTCTGATTTCTATCCTGGTTTTTTTTAAGAAGAAATTTTATACATAGGAACCCAATGTAGGAAACTATTATGAATTGCAATATGCTTAAATACTTTTTTTGAATTGTATATTTGATTGAAAGTAGGATTTTATAGCCAACCAATATAAATAGTGACACATTGCTAATAATGTTTGAAAGCATGTTTTCACTGTTCTTAAATCTCACCAACAATATGATTAATACGTGTGCATTTCTAAAGTAATAACTCTCACATTCTCTCAAAGAATCTTAAAAGAGTTAACAAACCAATTAAACAGCGCCCATCTTCTTTGTTCTTTAGGAAGGAACTAATCCAATGCACGTTACGTACCACCAGCAGAATGTCCTAATTAACCTTCTCATCGAGTAGAGAGGGTCATAAGACTGTATCTACCATTCTCATTACTTTCAGCCTGACAACATAATACACATGAGTACCTTAATGTATCCTTAGAGTTCATTAATGCTGAATCACTCCTGACTTAATAAACTAAGTCTTGTCCATTGTGCCGCACACTTCAAGGTCATTCTCCTCTTGCTACTCACTTTAAACTTGATAATTATCATTTAGCCTTTCACTGCCTAATATAGGATTAAAGCAGATTTTGGCATTCCAAGCTTCAACTTTTCACTTCAAAAGCAATGGCGTAATGCAATGCCAATACATCATCATAATGAAAAAGATCTAGAGGTGGAAAAAGCTACTTCAAGTACATTTGTACCAACAAGATTTTATCTTTTTTTATTTTGTATTTTTTATATAGTTTTTAAAGTATGCAGAAAATGTTTAGAAGGTTGTGTACCATTGTATAATACTTAGAAAAGTTGAAAAAATTGCTACAAGAAGTTTGTATATTCGTGCTACGTTTGCGTGGGTTTCCTCTGGGTTCTCCGTTTTCCAAACACACTCCAAAGACATTTTGGTAGGGAATTTAGATTGTGAATCCCGATAAGGACAGTGATGCTGATTTCTGTAAAGTTCTGTGTAAAATTATTAGGGCTACATAAGCAAGTAAATAAATTAAATACACATACCATTTTGGATCTTTTGGTTCACTTGTGGCCAAAACGGAATACAACGTGACAACATTGCACTTGGAACATGATAGTACAAGTGCATGTGGAATATCATATACAGTTTTGGGCACCAGTGCTTAAGAAAGACAAACTTAAAGGCAAGCTCTTGCTGGTGTCCCATTCCTCTGATGCCGCAGCTCATCCATCAAAACATGTCGGGGTGATGATGCTTGCAGCGAATAGTGGTTTTAATGAGCTAACGGCAATATCAGAAATAATAGTACAGAGAGAATAGATCTGGACAGATATTCCTGTCACATTTATTAACTGCTATCAGCACTATACTGTTCAGTAATAAATGTACAAAGTATGCTACTGGCAGTAGCTAAGTTTTAATTCATCATTCATCCATCCTTAATACACCGTACAATACAATTTGTGATAAGCAGAGTATTTTAACAGTAATGAAATATAGATTTAAATGTTTTAGATCATTGTTCATAACGGTCTGTAATACTAGCAGAGCCTTGTGCATTTTTTTTTATAAGGAATCAGTTTCTTTCTAAAGCATCTATGTTATTTTTGTTACACTACTAATTTATTTTCTTCTACTCCCCCCCCTCCGTCTTCTGTATTCACTGTGGACACTGTCTGGCCTATGATCTAGTTGTGTCCGTAATTTTAGGCATGCATAAATGCATGGTCGGCCACAGTTTTGTGCACTTCTGAAGAAAGTGTAATTTTGTGGCAAATATTTAATTAGTTTGTCATTAGAGCTTGGTACTTTCCTCATTAGAGAGGACTTAATTCATGTCTGTGTTTAATTGCACTCAATCTGTTTTGTCCCTCCCTTTTCCTGTTTCCTATAAATCTTTTTGACTTGGATACATGTAAATTTCTATGTCCCCGAAAAAATGAGAAAGGTATTCAAGGAGTGATATACCTTTATTGGATAACTAGAGAAATTATATTTGCAAGCTTTCAGGGCTCAGGCGGCCCCTTCATCAGGCTACATTACAAGTGAATTACTGAGAAGAGTCGGCAACATATAAATAGGAATTACAACAGGACAGGAGGTGATGCTTGCTAGAGACAGGCGGAGGAAATCAAATTAAGGTTTTTATTATACATGCAGATGAGGTATAAGTATTCTACTAGACATCTGAAGACCTTTTGTGGAGGTGCGAACTGTGTCCATGATGAGATGCAAGTGTCTAATAGAATACTTGCACCTCATCTGCATGTATAACAAAAACCTTAGTTTGATTTATTTGGCCTGTCTCTAGCAAGCATCACCATGTCCTGTTGTAATTCCTATTTAAATGTTGCCATCTCTTCTCAGTAAATGCCTGATGAAGGAGCCGCCTGAGCCCTAAAAGCTTGCAAATATAATTTCTCTGGTAAGCCAATAAAGGTATCACTCCTTGAATACCTTTCTCATTTTTTTGGGAAATAAGTATTTACCGTTGTGGCCAAAAGTATTGACACCCCTGCAATTCTGTCAGATAATAATCAGTTTCTTCCTGAAAATGATTGCAAACACAAATTCTTTGGTATTATTATCTTCATTTAATTTGTCTTAAATGAAAAAACACAAAAGAGAATGAAGCAAAAAGCAAAACATTGATCATTTCACACAAAACTCCAAAAAATGGGCCAGACAAAAGTATTGGCACCCTCAGCCTAATACTTGGTTGCACAACCTTTAGCCAAAATAACTGCGACCAACCGCTTCCGGTAACCATCAATGAGTTTCTTACAATGCTCTGCTGGAATTTTAGACCATTCTTCTTTGGCAAACTGCTCCAGGTCCCTGATATTTGAAGGGTGCCTTCTCCAAACTGCCATTTTTAGATCTCTCCACAGGTGTTCTATGGGATTCAGGCCTGGACTCATTGCTGGCCACCTTAGAAGTTTCCAGTGCTTTCTCTCAAACCATTTTCTAGTGCTTTTTGAAGTGTGTTTTGGGTCATTGTCCTGCTGGAAGACCCATGACCTCTGAGGGAGACCCAGCTTTCTCACACTGGGCCCTACATTATGCTGCAAAATTTGTTGGTAGTCTTCAGACTTCATAATGCCATGCACACGGTCAAGCAGTCCAGTGCCAGAGGCAGCAAAGCAACCCCAAAACATCAGGGAACCTCCGCCATGTTTGACTGTAGGGACCGTGTTCTTTTCTTTGAATGCCTCTTTTTTTCTCCTGTAAACTCTATGTTGATGCCTTTGCCCTAAAAGCTCTACTTTTGTCTCATCTGACCAGAGAACATTCTTCCAAAACGTTTTAGGCTTTTTCAGGTAAGTTTTGGCAAACTCCAGCCTGGCTTTTTTATGTCTCGGGGTAAGAAGTGGGGTCTTCCTGGGTCTCCTACCATACAGTCCCTTTTCATTCAGAAGCCGACGGATAGTATGGGTTGACACTGTTGTACCCTCGGACTGCAGGGCAGCTTGAACTTGTTTGGATGTTAGTCGAGGTTCTTTATCCAACATCCACACAATCTTGTGTTGAAATCTCTTGTCAATTTTTCTTTTCCATCCATATCTAGGGAGGTTAGCCACAGTGCCATGGGCTTTAAACTTCTTGATGACACTGTGCACGGTAGACGCAGGAACATTCAGGTCTTTGGAGATGGACTTGAAGCTTTGAGATTGCTCATGCTTCCTCACAATTTGGTTTCTCAAGTCCTCAGACAGTTCTTTGGTCTTCTTTCTTTTCTCCATGCTCAATGTGGTACACACAAGGACACAGGACAGAGGTTGAGTCAACTTTAATCCATGTCAACTGGCTGCAAGTGTCATTTAGTTATTGCCAACATCTGTTAGGTGCCACAGGTAAGTTACAGGTGCTGTTAATTACACAAATTAGAGAAGCATCACATGATTTTTCGAACAGTGCCAATACTTTTGTCCACCCTCTTTTTTATGTATGGTGTGGAATTATATCCAATTTGGCTTTAGGACAATTCTTTTTGTGTTTTTTCATTTAAGACAAATTAAATGAAGATAATAATACCAAAGAATTTGTGCTTGCAATCATTTTCAGGAAGAAACTGAGTATTATCTGACAGAATTGCAGGGGTGTCAATACTTTTGGCAATAACTGTACATCGATATTTCTGGCTAACACGGTACCACAATATTATTTTGTATTGTACATTGTAATTGTGATGAGCGTCAGCTTACGGTGAATCATTTTTCTTCTTAGAGTGGACCCTCTGGGCCATGGCACCCACCCACCTAGGGTGAGCTGACCTAGTGAGAACCCACCCCCTGTACAGGGAGTGTCCGGGGCAAGACCAAGGGGGTGAGTCACCATGGCAGCTGGACCAGACGGTTGGCTCAGGGAGACACTATTGAGTGCCTGGCAAAAGGACGAACAGGATATGAAACATAAGCGAGGTCACAGGGTTTCTTCAGCAAACGTGGTTACACACTTTAATCAGATACAAGGCAAAAACAGAGAATCAGATGCAGGGCACAAATGGTGAAACACAGCAAAGTGCGTGCAAGGACACGCCAAATGTTCCGGAAATAACACGTGCAGAAAACATAACGGAGTCCAGGGCAGGGTACGTGTTAGGGGTCACACCAGAGTTCCTAGGAGGGATGCGTGCTAGGACACGCTAGAGTCCAAGACAAGGTGCGTGCTTGGAGACACGCCAGAGTCCAAGGCAGAGTGCATGCAAGAAGACACGCCAGGGTCCAAGGCGGGTGCGAAGGCATCGGACTCCGGACGACTGGCAAGGACTGACAGGATCCAGGCATCAGGACGTAGTCATCTGGTTCCGGACCTCTGGCAGCGGTTGGCAGGCTTTGGGAATCCAGCAGACAAGCCAGGATACGAGGCAGGGTGCATGCTAGGAGACACGCCTGGGTCAGGTTCAAGGACGGAAGCCTGCGCGTGCAGAGAGACACGCCAGGGTCAGGATCAAGGCAGAGTCCTGCGCGTGCAGAGGGCACACCAGGGTCGGGGTTCAAGGCACAGTCCTGTGCGTGCAGAGAGACACACCAGGGTCAGAGTACAAGACAGAGTCCTGCGCGTGCAGAGAGACACGCTAGGGTCAGAGTTCAAGACCGAGTCCTGCGCAAGCAGAGAGACGCACCAGGGTGAGGGTTCGAGAACAGGGTTAGGGCCTGTGCGTGCAAGAGGGCACAACAGGGTACATGGCAAAGCCTGCACGTACTTTTACAGAAGCACTGGGGGGTATGCCAAGGAGCAGGCGAGGACCTGCGCGTGCTTTAAAGAGCACATAGAGCACAGTGCAGAAACAGCGTGAGGTGCAAGGAAGCGCAGAGAGCACGGCTGGGGCACTGGCTAGCTGGACGGGCTGCAGCACTGACAGATGGAAGACTCCAGCGAACCCGGCTGGGGCATAGCAGGCGACACAGCTGTCACTGACCGACGAGCACGGCTGAGGCACAAGCAGGTGGACACGGCTAGGGCAGGCACGGCTGAGGCACAAACAGGAGGCTAGGAAGGCCAGGCGCATGCAAAGGGCACACGAAGCAACAAGACAAGGCAAAGCAAGAAACAAGGCAAGGCTAGGCGAGAAACAAGGCAAGACAGGGTACGGAACATGGAGCGGAACATAGGCAGAAACACAGAGTCAGGTCAGAGAGAGAACAGAGCTAGCAGCAGAGCGTAGGCCGAAGCCCAGAGCCGGGCCAAGGCAGAGCCTTGGGACTAGTCAGGGAGTGTGCTAGAGAGCACCAGAGGACAGGGTCTAGCAGTGGAGCGTAGGCCGAAGCCCAGAGCTGAGCCAAGGCAGAGCCTTGGGACTAGACATAGAAATGTGAAAGAGAGCACAAAAGGTAAGAGAGGTGGAATGGTGCGTGTGCCAGGAGGCACTACAGAGCACCATAGGAAGAGAGCGAGGCAGAACAAGCAAAGACCGAGAACATAGGAAGGAACACAAGGCAGAGCATAGTGAAGGCAAGACATGGCAGGAACAGGCAAGGCAGAGAACAACCGAAGGACAATAAGTCCAAGCAGGACAAGGACGAAACATGGCACAACGGACAAACATAAGACAAGACACGGGAGAAGAGACAGAGTACAAGCACGGAGCATGTGCAGAGACGCACGACAGGGCAGAGTGCAGGGGCACAGAATACAGGGAGCCCCCAACAGACCAAGCAGCCATGCAGGGAAGCAACACAATACTCAGGCCCTGACCATAGGGAGGGGCGGTCTGATATAGCACCATAGCACCAGTACTTCTGGGTCAAGACCAGGGAGGAACTTTGGGTTCAGATCCTCCAGGATCATAGAGAGCATCGCTAGAACAGCCTGGGTCGAACCATAGAGCAGGTCACATGATCAGGAGTTCCAGGAATACAGCGGATTGTAGAACAAGAGCAAGGCTGGAACATAGGAAAGGTCACATGGTCAGGGGTTTCCAGGAATACAGCGGATTGCAGAACCAAAGCAGGGCTGGAACTTAGGAAAGGTCACATGATCAGGGGTTTCAGGAGTACAGCGGATTGCAGAATCAGACAGAGACGGATGGTTACCCAGCAACAGCGTGCAGCCATGAGGTAAGGCGCTCGTGCACACTGCTCCAGGCAACTTGTGGCATAACAGACATGGCGGACATGGCAGACATGACAGTAATGACTTGGATACACACATTGTCAGGACTAGGAGCGGTTGACTTCAAAACGCATAGTCCTGTGTCCTCTCCCCTCCCTCCCCTTTATACTTTTGGATTGTATATGTTTTTTGTTCTTATACATATTTTTATAATGTCGCTTTTAAAAGTCATGTTTTAATATCTTTACTCATTGCCGCAGGTGCTGGATTTTTCCCCGTGTTGCAGTTTTTAGAATGGTTTCACTTTTGGGTACTTACTGTCACCCCTCAAAGTCACTTCAAATGAGATGTGGTCCCTAAAAAATGGTTTTGTAAATTTTGTTGGAAAAAATAAGAACTTGCTGATCAACTTTTAACCCTTTAAACTAACTAACAAAACATATTATGTGTCAAACATGGTTCACATGTAAAGCAGATTTAAGGGTCTAAACACTAAAAATTTGAAAGTTGCAAAATTTTCAACATTTTCACCAAATGTCCGACATTTTCACAAATAAATGCAAGTCATATTGAACAAATTTTTGCCACTATCATGAATTACAATATTACAAAAAAACATTCTTAGAATCACTGGGATCCGTTTAAGCGTTCCAGAGGCATTACGTCCTAAAGTGACACTAGTCAGAATTGAAAAAATTGGCCTGGTCATGAAGCTGAAAACAGGCTGGGGGGGACGATGTTAAATTAGTGCTGGATCTTACCTGCTCTTAAAATTTGTAGGCTTATAGCCTGGGAAGGGAATTTTTGATAAATATTAGATTTAGGCTATGGGCCCACGTAGCGTTTCGCACAATGAAAACCGGACTCCTTCCCAGAAATCACGCATTTTTTCTGCGCGATTTTACAGCGATTCTGTTCGCGATTTTGCCTCGATTTTCTCAAGCACTTTCCAAGCGATTTGAAGCATCGCTTGGAAAGTGATTGACAGGTTGGTCACACTCGTCAAACATAGTGTTTGACAAGTGTGACCAGCTTTTTACTATTGAGGCCGCCTATGCGGCATCAATAGTAAAAGATAAAATGTTAAAAATGATAAAAAATCTTCCGACGTCCCGCGCTGCCATCCCGGGCCTCAGCGTTCCCAGTAATGCCTTGCGAGACCTGTGATGACGTTGGTCTCGCATTACTATAGCGATCTCGCTAGACCGCTAGAGTCACGCGGGACTACGTCATCACAGGACCTTGCCGCAAGGCATTACTGGGAACGCTGAGGCCTGGGAATGCAGCGCGGGACATCGGAAGGTAAATATACCCCGATTTTTTATTTTTTATTCTTTTTTTTACAGGGGTATGGTACCCAGGGCCTGGAGGACAGTCTCCTCTCCTCCTCACCGTGGGTACCAACCGCACATGAGACGCTTAACTTCCCGCATGGTGGGCATAGCCACATGCGGGAAGTAAGCAATTCTCATGCATTCCTATGGGTGTGGAATCGCGGCAATTCTTTGTGATTCCGCACAAAAGAATGATCATGCTGCGATTTTTTCCGCGATGCGATTCCGCCGCGGAAAAAAGCTCAGCATTAGCACAGAATGTGCGGAATGCCATAGGAATGCATGGGGTGCATCATGTACAAGATTTTTAAACGTTTTCGCAGCATTTTTGCGCCAAAAATCGGGGCAAAAACGCTTAAAAATCGCATCGTGGGCACACAGCCTTAGGGTCCTGTCAAAAAAAGGTTGTCTTGTCCGTGGCTGGTTGGCTCTCCCAAATTGGCCATTTTTTGTTCTAAGTACCTTCATTTTTATACATATACAGTATTTATATAGCAGTAAGGTAGTCCAAATTTTCATATATTCAAGTTTAGCATACATCTTAGCACTTTCAGTGTGCTGCTGTATTCCTTTTTTATAGATAGACTTAGAGATTATATAGTTAAACATGTCAAAAGTCCTTTATATGAATGACAAGGAAACTTTGCATATTTCCGAAAATTAAAGTCTGCTACAACAGCACTTGTCCACTTGATTGATGAGCATATTGATTGCAAAGTTTTGCTTCCCCACGTCTGACAGGTGTTTTGTATTTATCATTTCAATCTAGTTAGACTTATTCACTGACTGCGCATCTGTTCATGTTTAGTGCCATCATCATCCACGTATTGTGGTTTTCTTTTGCCAGCTACTGCAGAAATTGGTGAGGAGCCCAGAAGTAAAGGACTTTCAACATACCTTGTGAATCATTAGACATACAGTTATAATTTTATAATGCAGAATAAACATTTTTAAGATTGATGGCTGATGCACAGAGGAACTCTATTATCAGGGGCTGCAATTGCTTTCCCGGAAGCAGCTGTTTGGGGTGCTATTTTATGTTGAGCATATTTTACTGCTATTTGAAGAGCTGCAGGCATCCTACAGTAAAATTCGCACTGGAGGATATTATGTCTAGCCTCTGTAAGTCAAAATCAACTGAAGTGGTAGTATACAATTTTATTATTCATCAGTTAAGAATTACAATCAGTTTTGCTACCTGGGTGCTTGACAGAAATCATGCTTTAATGTAAACTGGAAACTGTAAACTTACTTTGCCGATGTCAAAGAAATGTCCACTTTATTGTATGAGCATTGCACATACAGTGGTTTGCAAAAGTATTCACCCCATTGGCATTTTTCGTGTTTTGCTACCTCACAACCTGGAATTTCACTGTTTTTTTAGGGTTAGCATTAATTCATGTAAAGAACATGCCTACAACTATGAACAATTCTTTTTATTGTGACGCAAACAACAAATAGGATAAAATAACTGAAAACTTCAGTGTGCATAACTATACACCCCCCTAAAGGCTGTACTAGGGTCAGTGTAGAGCCTCCTTTTGTGGCAATTACTGCTGCAAGTCGCTTTGGATAAGTCTCAATGAGCTTTCCACATCTTGAAACTGGGATTTTTGCTCACTTCAAAGTTAGATGGTTTCGTCTGGTGAAACGCAATCTTCAAGTCTGAATACAGATTCGCAATTCGATTAAGGTCTGGCCTTTTACTAGGCCACTCCAACACATTTACACATTTACCCTTAAACCACTCGAGTGTTGGTTTCGTGGTACACTTTCGGCCATTGTCTTGTTGGAAGGTGAACCTCCCTCTCAGTCTCAAATCTCTGACAGACTGAAACAGGTTTTGCTAAAGCATATCCTCAAATTGGACCATTTTCCCTGTCCCTGCTGCCCAAAACATCAACACAGCATGATGCTGCCACCACATTTTACTGTGGGCATTGTGTTATTGAGGTGATGAGCTGTGTTAGTTTGGTACCAGACATGGCATTTACTTTGGTGGACAAAAAGTTAAATTCTGGTCTCATCTGAGTACAGCACCTTTCTGCATACATTTGGGGAGTCTCCCACATATGTTTAGTCAAACTCAAAATGAGCCTAACAATTTTTGTGTGTAAATAAAGGGTTTTTCTTCACACTCTTGCTTCCTCTCCTGCCCAGGAACTGTTGTATATTCAGACTATATTCCTGTACTGACAGACCCAGCCATTGCACATTACACAGCAGAGACACATTTATAAGATTACCTGAGCGCATGAACATTTTTTTAACACATCTAATTATGGAACTTACTTTTATTCTGACATCTATTAATTAAAATTTACTTTGTGCATGAGGAAACCCTTTTAAACGAATTTCATATATCCAGTTTCACCATTCGGGAATGAAACGCAATACATAGAGTGGCTGTGAATTTCGTGATCGATATGACCCAAATTCAACTGCAAGATTGACATATATGAAGTTCTCCAGTTTAGGTCATGAGACCAGCAGCCAGTTCTTTCATCCAGACCACAAAACACACACAGTGGCATGTAAAAGTTTGGGCACCTCTGACCTAAATTGCTGTTATTGTGAACAGTTAAGCAAGCTGAAGATTAAATTATGTCTAAAATACCTAAAGTTAAAGATCACACATTTCCTTTGTATTTTAGGCAAAATGGTGTTATAGTCTTGTTACAGATAGATTGATGTATGGATAGATAGATATGAAAAGTTATTATTGTTTTTGTATCTTTTAGTGGAGGTGTAAGACAAAAGTTTTGAGTTGAACACATTCCTTGCTGAATGACTGCAGTCTTACTGTAAGCTAGTGAGGAAATATTTCACTGTGCTAGCACTCTTGTGGACATAATTGTGCGAACAAAACAGATGGACCAGGGCGAAGATTATCCCAGAGGGTCTCATAACAGCTTTAAAGTTGATCCATCCGTGAGGATGAAAGAGCACCCTGAGATCGCTCCTCCTGAACAAGTCACATGCAACCATGGATTTATTCCAGACACTCATGTGCTTTTTCTGAGTTTGTTTTTCCCTGAAGTTATTTTCTAAAATGTAAGGTGCTATAATTTCAATCTCCTGTATATTAAGCATATGGACACAACAGGATACTTTTCAAAAACCTAATAAAATAATCAGTGTTTTTATAGATATTTCCAAATTAGCCAGAAGAGTTTAAGTGTTTTAAGGTTAGCTATCTAGTATGAGCAAATTGCCCATCACAGTGTCAAATGATCTTCCAGTGGGCCCAGGATTATAATATTGGTCATAAACAATCCAGCAAACGATAAATTCATTTAAAGTAAATTTGTCCATTTGCTTTGTATCCACATGAACTGTTAATGGTGGAATGGTTGGAGGTGAGGGGAGATTGGTTGGACCAGATGTAAAAGGGTGGTTGAAAATACTACTTATTCTCCTACCAAATATGTTGCGATTACATTGGGGGAGATCAACACCCACTAAGAATGTATATATTCATTTTATTCTGCCACTTTGGCACTGACCTTATATGGTAGCCACTTTATGAAGCACTTTAATCCCTGAGACCTAGACGTGGCCATAAATCTGGCCTATAGTAAAAAAAAAACGGAGATGCAGTGCATCAGAAGAGGACCACATGATGGGTGGCAAACAGCAGGTTGTTCGGAACATTCACCGATGAGGTGAGCATTTGCTTTTCATTTTGTTTTTTTCTCATTTTCTTAGCTCACTACCAACTTGCATAAACATCCGGGGTAACGAACAAGGCCATAAAAATTATATAGTTTGTAACCCAGGGACTGCCTGTACTGTATAAAAATAATAGAAAAAATTGAAGTCCGGCTCTACAGGACTGGATTTTGCTTTTCTTTTTACAGTGCCTTGCAAAATTATTCAGCCCCCTGGAACTTTTCAACCTTTTCCCACATATCATGCTCCAACCATAAAGATACCAAATGTAAATTTTTGGTGAAGAATCAATAACAAGTGGGACACAATTGTGAAGTTGATCGAAATTTATTGGTTATTTTAAATTTTTGTAGAAATTCAAAAACTGAAAAGTGGGGCGTGCAATATTATTTGGTCCCTTTACTTTCAGTGCAGCAAACTCACTCCAGAAGGTCATTGTGGATCTCTGAATGATCCAATGTTGTCCTAAATGACTAATGATGATAATATAATCCACCTGTCACGGGGGCTTAGTTCAACTAAGGCTGAAATACCCGGGGCCCCTGTGGTGTCCCTTTACTAGGGGAAACCCTGTCTGACCCTCAACCCAGGGTTTTTGCTGAAGGTGCAAATGCCTGAGCCTCCGACCTTTCCTTATCTCCTGCTCAGCCCTGCACTTAACCCTCCACCCTCCACCCAGTGAGAAGTCACCACCAAAGCTCCCACACAAATAATGACAGACAGGGAGAACTTAAACTGCACTGCGCCGCACACACACAGGAATAAACAGTAATGTGAACAGGGCACAACTAAACACAAATATGGGAAGGAGAAAGGATAACGACGGATCATACGACACCAGATAAGAATCTCTCTCTCTTGAACACCTCCACTCCAGACCGGAACCACTTGGTATGAAACACAAGCTATAATCGGCGACGCCCATAGGCCAGCATGACTATTTAAAGACCGTGGGCGTGACTAACCATCCAACCTGGTCTCCAGCAGGATTAACCCCCGAGAGCCTGAAGATCAGGCCGGCGCCACTGAGGCTATAGTGGCTGGAGGTGGAACTACCTCTGCCTGCCGGATGCTGTGGTGTGAACAGCGTCCGACATGACAGTACCCCGTCTTCTACGAGGGACCCCAGGGCCCTCAAGACTCATAGGACCCGGCTTGTCCGGATGACGACGGTGAAAAGAACTGACCAGCCGATCCGCATGTATGTCTGAGGCTGGAACCCAAGACCTCTCCTCTGGACCATACCCCCGCCAGTGCACCAAATACTGAAGAGTACGGCGTACTACTCGAGAGTCCACTACCTTGGCGACCTCGAACTCTAACTCGCCATCCACCATGACTGGAGGTGGCATCGGCGTCGTGTCCACCAAGCCTACCACCTTTTTCAATAAAGCCCTGTGAAACACGTTGTGTATCTTGTACACCACGGGAAGTTCCAACCGATAAGCTACTGGGTTAATGATGGCAGAAATCCTAAAAGGCCCAATAAACCTTGGACCCAGTTTTAAAGAAGGGATTTTGAGTTTTATGTTCTTCGTAGCTAACCACACCCATTCACCCACACACAGGTCCGGACCTGGCACGCGTCTACTGTCAGCCACCCGTTTGTACCTGGCACTTATGCTCAACAAACGCTGTTTCACCCGCCTCCAGACTGATGACAATTGGGCTCCTAGCTGATCCTCCTCCGGGACACCCCCGGAGTCACCCTGACGTAAGGTACAAAACTGAGGATGTTGACCGTACACACAAAAGAATGGAGACTCTCCTGATGACTCTTGGCGGTGATTATTTAATGCGAATTCGGCCAGAGGAAGGAAAGTAGACCACTCCTCCTGGTTGTCGGACACAAAGCATCGTAAATACTGTTCTAGATTTTGGTTCATGCGCTCAGTTTGTCCATTAGACTGTGGATGAAACGCCGATGAATGTGACAACTTGATCCCCAACCTTGAGCAAAAAGCTTTCCAAAACCTCGCCACAAATTGCGTACCCCTATCAGATACTATGTCAGACGGTACTCCGTGGAGTCTGACCACCTCCTTCACAAATACCTGAGCCAACGTCTTAGCATTGGGCAAAGAGGACAACGCCACAAAATGCGCCATCTTTGAAAAACGGTCAACCACCACCAGGATGACCGTGTTCCCTGCCGAGGCTGGCAAGTCAGTGATAAAATCCATGGAGATTTCTGTCCATGGCCTATTGGGTACCCCCAGAGGCTGTAGCGTGCCAGCAGGACGGGTTCGGGGTGACTTAGCCCTAGCGCACGTGATGCAAGCTGCCACGTACGAGAAAACGTCCTGCCGGATTTTGGGCCACCAGAAACGACGCGATACCAGCTCTAAGGTGCCCTTCACCCCTGGGTGACCAGCCAGTACCGAATCGTGGTGTTCCTTCAACACCTTAGGCCGAAGATGCAGGGGTACAAATGATTTGTTGGCGGGAAGTCCTGGTGGTACCTCCTCTTGGGCCTCGGCAATCTCCGCCTCTACCTCAGTCGTGAGAGCCGAGACCACTACCCCTTTCTGGAGGATGGGTACCGGCTCTTCCCGAGGTTCTCCCCCCGGAAAACACCTAGACAAAGCATCCGCCTTGGTGTTTTTAGCCCCGGGACGGTACGTCACAAGAAAATTGAAACGAGTAAAAAACAATGCCCAGCGAGCCTGCCTAGGAGACAGACGCTTGGCCGACTCCAGGTAGAGCAGATTCTTATGGTCGGTGATAACTGTGACCTGGTGAGCCGCCCCCTCCAAGAAGTGTCGCCATTCCTCAAAAGCCAGTTTGATGGCCAACAACTCCCTGTTGCCGATATCATAATTCCGTTCGGCTGGCGACAACTTCTTGGAGAAGTAGGCGCATGGATGCATCTCGCTCAAGGACGAGCCTTGAGACAGTACTGCCCCCACTCCCACCTCCGACGCATCAACCTCTACCACAAAAGGTTTAGACACGTCTGGTTGCACCAGAATGGGGGCTGAAGCAAAACTATTCTTCAGACGCTCAAATGCACGTATAGCCACCTCAGGCCAGTTCGCCAGATCGGCACCCTTTTTTGTCATGTCCGTGAGCGGTTTGGCGACAGTCGAAAAGTGTTTTATAAATTTCCTATAATAATTCGCAAACCCAAGGAACCGCTGGAGTGCTTTCAGACTCTCCGGCCTCTCCCATTGCAACACCGCTTGCACCTTAGCGGTGTCCATTTTAAAACCAGCTGCGGACACAATATATCCCAAAAAGGGCAACTCCTGGACAAAAAATAAACATTTTTCCAGCTTAGCATAGAGCTGGTTCTCCCGGAGCAACTGTAACACCTGCCTAACATGCTGCAAATGAGTGTCCCGATCGCTAGAATAAATGAGGATATCATCCAGGTATACAATCACAAATCTCCCCAGGACATGAGCAAAGACATCATTAATAAAATGTTGGAAAACGGCAGGCGCGGTGGTCAACCCAAACGGCATAACCAGACTCTCAAAATGACCCTCAGGAGTGTTAAACGCCGTCTTCCACTCATCCCCCTGACGGACCCTTATGAGGTTATACGCCCCCCTGAGGTCCAGCTTGGAAAACCATTTTGCCCCCGCTACCTGGTTGAACAAATCCGGGATCAACGGCATTGGGTAGGGATCACGGATAGTAATCTGGTTTAACTCTCTGAAATCCAGACACGGGCGTAACCCTCCATCTTTCTTCTTAATGAAGAAAAACCCCGCGGCTACAGGCGAGGACGAAGGCCGGATGTGACCTTTGCTCAGACTCTCCGCGATGTAGTCTTTCAGAGCTTGTCTCTCAGGACCAGAAATATTAAACATCCTGGCCTTAGGTAATTTGGCCCCGGGTTTTAACCTAATAGCACAGTCATAGGCTCTATGTGGAGGCAGTTCTGAGCAACCCTTCTCAGAGAAAACATCCGCGAAATCCTGCAAAGCCTCCGGCAGGCTGGGCGTCACGGCGGACACACATGTGGCCAAGCAATTGTCTTGGCAGAAACCACTCCATTGTACTATGTCCTGAGTTTTCCAATCAATTACCGGGTTGTGCCTGGACAGCCATGGAAAACCCAGGACCATTTGAGCTGGGAGATTACGGAGGACCCTACATGTAACCGACTCAGAATGTAGGACCCCAATGTGGAGTTTCACCTCTGCCACAAACTCAGTAATCTCCCCTTGAGGGAGGGGAACAGCATTAATGGTCACCACCTGTATGGGGTGAGGAAGTTTTTCAATCTTAAACCCGGCGGTGTGTGCAAACTCCTCATCTATGAGATTGGTGGCGGAACCGCTATCCACAAACACTGATATAGGTAGCTCTCTGCCGGCGACAATAACCTTGGCAGGGAGCATACATTGAGATACCATCATGGAGGATATGCATACGCTCAGTTGGGTCTCCTCCATACCCTCTGAGCTTAACAGTTTTCCGCCGGTGTGACCCTCTTAGGTAGTACCGGGCAAACGTTAACATAATGACCTCCTTTACCACAGTAGAAACATGCTCCGGACTTCCGGACTCCCGGAGCGCGAGGCTGAACCTGTGCCACGCCAGCAATCTGCATAGGTTCAGGGGACTCATCTACTTCAACCACACCTGCACCTCTGCTTTCTCCCAGAGGTAGCGTCTCCTGTGCCCCCTGACGAAAACGGCGATCAATACGTATCACCAAACTCATGGCAGACTCCAATGATGCCGGAGTCTCATACATCAGGAGGGCTTGTTTCACCCTCCCTGATACCCCATGAATAAACTGGCTCCGCAGTGCTGGGTCATTCCACTGTGTGTCTACAGCCCAGCGGCGAAATTCCGAACAATAGTCTTCTGCCAAGCGCTCCCCCTGGCGGAGGGCGCGGATTTTAGATTCCGCTAGAGCCAGTCGGTCAGGGTCATCGTAAATGAGCCCGAGGGCAGAAAAAACATTATCGACCGAATGAAATGTAGCAGAGTCAGGTGGTAAGGAAAATGCCCATGCTTGGGGGTCACCACTCAGTAATGACAACACCAGCCCTACTCGCTGGGCCTCATTACCTGAGGATATTGGCCGCATGCGGAAGTATAATTTGCAGGCCTCCCGAAATACGACAAATTTGCTGCGATCGCCTGAAAATCGTTCTGGCAGCGGAAACTTCGGCTCTGCACCGATACCTGCAGATGCCGTTTGGACCTTTGCTACTACCAGGCCCTGCTGCTGAACTGCCCCATTCAACTCGGAGACCTGTATGGACAGCGCCGCCAACTGGCGGGTTATGGAATCTAATGGATCCATGGACTCCTGAAAAAATGTAGGCCGATTATAATGTCACGGGGGCTTAGTTCAACTAAGGCTGAAATACCCGGGGCCCCTGTGGTGTCCCTTTACTAGGGGAAACCCTGTCTGACCCTCAACCCAGGGTTTTTGCTGAAGGTGCAAATGCCTGAGCCTCCGACCTTTCCTTATCTCCTGCTCAGCCCTGCACTTAACCCTCCACCCTCCACCCAGTGAGAAGTCACCACCAAAGCTCCCACACAAATAATGACAGACAGGGAGAACTTAAACTGCACTGCGCCGCACACACACAGGAATAAACAGTAATGTGAACAGGGCACAACTAAACACAAATATGGGAAGGAGAAAGGATAACGACGGATCATACGACACCAGATAAGAATCTCTCTCTCTTGAACACCTCCACTCCAGACCGGAACCACTTGGTATGAAACACAAGCTATAATCGGCGACGCCCATAGGCCAGCATGACTATTTAAAGACCGTGGGCGTGACTAACCATCCAACCTGGTCTCCAGCAGGATTAACCCCCGAGAGCCTGAAGATCAGGCCGGCGCCACTGAGGCTATAGTGGCTGGAGGTGGAACTACCTCTGCCTGCCGGATGCTGTGGTGTGAACAGCGTCCGACATGACACCACCTGTGTGTAATCAATCTCCGTATACATGCACCTGCTCTGTGATAGTCTCAGGGTTCTCTTTGAAGTACAGAGAGCATCATGAAGACCAAGGAACACAACAGGCAGGTCCGTGATACTGCTGTGGAGAAGTTTAAAGCCGGATTTGGATACAAAATGATTTCCAAAACTGTAAATATCCCAAGGAGTACTGTGCAAGCGATCATATTGAAATGGAAGGGGTATCATACCACTGCAAATCTACCAAGACCCGGCCGTCCCTCTAAACTTTAACCCCTTCACTTCCAGAGCTTTTTTCGATTTTTCATTTTTGTTTTTTACTCCCCTTCTTTCCACAGCCATAACTTTTTTATTTTTCCATCAATATTGCCATGTGAGGGCTCATTTTTTGCGGGATGAATTGTACTTTTAAACGACACCACTGGTTTTACCATGTCGTGTACTTGAAAATGGAAAAAAAATTACAAGTGCGGTGAAATTGCAAAAAAGTACAATCCCACACTTGTTTTTTGCTTGCCTTTTTTGCTAGGTTCACTAGATGCTAAATCTAACCTGCCATTATGATTCTCCAGGTCATTTCTAGTTCATAGACACCAAACATGTCTATGTTCTCTTTCATGTAAGTGGTGGAAAAAAAATTCTAAAGTTTGCTAAAAAAAAAATTGCGCAATTTTCTGAGACCCGTATCGTCTCCATTTTTCGTGATATGGGGTCGGGTGAGGGCTTATTTTTTGCATGCTGGGCTGACATTTTTAATGATACCACTTTTGTGCAAATACGTTCTTTTGACTGTTATTGCATTTTATTGCAATGTCTCGGCGACCAAAAAAACGTAATTCTGGCGTTTTGAATTTTTTTCTCGCCACGCCGTTTAGTGATCGGGCTAATGCTTTTTTTTATTGATCGGGTGATTCTCAATGCGGTGATACCTAATATGTGTATGTGGGATTTTTTTTTTGTTTTATTTTGATTGGGGCGAAAGGGGGGTGATTTGAACGTTTAGTTTTTTTTTCATTTTTTATTTTTAAACAATTTTTTTTTTTTTTTTACTTTTGGCATGCTTCAATAGACTCCATAGGAGGGTAGAAGCATGCACAGCCCGATCGGCTCTGCTACATATGGGCGATGAGCAGATCGCCCATATGTAGCAGATTTACTGCTGTGCTTTGAGCGCCGACCACCGGGCGGCGCTCAAAGCCATCTGCATGGAACAACTGTCAGGGGAGTTTCAGTCTTCCAATTAGAAATCGTCCAGACCTGAATAAGTAAGATGTTTCTTTATTGGACATGCCGGCATGGAGAGAGAATGACAGCCACACCAGGTGTGGGCCGTCCTCTGTCTAACTCAATACATATTCTTAAGAGTTTAAATAGCAAAGCCGAAAGGGTGTTGTAACACATTGCATTTGCAGAATAGTAAATACAATATGCTGAGCTTGTTAGAAATCCCTATCTACAGTTACCAGAGAAGTCATGTAAGACAAGGAAACCTGCTAACGTTCATACAAAGTAACACCCAAAAGTAACACCCATGTATTACATCAGCTGAAAAGAGTTTCAAAGTCTTAAGCAAAAATAAATGGCATACATGCAGTCATGTGCATAGATACATATATACATACATATATATATACATACACTCATACATACATACACGCATGGGTACATATATACACATATATATACATACACATACACCCATGCACACAAAAGAAAGGACTTTATTACAATTATTATAACATTCCCTCATCTTGTAATAAAATCATCTATCTGTACACATTGGGGACAGATTTCTTTTTGTCAGATTTCACAGAAGATCTTCATATAATCTAGAGGGAGATTAATATGTTCAGTATATTTATCATTAAGTCCAAAAATTTTCATTCTTTCGTTGGATTCCAAGGTCTCCATTCCTTGATACATAGTTTTTGTTATGGCAGAGTCAATCAGTCTTTGAACAAGTCCTCTAATACATAGAATAGCGTAGCATCCACAAACAGTCAGCACTCCGGCCACGATGGTAAGAGATGTCAACACAGAAATGAATAATCCGGACCATTTCCCAAACCATCCTTCAGTCCAGGAATATGTCGTCATATCCAGAGTTCTCTGCCAATTCATTAGACAGGGCAGTCAGTCCATCAAGAGCTTTGGAGGTACTTCCATCAGGATGTGTATCAGGGATAAAGGGTGCAACAAAAATCCTCCAAACATTTTATATACACCTCCCTTTTCTGCTAAGAACTTGTCTAATGCCATCCTATTCTACCAAGCCATGAGAGGAGATGGTCCTAATTGCTCAGCTATCCCTTTAACTGCATCTCAGGTATAATTAACAAATCTCTGCTGGTTATAGCATAAGTAGTTTATCCAATCTACATTCATTTTTATAATCGCCCACCAAATTATGGATTCCCACCCGGCTGCTACCTGGTTCCTAGCCTTGTACTCGGTGGTCACTCCCCTGGGAACTCCAATGTCATCTATGTAGATACTAGAATCGAAGGATCCTTGCAGAGTTTCACGCTTCTGTCTCTTCCACTACGTACCTTTGGCCATATCCCTGTTGACAAAAGGTGGAACGGCATGATTGGCTGGACCACCGCACAGTCCCCTCAGGAACCATGTGGTAGTCTGGCTCTTATGCTTTTATCACCGCATAACCACCATACATCCGCTCTCAGGGTAGTGTGGTCTGACCATATGGCTGAGTAATTGGCCCTGTGGGAGACAATGATCCATTCTCTACAAGAATCGCCTTGGAGCTCTCCGAAGTCGTGCCCATGCCCTGGAAGACTAAAACAAGTATAGTTACCAGGATTAGCAATCACCTGTGGTGGGATATCCGGTTTCTCAAGTGGAGGATATAAAAATGATAACATTTTACATTTTCCTTCCCTTTCTGTGCAGACATAAGTTTTACTATACAACTTAATAATTTTTAAGCTTTTTGCAATGTAGTTAAGCCATTCTAGCCATTCATTCTTCTCCTCACAGCCTCTCTCTAAAGCTAGTTTATCTTCATAAATTAGGTTAGACAATCTAACTATGAACCCTATAGACTCTGTTAGGGTTAATTTCTGACATACCTTCCTTGGGTCTATGTATGCTATTATTCTGAACTTCTATGTAGAAATATCATATTGGCTCTAATCCTGACATATTAGCTCCTATAACCTTTGATCCCTCATCTTAGGGTTTTTTAAAAGTTCTCAGTAGCTGATTACAATTATTCTTATTTGTGTTAGGGGATCTCCTTTTTCCTACTGGGGAATCAGGCTTTAAATCTATGTAGCCATAAGGCTTATACCTATAGTCTCGGGCTACAATTGTCCATGCTGCTTTACTCCAGTCACACACATACATCCCCTCTGCTATTAGAGCTCATAACACAAGCATACTTATCAGACTGCTAGTTTCACAGCTTGTTCCCTGTCTCTGTATCATTTATACAACAGACAGAAATCCACTAACATGGCGGCCTCCTGCCCGATTTCAAAAGTAAGATTCAAAGTCTTAAATCTGAAACCATTCTACCACCCTGGACTTTCCTCTCCTGCTGGGTCTATTACCCTCCACTCTCCCATCACTATGGTCACGAAGAATATACATGTGACTAACCCTGATGTACACATCCTAGATCTGACTGTCTTGTCCGGGTAGGGGGATGAATGGGAGACTTCACCAGTTTGAGACAAGCTTTCCCTTGTGGAAAACCTCCCTTTGTAGCTGGACTTTGACAAGCAAGTCAGATCCTACTCTGTCCCTACCTGTCTGACAAGTTTACAATGTGAGCGATGGACCCAAGAATCTTGACCGCAGTAGAAGTCCACAGGACTTGGTAAGGACCTTCCCACTTAGGATGGTGCTGATGTCTCTTCTTTATCATCTTCACAAGGACCCAGTCTGCAGGTTTCACGATCTCAGGTTTTGTTAGTGGGTTTCCTGGATCAAAACTACGAGTAGAAACTTCTTTGTGAGTTAATATCTTAGCCATATATTCTGCTAATGTACAACCAACTTCCTCATCTATCCTTCTAAAGAGCTTTAACTGAGGTAACAGAAAAGATCTCCCATATATGACTTCAAAGGCTGTCAGCACTACCGATGTCCGTGTGACATACATATTTAGTACAACCAATAGGAGACAGTACAACCAATTTTTCCTGTTTCCTGCATGGTCTTTGTCAACCTATTTTTCAAGCTCCCACTGTGTCTCCCAACCAGTCTGGCTGACTGAGGATGACAAGCACAGCGGTTTCCCAACTCAATTGACAATGTTTTATGTAATAATAACATTACTTAGTTTACTATATATTTTCTGGAACCCCAAATCTGGGTATGATTTCCTTTAGAAGGGCCTTCGGTACCATTAATGCTTCAGGGTGGACAGCTTCAATCCACCTGCTGAAAGCATCCACAATAACAAGGCTGGACTTTTTCCCTCACACTTGTTCAATAAAATCCATACAAATGTGTTGGAATAAGTATTCAGGGTGAGGACATTGTCCTCTCTCTGGTCTCAGATTCCCTTAGGAATTATTTCTTGCACAAGCAATGCAGATTAAACAAAAATTTTTAATAGTAAAGCCATACATCATAAATACGTAAGATATGATCTCTACCATCCCTCCTGTTGAGACATAGCTTATGCCATGGCTCAATACTGTGACATATCTTAGGAGGTCACTGGGCAGTTCATACATATAGGGCATCTATAAAGAAATAACCCCTTTTGTTACCAATTTTTTTTTTTTTTTTTTTAATGCCGATAGCATGTTATCCACATATAAGAGGATCTGGCTCCCTTCTGGTGACTCACATTGAGCTAGGTTAGCAGATTTTACCTGGAAAACAATATTAGGTAGTTCACAGTACCCCTGTAGGATTCTGGTGACTGTATACCTGCTCCCCTTATATGTGAATACAAACCAAACCTGGCTATCTGGATGTACCAGGACGCTGAAGAAGACATTACTGACGTCACTGTAAAGACCTTATGTTCCGGCCTCCAGTCATTCAGCAGAGTATGGGGGTCTGGCACTGTGGGGGCTCTTGGAATCACAGCCTCGTTTACAGATGGGGGCGCCCTCCCTACTGGAAACAAGGCCGTGTTACAAGGTGAGCTGGACAGGGTATAATCACCCCTATTATCAATCCCACATCTGCAGGTCATGAGGACCACAAAGATTCTGGGTATGTGGTCAATTCTTCCTCTAATTCTAGGAAAGGATCAGCATTTCTCACTCGTTCCCCTGCCTCGCTGCAGGTGGACACTGGGTTTAGAAATGGTGTTCCACTTTAGTACTTGTGATTATGCCTGCAGTCTGGCATTGCAAAATGAGCCATCACCCAAATCCTCCCATTGTTACTTTCCTTACACCCCAACAAAATCACCAAGGAATTTCCATGATCTACCTTTACATCTGGAGAGGGAAACATGTGGCACAGTACCTCTAAAAAGCAAAAACAACAATTTAATTTGTTCTGACAGTTTACAACTGACGGCACAGTTCCCTTTATAATCCCAGTATATGGTGTGCAAAGAACAATCTAGAGCATGAAAATTCTCATATTTTACATCAGGACCCCTGAAATACCTGTAGCACATGGAGCAGTGTAGTTCTTCAGGTGTGTGAATATCTACATTTGTATACCTTTATCTATTGCTTCCTTGATGAAGGACTCAGTAATAAAGGATGGTCCTGCAGTTATTAGATCTAGACTGTAATAATATCTAGATTCTCCATACCCCTGGAGCACCATTGTCTCAGCCATGGATTTCACCTATAGTCCTGCAGCAGTAGGAAGTATTCCCAGGCTCAGGGCTGCATCATATCCCTCCCACACAGCTGATATTATAATTTGTGCAATTGCACTTTTACCTGTGCCGAGGGCCTGGTGTCTCCACAGGCGTAGACAATGGTTCTCTGTGACTTACCACTTGCTACTTTTACCATTATGCAGGCAGCAGACAGCCCAATAGTCGGTATCTCTTCTGGATGTACTAAGGTTCTAGTGGCTCCTGAATCAACAAGAAAAGTGACCTCATGGCTTCCCACAAGGACGGTTACTTCTGGAAATACAGTGTTTTTTATAAATGTATTTCTACTTTAGCCAAATTAAATATTTCCTCTCATTACACATTTCTTGTACCAAATTTTCACATTATATGAAATACAACCCATCTGTCAAAAGACACATTCAGGGTCTCCTAGTGGCCCCTTCTTATCTCAAAACCACAACCACATTCCACAACACATCTCATGCTCACAGCTTATCTCCCACCTCAGGACTGTTTGCTCTGGGTGGTGCCTACTCCTTGTTTGTCAAGACTAAAAAGACAATGTCAGGGATATACAATTTTTACTATTTGTTATAATATGTAAGAGTTAGGCCTATAAGTTACCAATAAGGACACATTGCACATTTGATCTGAAGACTGTTATCTCTGGGTACCTGATGAAAAAGGACCATATCCAGTCTCATTCCAGGGATACCCTCTTGGTACAATATTAATAACTTTCCAGCCATCAGATGAAATGGTCAATAACAATCCTGCCTTACAATGAGGACAAGATCTTAAAATATATATCTATGGGATAAAGTCCCATAATGATGTTACATAAAATTCTTAAACACAAAAAGACAAACAACAAAATAAGGACTATACACAATATAAACCCTGGAGCACAATGGATTTTTACCCACTTATAAGAAGTTTGACAAATATCAGTGAAATTAATATGTCAACAAGAAGATAAAAAACCAACAACAACAATTCAATTACTGCTCCTAATATCCAGGATCTAAATAATCCTCACTGATTACACTATGTCCCAGATATTTACCTGCTTGTATCTCTATATCTTGCCATCTCCGTCCAATGAAGGCCTATAAGGGCCTAGTATGACAACACAGTGTGACAAACGTGAACGGTCCCCAAGGAATGGGGTCACGATGATAAATGTGGTCACTGATCTGAACGAGATAAATATGCTCACAGGGACTTCTGACCAGTGTAACAGTGCAAACACACAACATACAACACTCTTCACAGTTAGGGATTGGACAGACACACGTACACAGAGACATAAGACAGGAGAGTAAAGTTCCCTCGTACTCCTATTCCTGAAGTGCTGTGATAAAGTCCAATGACACCGCCTCTTTATATACAGAGACGTTCCCGTTCTTAATATCAGGTATTCAGAGCACCACAGGCGCAGACTCTCCTCAGTGAAACGAGGAGGGTTCAGTCACTCTGTGTTATTAAAAGAAAAACATACAACAAAACAACATAGAATATTCTCTATGGGGATCAGGTGACATGTACCTAGGTGATTTATACCACTATAATAACCTATGATTTGTCTCCAGTCCACAGATGACTGTTGACCACGCCTACTGGACTCCCTAATACAGTCAGGATTTTATATTGCAATCCTCATACATTCACTCAAGATAACATTCAAGGAGTCTCATGTGTAACATAAAACATATATTTATGGCGTTTTAGTTCTATGTAGTTTTAAAAGACAGACAAAACAGCACACTTAACAGAAAACAACATTCAACAAAGTACAGAAGACAAAACAGAATACCGGCAAAAATTCATCTTATACCGGATTCCTTAACCCCTTAGTAGCCCTTTTTAAAAACAGCACCCCCTGACATATTGAAAACTTCTGTCAGATAGTTTATTAACCCTTCAGGTGATTTACAGGAATTAATGCAAAGTGGTATAGCAGGATACAGCAAGTTGTCAGCTATAGTGGACAGCCGACAGCTGCTGGATCGTCACCTGTGTGGGGATGATATTCTCTTATATCTCCGGTCAGAAAAAAGATATATTGGCTATCATAAAGGGGTTAATCTAATGAGAATCTCCCTCGATTCTCCCATCTAGATCAATTTAACGTGCACACGGAGTTTTTTATTCCATAGTAGCCTTCTCACACTGGCTTTGTACCCATTCAAAAATAAAAAAATAAAATAGAGATTATTGTTATTTAGCGGAATATCTTAAAAGAACAAACAAACCCCAAATCTATGGAGCTCCAAATGCGTGTAAACTTCCAATTTACAGGAGCCTCTCACAAACCCCAATTGGAAAAGTCTACCAGTTCCCTATTCAATTCCTAAAATAACATTCATACTGGATTAACAAGGTTACCGAATATAATGAAAATTATTAAATGGTCTTACCTGTATTCAGATACAGACGATTCCCAGAGATCCTTAGACTATACGAAATCCGTCACTTTCCCTCAGACCGGGATAACTGATTAATGCCCCTGGTGACGCCTAATGTCAAGGCGGAGGACTTACATAAGGAGTCCCAGACTCCCCCGTGCACGGTTTACAGTACTCACCGGTGAGGGAAAGGTGTTGGATTCCCGGCCAACGCACCAAAATGTCAGGGGAGTTTCAGTCTTCCAATTAGAAATCGTCCAGACCTCAATAAGTAAGATGTTTCTTTATTGGACATGCCGGCATGGAGAGAGAATGACAGCCACACCAGGTGTGGGCCGTCCTCTGTCTAACTCAATACATATTCTTAAGAGTTTAAATAGCAAAGCCGAAAGGGTGTTGTAACACATTGCGTTTGCAGAATAGTAAATACAATATGCTGAGCTTGTTAAAAATCCCTATCTACAGTTACCATAGAAGTCATGTAAGACAAGGAAACCTGCTAACGTTCACAAAAAGTAACACCCAAAAGTAACACCCATGTATTACATCAGCTGAAAAGAGTTTCAAAGTCTTAAGCAAAAATAAATGGCATACATGCAGTCATGTGCATAGATACATATATACATACATATATATTTATACATATACACACACTCATACATACATACACGCATGGGTACATATATACACATATATATACATACACATACACCCATGCACACAAAAGAAAGGACTTTATTACAATTATTATAACAACAACCATAGAGTTCTCTATGAGACGTGTGGTTGTCCAGGCAATGCGTCGCCGACCCCAGATCACGTGACGGGGGTCGGCGATGAGCTCATTTCAGGCCCAGCGGCCGGAAGTACTATTTAAATGCCCGCTGTCAGCTTTGACGGCGGGATTTAACTAGTTAATAGGCGCAGGTGGATAGTGATTCCGCTTGCGCCTATTGCGGGCACATGTCAGCTGTTCATAACAGCTGACATGTCGCGGCTTTGAGGTGGGCTCACAGTATACCAGTTGATTATGTTTATATAGTGCTTTTGAACTTTTACTCTGCTTCAATTATTAATAATCCAAAAACATTATGCAAATTATCAATATATAATATGATTACTCGTCATATGCTTATCACTGGATTACTAATGTAGTGATATCTCTACTGAGACTATTGAGATTGTTCCCTACAGTATATATATATATATATATATATATATACACTCACTGGCCACTTTATTAGGTACACCATGCTAGTAAGGGGTTGGACCCCCTTTTGCCTTCAGAACTGCCTCAATTCTTCGTGGCAGAGATTCAACAAGGTGCTGGAAGCATTCCTCAGAGATTTTGGACCATATTGACATGATGGCATCACACAGTTGGCGCAGATTTGTCGGCTGCACATCCCTGATGCGAATCTCCCGTTCCACCACATCCCAAAGATGCTCTATTGGATTGAGATCTGGTGACTGAGGAGGCCATTTGAGTACAGTAAACTCATTGTCATGTTCAAGAAACCAATCTGAGATGATTCGAGCTTTATGACATGGCGCATTATCCTGCTGAAAGTAGCCATCAGATGTTGGGTACATTGTGGTCATAAAGAGATGGACATGGTCAGCAACAATACTCAGGTAGGCTGTGGCGTTGCAACGATGCTCAATTGGTACCAAGGGGCCCAAAGAGTGCCCAGAAAAAATTCCCCACACCATGACACCACCACCACCAGCCTGAACCGTTGATACAAGGCAGGATGGATCCATGCTTTCATGTTGTTTACGCCAAATTCTGACCCTACCATCCGAATGTCGCAGCAGAAATCGAGACTCATCAGACCAGGCAACGTTTTTCCAATCTTCTACTGTCCAATTTCGATGAGCTTGTGCAAATTGTAGCCTCAGTTTCCTGTTCTTAGCTGAGAGGAGTGGTACCCAGTGTGGTCTTCTGCTGCTGTAGCCCATCTGCCTCAAAGTTCGACGCACTGTGCGTTCAGAGATGCTCTTCTGCCTACCTTGGTTGTAACGGGTGGCAATTTGAGTCACTGTTGCCTTTCTATCAGCTCGAACCAGTCTGCCCATTCTCCTCTGACCTCTGGCATCAACATGGCATTTCCGGCCACAGAACTGCCGCTCACTGGATTTTTTTTCTTTTTCGGACCATTCTCTGTAAACCCTAGAGATGGTTGTGCGTGAAAATCCCAGTAGATCAGCAGTTTCTGAAATTCTCAGACCAGCCCTTCTGGCACCAACAATCATGCCACGTTCAAAGGCACTCAAATCACCTTTCTTCCCCATACTGATGCTCGGTTTGAACTGCAGGAGATTGTCTTGACCATGTCTACATGCCTAAATGCACTGAGTTGCCGCCATGTGATTGGCTGATTAGAAATTAAGTCTTAACACACAGTTGGACAGGTGTACCTAATAAAGTGGCCAGTGAGTGTATATATATATATATATATATATATATAGTGAAGGAAATAAATATTTGATCCCTTGTTGAATTTGTAAGTTTGCCCACTGACAAAGACATAAAGTTATATAATTTATACAATGTGATTTTCTGGATTTTAGTTTAGATATTCTATCTCTCAATGTTAAAATTAACCTACCCTTAAAATTATAGGGTTTTCATGTCTTTGTCAGTGGGCAAACTTACAAAATCAGCAAGGGATCAAATAATTATTTCCTTCACGGTGTATATTTATTATGTGCTTTATTATAGTTAGTCATATAAACCACAACCATGAAAAATTCTTGGCCAGCAGTGATAGCTCAAACTAATGCGCGGCTTCATGCAATTTCAATGTTATTAGTTGTCAAAATATATCTCCATGATACAGTATTGTGGTTCACTAATACATGGCATATATCACTATAAAGTCAGCGTTAATGATTCCGATTCATACTGTATAGCAGTCACATGGCTACAGCATGAAATGGGATCAGGGTGTGCATCAGACTTCTCTATATTAAACTCACCTGCAGCAGACTACAGATATAAAGGAGCACAACAAATGGAGTGAGAGAGAATGAAATCTGTTCTATAAATACAGCATTGAAATTCTCAAACGCTACAGCCATTAATAATAAAAGCCGTCTTCTAAGAAAAATTTATTCAGGAGTGAAGGGTATCAATTTTTATTTGATGTCTGCATAGAGAACTAATAAGATTTTTTTTTTTTTTTAATGTACAAGTTCTCCCTCTGCCACTCACATTTCCTCCAGATGTTGGCAAAATAAAATGTCTTAAAAAAGGTTCTGTAAAGGTACTGAGGGATAGCTGTACTCAAGCACTAAAGGCAGCTCTGGAAAGAGAAGAAAGGCCAAAGGAATAAGAGGTAGACTGAGGGATGCTTATATGCATTTTCCCATGTCATAAATTAATGACGCATCATTACAATATACCTTTCCTTTCCGATCCTGAAGATGAAAGGGCTGGATTATCACTTCTTTCCGTTTTGAGGTTTTTTGACAGTGTGAAAATCCACCAGACTGTGTAGGGTACTGCAAAGCTGCTCCTCTGACAGTGAAAGGATCAGAAACCAGCCTGACATATGAATCAATGGGAGATGTTGAACAATGACAACTCGCCAAATCTTCTGAAAACCTGATGGGCTATGCCGTATGGCAGAAATCAAATAAAGGAATGATGCCACCAGCTTGTAACAGATTGGCCAGCAGCCTGCCCCATCTCATTCCTCATTGGTAAAGATGAAGATTTGGGTGCTCTCTTCTACATTGTATGTGTGTGTAACTGTAAACTGTAGCCATGATCTGGCTGCACGTTGGAAGATTGGCAGATGAGTATCCTATTAGCAGGCAGAGGACCAGTACTTCACCAAAGGGAGGTGATCTTGATCTTTCTGAAAGAGGTAGTGCCTGGGCATATGAGGAGAACATTCTCTCCCCTATATGCTGCCCTGGGGATCCAGTGATTTAACTGTCTATATACTGGCAAGTGACTCAGCTTTCCTGTGCAATGCTGCATCTATTATTAGAGATGAGCGACTTTGCCTTTTTTCGGGTCGAGTCAGGTTTCATGAAACCCGACTTTCTAAAAAGTCGGGTCGAACGAAATCGGCCGACTATAGGGAAAAGTCGGGGTCCGACTGAAACACGAAACCCAATGCAAGTCAATGGGGAAGCAAAGTCGGCAGGGAGTGGAGGACAGTAAACACACCTACAGTGCCCATTTCAATGCCAACAACATCAATTCTTATTACTTAAGCTTGTCAACCTTACTTTACTTTATAATAATAGTTACGCATTGAAAACTGGGGGTTATTCGGCTAGTTGTGGGGGGGTAGGGCTGGCGCCAGGTTTTCGTGTGCCCTGTGCCAAAGAGTGTCAGTGCGTCGTTTTAACACATACCACAATTCATAATGCTCCGATACGGCACAGAAATATAGGTATAGTACAATGAACAATGAAAAATACTTCACTGCTTACGTGACATGTCTGATATCTATTTTAAATTCTACAATAGCTCAAAAAATGGACAGTATATTACTCCATACAGTATTATGGCCACCACCTAGTGAGCCATACAGAATAATGAGCCCCATATATTTCTCCATACAGAATAATTGGTCCCATATAATGTTCTATACAGTATATGATGAGCTCCACATAATGCTACAGTATATGATGGTCTCCCATGGATGATGCTCCTGTGTCTTATGGGCCCAAATAATGCTCCATATATAATGGGCCCCATTTCTATTGCTCCAGTGTATAATGGGCCCCGTAAATGCTGCTCCAGTGTATAATGGGCCCCGTAAATGCTGCTCCAGTGTCTGATGTCCCCCATTTGGAATGCTCCAGTATATGATGGGCCAAATGGATGATGCTCCAGTGCATGATGGGCCCAACTAATGCTCAATATACAATGGGCCCCATTTCTAATGCTCCAGTGTATAATGGGCCCCGTAAATGCTGCTCCAGTGTCTGATGTCCCCCATTTGGAATGCTCCAGTATATGATGGGCCAAATGGATGATGCTCCAGTGTTTGATGGGCCCCATATATCATTCTACAGTGTATATTGATCCCCAAAAAATGCTCCCAACACTTTAAAAAATTAAATACCTCTCCTCGCTGGGCACTGCTCTACTCTGGACTCCTCAGTATTGCCATCTTCAAGCTCTCTGCACTTGTACTGTTTCGGTAGAGGGCATACAGACGTGATGTCATCGCGCTCTGTAACCTGAATGTCACTGTCAGGAAAGGCGGAAGACGTCACGGCGGTGGAGCAGGGAGAGGTAAGCATTGCAAGTGCTGTGGCCCTGAGCAAGCATGGGGGGCCCACTCATGGGCAACGGCACTGGTACAGGGCCCCTCATAGTACGACGGTATGTCTGACGGCGAGTGGGCCCTCCCACCGGCAGAGACACTTTTGTGTACTATGAGGGGCCCTGTGCCACTGCCATCGCCCACGAGTAGGACCCCCCCACCTGCTCAGGGAACCGGCACTTTCATCTGCACCTTCCTCTGTGTCACCGTGTAAGGTGGTATAGTATGCGGAAAGGGGCACCTGAGTTTCATCAGTGTCACATTCTGGCTCTGTAGAGTGCGAGGTAGTGCTGTGGGTCAATGTACCAGCAGAATCATCTAGCAGTGGCTGTGCATCAGTGCACTCCATCTCCGATTCATGTTGGACTGGGGAATTCAGAATTTCACTTGATAACACAGGCATGGCATGTGACAAGAGCTCCATGGAGTAATCTGAAGTGTGGGCTGCCGCATCCTTCACTTTTAGTGAGGGTGAAGGAGACAAGGAAAGGGGTGGTTCCTGACCAGAAGCCTGCACTGACGACTCAGTGCTTGCATTTTTTTAAACTTCAGAAGAGGAGGCGATAGAGCTGGAGGCTTTTTCGGCAATGTAAGGCAAAACCGGTTCCTGATGCTCCAGCTTTAAAAGCAGTTTACCTACTCTCAGAAAAGGGAGCCTTAAAGGCCTTCTTGTGCCAGATGATGATGCAGGCTCAACACCTCCTGCCTTAGCTGCTCTTGTGCTTTTGGCACTACCAGCCGATGCACCACCACCATCAGTACCAGCTGGCCCCCCTACACCCACGTCCGCGGTCTCTTCCACCATACTTAATAATTTTTGTGAAAATGGACTCAAAATACCAACAGATATATGATACTGTTTCAGAAGCGGACAGCTCTATACAGTCTAGGGATAATTGTAAATCTCCGTATATATTTCATGAGTCAGACACAGATGGTCACAGGCTCTGTATGGATTAGACAATAATATAAAAACTTGCAAAAGGGTACAGTATCACTAGATACAAGGTGTATATATAGCATAGTTTAAACATACTGAATCTCCATATACATTTCAGGAGGCAAACACAGGCGCTCTCAGACCCAGTATGGATGCAACAACAATATAGAAAGTTGAGAAAGGGTACTATGGCGCCCCTGAGGGTACGGTCGCCACAGAGGTACTGCACCTCATGTGGTATCCCACCCTCAGGTAAGGAGGGATCACCACTCAGGACTCCTAACCCTGCACCTAACACACACACTAGTTAGTCAGTGCTTTCTGGGTGTACCCGGCGGGAGGATGGCCTCATCCCAGACTGACTAGGAAAGGGTGTTGGGGGTTAGTGTGGAAGGTAGGTACAGTGGGAGGAGCTTAGGTAGTGGAGTGATTGTGGGCATCCAATCAGAGAGCAAGCTGACAATTGATGGGTGGAGCTAGTCTGAGGTAATTGGATCTTTCTAGAGAGTTGTCAGTCAGTGACAGGGCAGAGTAAGAGCAGGATTGCTGTGAGAGGGCTGAGGGTCAGAGAAGAGAGAAAAATCTTGTCCAAGCTCCTAGACTGGAAGGAAGGGGTCCTTGGGGCACGGGAAGTGCAATAAGCCACCTGTGAAGCCCGTTTCTGGAGAAGGAAGGACCAGGCCTCGTTGGGGAAGGTGGCTCCTGAAGGTAGTGGAGAAATACAGGGCTCAGCTAGAAAGAGGTAACTTTAAGTGCCTCAGTCGCAGCCACATTCAATGCTCAAAAAGGCAGCAGTTGGATTAAAGGACCCCAGAGCCTGATCCACGCCGCCCGGTGTGATCCATGGCTGCCGGCTTGGGACACTGTTTGCGAAGGCGCACAGCAGGAAGGAAGGGAGAGATGAGGGCAGAGACACGGCCTAGAAAGGATACACAAGAAGGAGTCTTGAACAGGTGTTCCTGATCTACCTTGGAGTTTGTCGGACCCCTCCCTCGGATGACACAGTACCAATCGGGTCATCTTGTGCACAAAACTTTCGAGGAAGGACTCAGAAACTGCACCCAACTGTGTCCTTGGTGGCTTTTACAACTCGTCTGCTACACACGCTACACTCACCATCACCGTTAATGGCTCACAAACACCATCTCAACTGCCCTGGGATACAGCTCTGCCCGTGTAGAGCTTCATCATCTTGGCTGCTTTAACACCGGCCCAGAGGATCTGCATTGCAGCGTCGGCTACCCTAGCCGAGTACCACGGGTGGCGTCACGATCCCCCTTTTCCAAATTAATTATCATACCATCTTCCCCCTCATCTGAACTGTCATCTTCTTTATTGGACAGCCAGGGCCACGGACCGGGTACCAATCACCACCGTGACATACTTAAAAAGAGCCTGAAAGGCCCGATACTGAGTAACCCCTGGTCCTGCGTGGCGTTTCATTTTAACACCAGATAACAGGGATATATTGTATGGTTTCAACATTATAAATCTACATATATATTTGAGGAGGCAGACACAAACGCTGTCATGGCCAGTATGGATTCGACAACAAACTAAAAAGTAGAAAAAGGGCACAGTATCACCAGATCCAAGGTATATATAGTATAGTTTCAACATTCAAAATTTCCGTATTTATTTCAGGAGGCAGACAGACGCTCTGAGGCCCAGTATGGATTACACAACAATATAAAAAGCAGTAAAAGGGGAATGGATTACAAGCGTACTGCTGTATACAGTGTTGGGGTCATTTGGCGATCTACATATATATTTCAAGAGTAACACACAGCCTCTCACAGGTTCAGTATGGATCATACCATAATATAAAAAGAAGATCCGCAAGAAATAATCACACATGTGTGCCAATGTTCCAGGTGTCAATGATGCACTTTGAGTGGTGGGTGGAGGTTGAATTTCGGGTACAAAGGGTACTGGATCAACAGATACAAGGTATATATAGTATACTTAAAATACAAAAAAATATCTGTATGTATTTCAGGAGGCAGACACATATGCTCACACGCTCAGTATGATTTGACGATAATGTAACAAGTTGAAAAAGGGTACAGTATGACCAGATACAAGGTATATATAGTGTAGTTTAAACATTCAAAATCTCTGTAGACATTTCATGAGGCAGACACAGATGCTCAGTCCCAGTATGCATTAGCTAGGAATATAAAAAATATAAAAAGGTTACTGTATCACCTGATACAAGGTACATATAGTATTGTTTAAGCATTATAAATATCCTTATTTTTTTCAGGATACAGACACAGATGCTCTCAGGGTCAGTATGGATTACACAATATAAAAAGCAGTAAAGGGGTAATGGATCAGAAGCGTACAGCTGCATACAGTGTTGGGGTAATTGTAAATCTCAGTAGATATTTCCAGAGTCAGAAATAGAATCTCACTGGCTCAGTATGGATTAGACCACTATATAAAAAAAGAAAATGGGTAAGGTATCACAAGCGTACAGCTGTATACAGTTGTGGCCAAAAGTCTTGACACAATTTTGTCAGATAATACTCAGTTTCTTCCTGAAAATTATTGCAATCACAAATTCTTTGGTATTATCTTCATTTAATTTGTCTTAAATGAAAAAACACAAGAGAATGAAGCAAAAAGCAAAACATTGATCATTTCACACAAAACTCCAAAAATGGGCCAGACAAAAGTATTGGCACCCTCAGCTTAATACTTGGTTGCACAACCTTTAGCCAAAATAACTGCAACCAACCGCTTCCGGTAACCATCAATGAGTTTCTTACAATGCTCTGCTGGAATTTTAGGCCATTCTTCTTGGGCAAACTGCTCCAGGTCCCTGATATTAGAAGGGTGCCTTCTCCAAACTGCCATTTTTAGATCTCTCCACAGGTGTTCTATGGAATTCAGGTCTGGACTCATTGCTGGCCACCTTAGAAGTCTCCAGTGCTTTCTCTCAAACCATTTTGTGTTTTGGGTCATTGTCCTGCTGGAAGACCCATGACCTCTGAGGGAGACCCAGCTTTCTCACTCTGGGCCCTACATTATGCTGCAAAATTTGTTGGTAGTCTTCAGACTTCATAATGCCATGCACATGGTCAAGCAGTCCAGTGCCAGAGGCAGCAAAGCAACCCCAAAACATCAGGGAACCTCCGCCATGTTTGACTGTAGGGACCGTGTTTTTTTTCTTTGAATGCCTCTTTTTTTTTTTCTCCTGTAAACTCTATGTTGATGCCTTTGCCCAAAAAGCTCTACTTTTGTCTCATCTGACCAGAGAACATTCTTCCAAAACGTTTTAGGCTTTTTCAGGTAAGTTTTGGCAAACTCCAGCCTGGCTTTTTTATGTCTCGGGGTAAGAAGTGGGGTCTTCCTGGGTCTCCTACTATACAGTCCCTTTTCATTCAGACGCCGATGGATAGTACGGGTTGACACTGTTGTACCCTCGGACTGCAGGGCAGCTTGAACTTGTTTGGATGTTAGTCGAGGTTCTTTATCCAACATCCGCACAATCTTGCGTTGAAATCTCTTGTCAATTTTTCTTTTCCGTCCACATCTAGGGAGGTTAGCCACAGTGCCATGGGCTTTAAACTTCTTGATGACACTGCTCACGGTAGACACAGGAACATTCAGGTCTTTGGAGATGGACTTGTAGCCTTGAGATTGCTCATGCTTCCTCACAATTTGGTTTCTCAAGTCCTCAGACAGTTCTTTGGTCTTCTTTCTTTTCTCCATGCTCAATGTGGTACACACAAGGACAAAGGACAGAGGTTGAGTCAACTTTAATCCATGTCAACTGGCTGCAAGTGTGATTTAGTTATTGCCAACACCTGTTAGGTGCCACAGGTAAGTTACAGGTGCTGTTAATTACACAAATTAGAGAAGCATCACATGATTTTTCGAGCAGTGTCAATAATTTTAAAAATAGAAAAAACACGGCACTCAATGAGGAGGGAAGTGCACAAGTCGGGTATCCAGCCAACTAACAATGTAGTACAAAAACTTGGCACTCAAAAGAAAAATTGATTTGACAGTTCCTTTATTGTAAAAGGCATCCAGTTAAATATACTTCTTTTACTTCTTTAAACGTTTTCGGTCATACAATTGACCTTCATCAGAAACAGAATTTGCGTCCAGCCACAGACCAAGGTAACATTTTTAAGAGATCCAGCTCATTTCTTGCTGGTTCTCTATTTTATCACATTGACAGCATTTTCTCATTTTTTGCAGCGCTATTCCTCTGCACCCTCAGTGCTTCTCCTGAACAGCGCGTTCACTCTCCCTGTGACTCACTTGCCTCCCTGGGCAGGACAGACCATTTGGAGAATCACAGGTGACTCTAGCTCTCCCAGACAACATTAGGGCACTACTATTGTACCAACTAGTGCCTTTTTGCTTATGCTTTCTTCTCTTTCAATTTTAGCACCCAGTTGTGGACATTCATGCCTGTCTCACACAATACAGGATAGTTTCCTGAATATATTACAGGTGATTTCACACTTCTTAATACAGTGTTCACCTCACATTCTTTGTCCTCAGGGCTACTCATACCTTCTACATATTTCAATTGCAGTGCAAATTTCTGGACACCCACACCAATTATTGGATCTACCGGTCCCTGTATAACCTAAGGTGTCAAACCCGTGGGTCTGGTGATTTCCTACATGAATGGGTAATTTAGTTTACATTACGTGCATATCCTCAGCCTATCTCAGTACACACATTTATACTCTTTTTTTTTTTTATCATCCTCAGTGTCCTTTCATCCTCAGTAGCTGCTGCTTCCCAGATGTCTGTTTATCCACATTATTAATGAATATACCCAGGTATTAATTGACTGTTTTGGACTTTTTCTCCTTCCTCATTTACATAACATCGCCCAATATGTTTATGTGCCATAGTCACTCACCGTCTTGTTCTTTTTCTTTTTTTCCAGTACTGAATAGTGCCTACTTATGACAGCGGTTCTTTAATAATAATATATGGAATTTTCCATTACAGTTCCTCTCAGGTACCTGTCTTGGCACTCATTCCAGTCAGCTATTACATTTCATGTGGTATTGCACATCCAGTAGCACCGGTCACCACGAATCTCACTGTATCCTTTATTGACTAGTGTCACACTTGTTGTTTGTTTTTCAACCTCCTAGGGCACGTCTTTTACATACGTTCCTTACATACCATCACAGCACGGACTCTCTATCACCGCCCATGGAACCTGTGGAGTTTCACTAAGCTCACTTGAACCTTGTCTCAGGATTCGCTATTTCAGTATTTATCTAGTCATCGACCTTTCGTCTAAACTTTACATGATGTTCATACGGTCATTATCAGCATCCTGTTGCTCAGATATTTGTTATATACTTATTTGTTCACTAACCATACTGTCTTGTCTTCTTGTAAACTCATTCTAGTTAAAACCAACTGTGAAAAAATTCTGTTTCTGATGAAGGTCAATTGTATGACTGAAAACGTTTAAAGAAGTATATTTAACTGGATGCCTTTTACAATAAAGGAACTGTCAAATCAATTTTTCTTTTGAGTGCCAAGTTTTTGTACTACAGTGCCAATACTTTTGTCCACCCTCTTTTTTATGTTTGGTGTGGAATTATATCCAATTTGGCTTTAGGACAATTCTTTTTGTGTTTTTTCATTTAAGACAAATTAAATGAAGATAATACCAAAGAATTTGTGTTTGCAATCATTTTCAGGAAGAAACTGAGTATTATCTGACAGAATTGCAGGGGTGTCAATATTTTTGGCCACAACTGTATTTATGGAGTGTCTCACACACACACTGACTCTGTGTAGATGTGACCGTAATAAGAACACCAGATATCTGATACTGTTTGATAATCGGACACCTCTATATGGTGTATGTATGGAAAAATGTTAATCTCCGTGTATTTTTTTACGGAGTCACACACATATAGAATGTATTTGTCCATGATACCAGCTGGTACACGGTAGTGTGTGAGGAGTGTACACCTCTATACAGTGTGTGAAAAAATTTACGCTCAGTATCTACTGTGCAGAAAAATGGAATAAAAGGATTTTTGCTTTTAAAAAAGCAATCTGCACAGCAGTGTGCAAACAGCAATGCAGCTATCGGGTACCCTTATAAGGCAGCCGAATCACCAACAGAACTGCTGCACAAAAAAGTGTGGAAAAAATGAACGATTGGTAACTGTGCAGAAAAAAGCAATACAAAATTTTTTCCTTTAAAAAAGTACTCTGCACAGTAGTGTGCAAACAGCAATGCAGCTGTCAGGGAGCCTTATAAGGCAGCCTAATAACCAACAGAGCTGCTGCACACAAATATATCCTCCCCTGTCACTGCACACTATACTGTTGTGTTGTACAGTGACATTCGCTATCAGCAGAAGCAGTTTGTTTGTTTTTTTTGGCCTGCCTTAACACTCTCCCTATTGAGAACGAGCAGCAGCAACCTCTCCCTATGCTAAAATCGGCAGAAGTAAGATGGCGGTCACGGCCTTTTATAGGCACTGTGACGCCACGCAAAGCCAGCCAATCACTTCAATGCCCTTCTCAAACATGGTGGGGGCTGCTGCCTATGTAATCGCGTTGCCCACAGTGTGCGTCCTTGATGATTGGATGAGAAAGGCGCTCGAAGCATTGTGGGTAACGCGACTTTGGCGCGCGGGTCGGCGACCTCATGGCCGAACTCACACTATGGTCGGGTTTCGATCGGCGAAACCCGACTTTAGCCAAAGTCGGCAGATTCTGAATTTGGCAGACCCGTTTCGCTCAACTCTATTTATTATATGCTATGGAAGCTGAAAATGACTATGCTGTGGTTTTATACAGGCTTGCTGAGTCAAGAATTGTATTTCTGAGGAAGATTTTGCTCCTTGTAATCCATGCTTCAATGTTAATATGCCAGAAAATATGGGAAGCAAGGTGTGCCACAGTCCGCGCTGCTGAGTCCACAAAATCACCTGGGATGCAAGATGTTGTAACAAAGTACTTCTTTATTCCTTCCTACACGTTTCGGCGCCCTTCCTGGCACCTTCCTGAGTGGCTCTTTTTTTGCGGGACAAGATGACATTTTCAGCGGTACCATGGTTATTTATATCCGTCTTTTTGATCGCGCGTTATTGCACTTTTTGTTCGGCGGTATGATGATAAAGCATTATTTTTTGCTTCGTTTTTTATTTTTTATGGGGTTCAATAAAGGGGTTAACTAGTGGGACAGTTTTATAGGGCGGGTTGTTACGGACGCAGCTATACCAAATATGTGTACTTTTATTGTTTTTTTATTTTCAAAAAATGAATTTTTTTTATTTATTTAGCGATTTTTATTTTTTTTTTATAAATTTTTACACTTTTTTCTTTTTTTTTTAACTTTATTACATTGTCCCAGGGGGGACATCACTGTCATGTGACAGATCGCTGATCTGTCACATCACAGATCACTGTAACAGATCAGTGATCTGACACAGGCAGTGCAGAAGGCTTCCTCCTGCCTGCGCTCTGCAGGCAGTGAGGAAGCCAACTCCCTGCAGGCCCCCGAAGGTCCCCGCTGCCATATTGGATCCGGGGACCTACAGGTAAGGAGGCCCCCAGAGCAGCACATCGCGCTGCTCCGGGGGTCTCAGGGAAGCACGGAGGGAGCCCCCTCCATGCGCGCTTCTCTCCTATGCCGCCAATACACTGCGATCATGTTTGATCGCAGTGTGCTGGGGGGGTTAATGTGTCGGGGGCAGTCCTTGACACATAGTGCTGGGTGTCAGCTGTGATCAGCGGCGCTCACCCCGTGAGCG
This sequence comes from Dendrobates tinctorius, assembly GCF_039654945.1. Classification (NCBI taxonomy): domain Eukaryota; kingdom Metazoa; phylum Chordata; class Amphibia; order Anura; family Dendrobatidae; genus Dendrobates; species Dendrobates tinctorius. Next base: position 2,355,710 of record NW_027361789.1, on the reverse strand, counting down.
ACACTGATCGCGCTAGACGTACTATTCCGTCCTTGGGACTTAGGTCCCAGGTCACATGGACGGAATAGTACGCCTAATGTAGGAAAGGGGTTAACTGCATGAAAAAGGATTCTGGAATATTAGTTTAATTTTATGTTTTAACTAGTGATGAGTGAGTATACTTGTTGCTTGGGTTTTCCCGAGCATGCTCGGGTGTCCTCCGAGTATTTTGGCGTGCTCGGAGATTTAGTTTCTATTGACGCAGCTGCATGATTTGCGGCTGCTGGACAGCCTGAATACACGTGAGGAATGCCTGTTTGTTAGGGAATTCCCACATGTATTCAGGCTGTCCAGCAGCCACAAATCATGCAGCTGTTAGGAGTGGCGGAAGGCACTAAATAAAAATATAATTAAAGTGCCTTCACCACTCGGGGTCCACCGTGCGGAAGCTGGAAAAACTGCAGCTAAGTGAAGGCAGAGCAATCTGGCGGCAGTGTGCAAGGGTTAAACTGCACCCAATTGCACTAAGCAAGCTCTGTTACAATCACAAAGGCTGCAAGCAAAAACCAAACACAATAACGCTGAGTCTGTTTAAGGTTACAGACTCTCAGCGATGCACACGCGGTATTTATGGTCACAGGAGTAGCCTTAGACAGCAGGACTACTCCGTCTAGACCTGCCGTAGAGACAAGTGTGCGTGGCGTCGCAACTGCGAACGCCCGGCAGGACTGCACTCGCAGTGCGGAGATAATTGCGCCGCTGGCAAAATGCCGCTATCACACTGGCGCAATGCAGACACTAAGCTGCTGAGATAGATGGAGCAAATGCGCGCTGGCGCTAGCGCTGCTACTGGCAGAACTCACACAGACGTAGTATCAGAGGAATGGGGGTTTTAAATGAGTCATTCACCAGTCCAAGCATCCATCAACAAACATACAGCAGCAAGTATGAATATACTAGCGCATGGAGGAACAGCCATGCGCGCTTTTTATAGCGAACGGGACCTTCCGGAAATCCCCAAGGCTCCAGGAAGAGCCAATGGGATTCGACACAGGACCTGAGTACCTGACTCCCGAACTCCAATGGGAGATCGTCCCATGAGCATGCTCAGATGAGGGACAGAGGACTTAGCCTCTGGAGAGGGTTGCCGCAGGGCAATCTCCTCTGCAATCTCCTCTGCAGCAGGAAAAGCGCAGGAGACTGCAGAATGTGAGGATCTAGATTTCAGCAAAGGAGAGGCAGAAATCTGACTCCTAACAGCAGCTGAGGTGATGAAAGATAAATCTCAGAGCACGCCAAAATACTCGCTCTTCACTAGTTTTAACCTGTTGGTAATTCTGTGACAAAACGGTATTAGTGAACACTTGTATTCCCCCAAAGAATTAAAATCCTGGTGCATATTTTCTTAATGCTCTGTCATTCCTCCTGGGAAAAAAGTTTAATAAAACTTGCAGTCAGAATGTGGCATTGTCAGTGCTCCTTGGTCAGTGTGAATACTTCTGAAGAAACTATGCTGGTGGGGCACACCAGGCCCTGAAGAAACAGGGCCGGTGGGGTGCAACAGGCCCTGAAGAGACGATGCCAGTGGGGCGCAACAGGCCCTGAAGAAACGATGCCGGTGGGGCGCAACAGGCCCTGAAGAAACGATGCCGGTGGAGCGCAACAGGCCCTGAAGAAACTATGCCGGTGGGGCGCAACAGGCCCTGAAGAAACGATGCCGTGGGGTGCAACAGGCCCTGAAGAAACGATGCCTGTGGGGCGCAACAGGCCCTGAAGAAGCGATGCCGGTGGGGCGCAACAGGCGTCTCCTTGCGGCTCTCGTCCCACCGCGGAGTTATGATGCAGTCTCTAAATATAACCATTCACCAACCTCTGTTTGGGGCCCCTTAGCAAACCAGACAGGGGCCTCTCCTGCCGCCTGTAGCGAGGTGGCGCCTCCTGGGCCTGGTGATGACAGGGCCGCAGCTGAGGGAGAAGGTAGGGGGGCAGTGTCCTGACCGCCGTAAAGGAATCGTCTGTCATCGCAGCGGTCAGTGGAGGTCGTGGACTTGTCACAACAGGGCGGGAAACAGCGGGGGCGGCTGTATGCGACCGTATGAGGGGAGCGGCCGCCGGTGGCCAGCTCTCAAGTCTCACGTGTCGGTGAGTCCGCAGCTTTCCTTTCACAGGCCCCGGTCGGTCTCTCCACAACACACCGTCCGCTCCCTCGGTTCTCTCTCTCACCCGGCTCCCTGTCTGTTGTCCGGCTCTCTGTCAACTGCCACTTCAGTGTGCCCCCTGCTCCCTTTATGCTTGCCCTGCCCCCTGTTTCCCTGACAACTTCAGTCAAGTCTTTCCTTTTACTGTCCTCCCAGTATCGTTCCCTCAGGAACCCTGATGGCGGTCCCCTGGGTACCTGCCCATTCACTGTCTGGGAGTCCTCCTCCCCACAGATGATTAGTAGGAGATACTCTTAAAGTCACTTTAAGCACTAAAAGAAATAATACAATAATCATAAGCTAGCACTAATCATAAGGTACTAAGAGAAATTAAAAAAAATCAATACATTATAAGACCTTTTTCCAGTGTGAAATTTATTTCTATATAGACGCTGGTGAGATTATTTTGCTGGTCTGTTTTCAATTCTTGCACATTGTAACATAAGTACTTTTTCTCACTTCAATACCAGCTTTCACTGCTGTCAGATGCCTCCACTCTTTTCCAGTGGGTGGCACTGACAGCAGGAGTGTTTGTGTGGACTTCAGTACTAGGCGCTGTGCCTGCATTCCAGCACCTTTTGAGCTGAGTGGTGTCCATGAGAAGGAAAGCCATTAAAAATCAACCAAGTAAGCCAATCTGGGTATGAATAACAATCGGTTTGTAAGCTTATTTAAAGGGAATCTGTCATCAGGTTTTTGCCACCTAATCTGAGAACATAATAGAGAATAGAGTAGAGATGGAGACCCTGATTCCTGCTATGTGCCACTTACTGGGCTGCTTGCTGTAGTTTTGATAAACTTTTGCTGATAAAACAGGGATTTTATCTTTAAAAGACAAGGAAACCTGCTGCAATATAGTCATCCACATTCATGATCTCTGTATAATCCCACTACCCCCATTAATTGTCAGCTTTCTACCTATTCTGCCTCTTCCTGATGACTGCAAATCCCAAGTGTTCTAATTATCAGCTTCTTAGATAATTGTAAAATTCATACTCACACCACCAGGCGTCCACAGATAGTTTAACTCCACCGGCAATGAAACTGTAGAAAGACTAGGAGAAACGATGCTGTGTTCTTCCAAAATCTTTTATTAGTTTACAATGAACAGTAGGTAGAAAGGAATAATCTGTACAGGGGAGTACACATGTGTCTTGAGTAATGGCTGCTGTAGGCTAAACTGAAGAAGAAGGGAGAAGCAACCTGATACAGAGCACAACTACTGGAGGGACAAAGGGACAATCTTCACACAGTCTAATTCTATCTAGCAACAACAGAGAATTTTGCTGACTGGAGGAAAAAACTCAACACAGAGAATATACATTACAGGTTGTTCCCATTCGTGGGACACAACACTACCTATGCACAGGGTACACAGAAAGCAACCAATCAGTTGTGTGGGTGGGGTTATACAGAGCTCAGCATTCAGAGAACTGGTAAATCTGCTGCAGATAAAACAAAGATTTTATCAAAAACTGCCAAAACCCTAGCAACAAACTCTCATATTAGTGTTTGGTAGAAATTCATAAGCAGGGAGTCATGCCTCCTGCAGCATATAAGTCCCATGTGTATCGATATTGATTATTAGTGGTCAGTAGTGCCGCAGGAACAGACACCACCAAAAGTATAAGTATCTAAGTACATAAACTTAGTGTATCAGGTTTCCTATTTGCGGGTGGCGTCCACCCCGACGCACATGTTGGCTTAACCACCTGCTTATGATTATCTACCATACACTAATATTCATATAGGATATCGTGCACAGCTTCCCCATCTGGGAACAATAATCACTAGTTTCCATATGTAATTGAAACCCCTACCTGGAGTTGCAATAGCACTTTTGGCACTCTTATCTCTGGCCACATAATTTGGCCCTAAATATCTGATAGTAATACTAGCAAAAGTGGATGCTATGTGCATGGCACTTTTTGATATATTGTTTGCTCTCAATTGAATTGGCATGGTACCTCCCTCTTTTTTCCCCTCCAGACACTGTCTAATAACTGTCTGGTGTGCATCCTTTGTTTTTATTACTGTTTTTAAATATTATTATGCATTGTTCTGTTACCCTTTTATCACCTGAAAGTTAAATGAAATATATATCTTTTTCAATTTTTTTTTGCTTTGGACGCTATGGTCGGATTGTTTTTTTGTTTTTCCTCTAGCTTTAAAGTATATAGTATAGAAATCTTTTACAAAAATTCAAATCACCTCCATTTAGCCATATTAAAAATAAAGAACTCAATAAAATAATAAGCTCAATAAACATAATATCAACATAAATGGCGTAAAAAGAAAACCAAACCTTCAAGCAACTCCATCAATGTAAATATCAAAACGTTACATACATGAGGGGAGCTTTTTTTCTCATTTCAGAATTTTAAAAAAAATTTCAAGTTTCGTATGTCAGGAATTTTACTAACTTGTACTAGCTAACTGTACTAGCTAAGGCCGGTTTAACATTTTCGCTTTATAGCGCAGCGACGGCCTGCGCACGGACGCCGCTAAGCCCTGCCCCCTCCCGGCTCCCTGCCCGCCCCATCCAGTCATCGCCACCTACTAGCGCACATGGACGCTTGCGCAGATCGTGCGCTGGCCGTGCGCTAGCAGGATTTTGCCATGCGCTGAGCACTTTTGAAGGTGCGCCGTGCGCGCCGAAATGCAACATGCTGCGTTCGGCGCACACGGGCGCACCTTCAAAAGTGTGCAGCACACGGCAAAATCCTGCTAGCGCACAGCCAGCGCACGATCTGCGCACCCTATGCTAAAGATAGGGTGTGCAGATCGCAAGCGTCCATGTGCGCTAGTAGGCGGCGATGACCGGATGGGGCGGGCAGGGAGCCGGGAGGGGGCGGGGCTTAGCGGCGGCCGTGTGCAGGCCGTCGCTGCGCTATAAAGCACAAATGTGAAACCGGCCTAACTTCTACTAACTCTGTAACCTGCTAGTTCTTTTTGGAGACTTTTATTTTTTCAGCTACATTTTCTGGATGCTCAGAAATACATTGATATTTTGATTTGTTGACTTACAAATGATAAAAGATTTAACTCCAAGCAAATAGGGTAGAAGGTGCATTCAATCATCAGGAGTCAGCAGACATATCAGAAGCGTGTGGGATTTAAACCTACACTGTGATATTGATATCGGCCACTAAACACATAAATGACATGTAACTTCATACATTGATAGTTTATTCCAGTATATCATTTTTCCTAAATATTCTAAGGTGGACAGCTAACCATGAGAATGTATATTTCTTTCTTTGAGCTCCGAATATCATCAGTTTCTAAACGCAAGAGCTCCCAAGAAAATCTACCTTGTTTCATTTTCAAGTCTAAGATGTTTTTCCATTTCGATTCAAAAGGAAGCCATAACTCAATGAGCTGTGAATCTACCTGCGGAGAACAGTGCCTGAGTGTAAAAACACAAAGAACAACATTAGCTCTAAAATATCATGGCAAAAGAAAAATCATTCTTTTTTATAGTTTGTCAAGATTGTTAGAATCTAAATATATGGCAAAATTCCCACAGTCCACTGTGGATGCAGCTTCACTATCTGGTTCATGTTGATTGTTCGGCAAATCCATCTTAAGCTGCTTGCTGTTTATTGATTGCATTTTTTAAGATGTTATCATATCTCAGCTCAGCAACCCACCACAGGATATTAACTCACACAGGAGATAAAATAAATGATGACTTTGTCTAAGTCGTTAAGAATCCTGTTTCTTTTAGTGCTCAAAAAACAAAGAGAGCAAATAAATATAGATTTACTAAGGGGATTTGCAAAGAAGCAGCACAAATAAAGCACTAGCATGTCGAATGACTAACACTAAGAAGATATAAATGCTGTTCTAATGATGAGATGATGGGATGTGATGAGGTGCCTTTGTGCTTATAATCACAGTGGAGTGAAGCTGTTCCTCACAACATCTACAGGAAGAAAAGCTCTGTAGGCAAGCAAGCAAGGGCGTATGGAATGTATTGGTCTCTTTTTCCATATATGAGGTGATCTGTTATACTTCCCTCGAACACAGAAATGTCAGAGTGAAATTCATACCATAACTAATTTCATAGATTTTTATGGTGTTGTTTCCAATCCTCTGGCGCATCAGTTGTGTCAGATTGATCCTTGAGCCGGATCAAAAAGCAATATATGGTTTCTTACTGATCTGTGCAAATATCCTCTACTGATCGATAGCTCACTGTCTGTGTAACACAAGGTGCCAGGTAAGGAAATCAGGTGGTGAGCTGTCAAGAAGGCTAAAGCGGCTGCTGCCAGGTAGGGCAACAATCTTGGGAGGCAGAGACTTTTTAAGTGTTCTGTCACGCCCAGAGCACTTAATGCCAAACTTGAATTAAGTGGAGAGAAAACTAGGAGACAAAAAGCACAATGGGGTCTTATCCAATGGCACAGATAAATAAGAGATGTGGGACCACTCACCTGGTATGGTTGCAAGCTAGCAACATGAAACAGGTATATACCTGCCGCAAGACACCAATCAAAGATAGACCAGAAAAATAGATGTTCCAGCCATTGGTGCATTTCACTGGCACTGTTGATAACACTCAAGGCAGAGGTAAAATCCAAAGAGTTTAATATTACAGGTTTTTAAAAGTCAACGCATCTCAAGGTTCTACATGACCTCTTCTCACCTGGTATGGTTGCAAGCTAGCAACATGAAACAGGTATATACCTGCTGCAAGACACCAATCAAAGATAGACCAGAAAAATAGATGTTCCAGCTGTTGGTGTATTTCACTGGCACTGTTGATAACACTCAAGGCAGAGGTAAAATCCAAAGAGTTTAATATTACAGGTTTTTAATAGTCAACGCATCTCAAGGTTCTACATGACCTCTTCATCAAGGCAAAAACCAAAAAGGATAGTGGTCAGGAAAGTTTACATTATAAGCAGTCATTTACAAAAAAAAAAACGCCAAACCGGGCACATGATTGAATAGACTTCAAACATTTAATCCAGAAGCATGTGGGTGTTTGAGGAGAAAAACAATCGGGTTTTCCATCAGAGAAATCTCTTTGTAAGATCCAGTTCAATTCCCCACTGGGATTGTTTTTCTCCTCAAACATTTGATCTTATTTTATATCATTAACAGGAGATTCCCAACCTTCAGTTTTAATCTTTTTTGTTAACGTTTAATTTATTTATAGTTGTAATAAAATGTATATAAATGTATAAATAATCTGTGTTATAAGAATTAGATGTCACAAATGCATAGCACCCACATGCTTCCGGATTAACTGTTTGAACTCTATTCGGTCATGTGCGGTTTGGCGGGTTTTTTCAAAAAATTATTGCTTATAACTTTCCTGACCGCTATCTTTTTTTGTTTTTTTTGTCCTGATGAAGAGGTCATGTAGAACCTTGAAACACGTTGACTTTTAAAAACCTGTAATATTAAACTCTTTGGATTTTACCTCTGCCTTGAGCGTTATCAGCAGCACAAGTGAAATATACCACTGGCTGAAACATCAATTATTCTGGTCTATTTTGAATTAAAATGCTAATTACTTGAGAGTACAGCAATAGATTGCCATTAAAGGTGTCAATGGATTCACATTTCAAAGCCTTGCATGCCCATATAAGCAGTTTTGGGGGGTTGATCTTACTGACAGACCGTGTTTAACAGTAAAAATGTCATTATAACTTTCATTTTCCAAGAGCAAAATATAAAATAAAAGCTGTGCTGTGGTTGGTTGCTATTAGAAAACCCTTTAGAGGTAGAATTTAATTAAATGCTCTGGGTGTGACAAAGCACATAACATCTCATTTGCATGTTGCAAAAAGAGTGAATTTCTCTGAATTCAGGCAACGGGTCATAGATATAAGTATGCGAAAGTGATTATCTTTCACTAATCAAGATGCCCATTTAAATGGTTTAGGGAGGTATGATGATTCTTTCAGGAATTGTAATTTTTGTAGAATGCCAATTTGTGACAATGCATAGCTTCATTGCTTTCATCTCATCTTGACAATAAAGTAATAATTTGTTTCTAAAATACAAATGAACAAGCAAACAGTTACAGCATATAGCAGTGCATCAGCAGAATCAAGCTTCAATTCAGATGAAATGCAGCTTTTCCGCTACCTCTAGCCAAACGCATAAAAGCATTCACCAAACTAAATCTAATTTTTAAGCAAACATTACCACCCACACACATAATGATAAATGTAGTTCTTGCTCACAGTTATAACTTCAATTATTCATCTTAAAACAAAATGTCAATGGAAAGCATTATCCCAAAATAGTCTGATGTTAAATAAAATACTGTATATTACTGTAATGCATTCAATTTCCAAGTAGATTATATTATACTTCTACTAAAAGCACAGGACCCATAATGTAGATAGGTAGGTAGATAGATGACAACTGCATATTACTTACTGCTCACATGTAGTGCCAACAGGAAGGAGGAAAGTGTAGGAGGCTGTTCATACTGCAATGTGTTCCTGTCTCCCGCTCAAGGTTTTCATCTGAATCACCAAAAAACAAGATTCAGATGTGTGTCTGATGGGGACATTGAGTTGTATAGGACAAACTGAATTCAAAGTATTGTATAATAACGGGCTTCAATTCAGCTCCTTACCGGCAGTACCCATCTTTTCAGATAGGCACAGTAACATGAAGTAGATATAAAAAGAGGGGATCCGGGAGTAGACAACACAGATGTAGATATAGAAAGATTGAGTGACTACAGTATTTTTCGGACTATAAGACACGTCGGACAATAAAACGCACCCCAAGTTTTCAGAAGGAAAATAGGTAAAAAAAAATTAATGCGTCAAATGGGGGTCCATCTTATAATCCGAATTCAGCTTACCGGGGGATAGGCAGCGCTGGTGGAGCGGGGTCACAGGGGGTGTTCAGTGGTCCAGCGATGATATGACTCCCATCCCAGACTGGTGCTGCAGTATTCGGCAATGCTCAGGAGATAGAGAGAAAAATCCAACATTTTGTGAAAGCCCGTAGCCCCGGCACAACCATTCCTGCAATGCAGTGGCCTACGGGAAAATGGCCGCCGGAGGCGGCGCAGTCGCAGATTGAGATCTCGGCACTGCTGCACCAGTCTGAGATGGGAGTCGCAGTATCATCGACCTACAGCATCAGACCATGGAACGCTCTCTTTTCCCTGGCCAAGGCCGGCAGAATTGCCCGACTCCTGCTGCCGTCACAGTACTGGTAAGTATATTCTGACTATAAAACATACCTCCATTTTCCCCACAAATTTTGGGGGTAAAAAGTGCATCTTATGGTCCGAAAAATACAGTATTTTTTCTGCAATTCAGTGAAGATAGACAAAAGATGAGGAATTAGCAGATGCCATTGATAATTACAATGAAATATTGGGACGTGATGTTGCTTCATGGTCACTTAGATCTCACTGCTGTTGACCCACGGGAAGAGACAAGACCAAATTTGCTGAGGAATGAGAAAGAAACTGAAAGTGGTGAAAAATACACTGCACAGTTGAGGGTTTATTTTGCCCTGAGATGGTTAATGCAGTGATATGCATCACTCCATACTTTTTTCAGTTCATTGGATATTTTAATTAAAAATCCCCAAAACTCTCATATAACTGCAGAATTAGCCAGATTTGACAATTTGGGGTTAATAAAATCTGGTTGAGTAAAAAACTATCATCCAGAGTCTTTGTCACCAACCTTTTCAAAAGCTGTTAGAATTAAGAGTCACTATTTTTTATTAAAAAGTTTAACACATGCTATTTTTACAAAAACAGTACAAAAGTCAGCAAAGTGGTAATCAAATGTTTTAATGACAAAAAAAACAAGCAGCAACAAACCAATGGACGCTCTACAATAGAAGGTATGATACATAGGAATCCATATTACTGAGTTAGATAGACCCCCAGAGTCCACATGTGTAAGGAAGGGGTACACTGCAAAACAAAGATGTAGTTCAGCAGGCCATTGCTTCTTTTCAAAATGCTGCCATAATAAACTACTGATACATAGGTGCTGGAAGCATGGAGGACACTTTCCGTAATGCAATAAAAATAAGTTCACACACATGTCAAATTCCTATTTTTCACACCATCTGGGTGAGAAGACTTTGTGTGCTCAGTCATATAAGATATCTCACTATGAAAGCCATAAATGTATAGTAAATATATTTATAGAAGACGTCAGTGACTTGACCTGTCTCCTTCTACTCCTGGCAATCCATTAATCAGCAGAACCAGTAAAGTTTTCTTTACTATCTCACTCACTTCTCCTTATTTTCATCTAACATGCCTCCTGTGAGTCCAAGGTCACTGCCTATCTCTCTTCCTCTGAGGTTAGTAGCTGCCATTGTTCATGGTAGGGCTGCAAAGAACACAGATTGTTATGCAAAAAGAACAAGTAAAGTAAAATCAGCTTAATTACTACTACACTGCAAGCAACGTGACCACATCTACAATTATGCTCAAAAGCTTTCTTGGCCTTTTTTCAGAGAATATGAACGATGACACCAAAACGTTTTCTCCACTCACGGTTAGTGGTTGGGTGAAGCCATTTATTGTCAAACTACTGTGTTTTTTCTTTTTAGCCCCTTAACATCCGTCATTGGACGAAGCATTTGCCTGATCCAAATCCTGCTAATTGATTCTGAGCAGCCCGCCTGCTAATACTATGGGCGTCATTAATAGGCTGTTCAGACACTTTGCACCACACTTATCTGTGTGACTGACGTCCTATGCAAGCCCTATTTGTGTGCATTTTTTCCACTAGGCAGCCAGACCATATTGGGTTACTGGCTGTTCTCATCAGTGGTTTGCACCTGTGATGCCCCAGCCTTTATCAATGGAGGTCTGCTGCATCCTGCTAGTGCATTAGTCAGGGTTTTGGTGAGTTAACCTTCAACTGTTTTTTTTTAATTTTTGGGAATTTTTTCCTCATGTGCGCTGTTCAGATTTAGTGTTAGGGACTCACAAAATCTGGGGACCCTTGACGTTGGGTTGTGAGCTAATCTACTTTGGCCAAAATAGTAACTAATACCCTATATCGTTTTATCTTTTTGCAATTTTTATCTTTTTTGCAGGATGCAGCTAGACCTCTTCATGTTGGCTTGGTTCTTTCTGTGTGATGCATATATAGTGCTGAGCAGCCCGCCTGCTAATACTATGGGCGTCATTAATAGGCTGTTCAGACACTTCGCACACACTTATCTATGTGACTGATGTCCTATGCAAGCCCTATTTGTGTGCATTATTTTCCACTAGGCAGCCAGACCATATTGGGTTACTGGCTGTTCTCATCAGTTTTTTGCACCTGTGCTGCCCCAGCCTTTATCAATGGAGGTCTGCTGCATCCTGCTAGTGCATTAGTCAGGGTTTTTAGTGTACCGAATAAATCTGAGACTATGCCATTTGAGGTCTTGGATAGACCCATTGATATGCTTGAAATAAAATACCATGAGACGGATTGATTCTGATATTTTTAACCACAGTATCTGATATTAGGCAACTTGGTATAATATATTCAGTTCTACATTGTATCACTGACAAAGACCTGGTAGGCAATCTGCAAAATCCAGTTAGCAGGGTATCACTTGCTTTTTGAAACTGAGTGTGTTATTTGGACCCAATACTCAAGAGGCAGTATTGTAATACAGGACAATGATATTGTACTATAGTTGTCTGTCATAAAGGTATATGATAACACAGACACTTCCGGTCAAGATTGAGTGGACCAATACTTTTTATTACACCAGCTTGTTTTGTTTGTTATCTGTTTTTGAGCACCTTGCACTTTAATATATAGATCTTTTTAGAAATTTTGTAAAATAAAAGTTATATCTTCATCCAATTGCTGCAATATACTAAGGAGTGGATTTAAGAGTGCTATCTATGTACTTGGACATTCCAACACGACAATGATCCAAAATACAAGGCCAAGTCGACCTGTCATTGTCTACAGCAGAGCAAAGTGAAGATTCTGGAGTGGCCATCACAGTCTCCTGACCTCAATATCATTGAGCCACTCTGGGGAGATCTTAAGCGCGCAGTTCAGGCTAGATAGCCCAGGAATTTACAGGAACTGGAGGCTTTTTGCCAAGAAGAGTGGGCAGCTTTACCATCTGAGAAAATAAAGAACCTCACAAAACTATTACAAAAGACTTCAAGCTGTCATTGATGTTAGAGGGGGCAATACACGGTATTAAGAAATAGGGTATGTGAACTTTTGATCAGGGTCATTTGGATCTTTTGGGTTGTCATTATGATTTAAAAAGAGAAAACACAGTAGTATGACAATAAATAACTTCACTCAAGCACTAAACATGAGTGGAGGAAAAGTTTTGGTGATAACATTCATATTCTCTGAAAAAGGCCAAGAAAGCATGAACTCTGCCATGGTATGTAAACTTTTGAGCACAACTGTATGTAATCTGTGCACAAAGTACTTCAGACTGTCAGCCTTGAAAAATCAATGGAAAAATCAAAGCAGAATTTGGAAGAAAAGGGAAACTTCCAGCACCATAGAAAAAATATAGGTGAATTAAAAAGGACTTAGGTTAGTTCAAAACACATACGCTTCATATGTGATTATTCCCCCACCCCTTTTTTTCTTCTTCTTGCTTTTATTGTTCACATTTTTCCTTCCCCTCCTTTTTTTATTATAAAGTTGGTAATGGATAGAGGGAATCTGTCAGCAGGATTTCAACCCACAAACTATTTACAGTCATGGCCAAAGTGTTGGCACCCTTGAAGCTGTAACAGAAAATGAAGTATTTTTCCCAGAAAATTATTGGAAATACACATGTTTTGTTACGCACATTTATTTCCTTTATGTGTAATGCAACAATACAAAAAAAGAAAGAGAAAGCAAGTTGGACATAATTTTACACAAAACACCAACAATGGGTTTGACAAAATTCCTGGCACCTTTGCAAAAATGTGGGTAAACAACTTTGTTTCAAACATGCAGTGCTCGTTCAAACTCATTTGTGGCAGTAACAAGTGTGGACAATATGAAAGTCACACCTAAAACCAGATAAAAAGAGGATAAGGCTAGGTTCACATTGTGTTTTAGTTCAATCCGTTTAACGGATCTGTTAAATGGATGTGCAGAAATGAGTCAAATTTGGTGTAAATTTACCATTGCGATAACACTTGCATTAACGCATGGGACTGCGTTTATGTCATTTTGATGTCTGTTCCTGAACCATCCGTTTGTGTGCATTCAGGCACTGTCAATAAAGTTGTTTAATTTTTTTTTTTGTTTTTGTCAGCGTTGTGTGTGGGTGGACACACATTCTCCATTTTGGAAGCATTGAGTGAACTTCTGCTGCAAGCAAGATGTTTGTGTCTCAGCTTGTAAGATTTTGCTTGATGCAGTTGTGACGTCTCAGAGAAAGCGCATTTCCCGAAGGAGATATTGGATTCATGAAGTGAATTTTTTCCGGAAAACATATGGCGCCTTTCACACCCTCTATGTTCAACTTCATGATCACCCCTTTAAATTTTAGTGTTATCTTCGAATGACAATTGATACGATTGACATTCTGCTGTCGTATGTGAAGGATGAGATGCGTCATCAACGCAGCATTTCTGGGAAATTTCTGAGGAAGAATGTTTAGTGGTGACCCTGTGGTAATTTTCCTTTGCTTTCTTTACATTGTCCTAGTGGCTAGACAAGATGTAATTTATTGTTGTGCATGTCTTGTTATTTCCAACACGTAGCCTACTGTCATAGTCCAATTTTATTTGCCTTTTTGTTTGTTGTCAGGCAAAATCTTTGCTTTCATAAAATCTGTACCATATGTCCATTTTAATCATAACATTGTTTGTTTTTTGTTCATAGATACCTGGCTACGGGAGAAACTTTTGCCTCACTGGACTTCCAATTTAGGCTGGGGAAATCGACCATTTGCCAACTTGTTCGGGAAACCTGTGATGCCATTTGTAACAACTTACATCCACTTTTACTACCGACACCGACATCAGAAATGTGGCTATCAATTGCAAAAAACTTTGAGGATGTGGCAAATTTTCCCAATTGCTTTGGTGCCGTGGACGGGAAACACATCCGGATTCAAAAACCTGTGCATAGTGGATCCCTGTACTACAATTACAAAAAATAGTTTTCTATTGTGTTAATGGCTATAGCGGATGCTAGATACCACTTTGTTGCAGTTGATATCGGTGCATATGGACGGACGAACGATTCACGAGTCTTCAAAGCGTCAAACATCGGGAAATGTTTGTACAGCAACCACTTCAACATACCCTCAGCACGACCTCTACCGGGCACGGAAGGCCCAAGTTTGCCCTTTGTTTTAGTTGGGGATGAGGCTTTCCAACTAGGAAGAAATCTCACCAAGCTACTATACTACATACTACTATGTTTGTGGGTGGGGTTCCATGTATTATTGGTTGTTTTTTGTTAATGTAATTAAATGAATGTAGTTTGTTACGATACAAAAAAGTTTTAAAAAGTTTCTATTTTGTTGTGTTTCATGTAGTTTTTAAACGGTTATGTGTTGTGTCTATACTGATTTTGTGCAAAAAAATAAAAATAAAACGTGTCAAAATATATTCTTTGTGTGATAATTACCACGACGACAGGAGGTAATGCAACACGGCAAAGCTGTTTTTTTTCGTTGGAACTTTCAATTTTAAAAGAATAGGAGTTACGATTCATGTCACAATTTATTTATAAAAAATACTTTTTTTGCAGGTACCCTTTTGATCAGTTTATTGGATTGTTTTTTTGGGGGTGGCCTGGTTGGCTTCGGCTCTGAAGATTCCTATAATTTTCAATCAGAACATGATTACACATAATTACCCTCAATACACTAGAGTGCCACACAACATTTTTTTAAGGTATCTACTATATAATCATCTAAGTCTGTCTGTAACGGAAATCCCGCAGCGCTGATTGGTCGCGCCCTGCCGGCCGTGACCAATCAGCGCATTCGAACGATGCAGCCTCCGTCGGGAGATCTCCGGCGCAGAGAGAGAGAGATTCTAGATTACCCGATGCATTAGAATCGGGCCACCATCTAGTGGGTTTTTATAAATGGCATGACTTTACCGATTCAGAGGAGGAGGTGGCAGACATGCTGCTGCGGGTAGATCCCTCAGTATCCGACATCTCTGTACATACAAAACCATACATTTAGTACACATACATTGGCTGGCCACTACAAACTCAAAAGATGTATATAGATGTACTTACATTGCCTCAGGTCGGTCACACGGTGCACTCAGTGTAGCTGGTGTTTGCAGACTGTATGCTCCAAGCAGACTGTACTGCAGAGTGTATGCTCCAAAATGGCTGAAATCATATTTCCTGTCACATAGCCACATGGAAACCCTCATAAACGCAATTCAACACATGGTTTAATTAGGACATTTTGCTTGATTTGCGTCTGCCTGCGTTCGCAATAGACTTCTATGGCAAAAAGAACGCTTCTGTTAACCGTGCGTTCGCTGTACTGGACCCAAAAACACTGCAGTCAGCGTTGGAAGATGCGTCACAAAATAACAGAATATTGCAAATGCATGCCAATTTTGACATGCGTTACTCTAATGGAAGTCCATGGGTGCATTAAAATGTCCATTACATTGCGTTAGGGCTATTTAAAAACGCATCCATTAAATGGACTGCCCAAGCGCAATGTGAACCCAGCCTAAGTCCAATCAATCTTTGCATCATGTGTCTGTATGTAGAAATTCAGAGCAGTGGGGGCACCACAATGCACAGTCATATAGTGGGGTCCAACCCCAGCTTATTCAAAATAGCATAGACAACAACAAGAAGAAAAGAGAATAAGCTATAAAATAGAGGATCATCACAAACACATGATTGACTTAAAGAGAGGCAATTTTATTGACACATATATACCACAAACACTATAAAAACATTAAAAAGTCACACATGTGACATGACCAACAAAAGCTCATAATAGAGCACCCACCCTATGCAAACACCCCACAATAGCAGATGATCAAATACCAGCCCATATAAACAGCATACCATCAGATATCTGGGTAAAGTTGATGCCTCCAAGAGCAAGGGAAAATAACTCCTGTACCTGCCTTGGAACTTAATAAAGCACCTGAAAGATCATAGAAATACGTAAGGGCTGGTCAGCCAAAACATCCCTATAATAGAGATCATGCAAAAACATGCAATACTTGTGAGACCCAGCGCCAGCAGCATGGACTGAAATATACAGAGTCCATACTCCATGTATAACACCCATAAGCGCTGGCGTCAACTGGCATAACCCATGTGGGGTGAAAGCAGGGGGGGGGGGAAAATACCCGACGCGTGTCACCACCTGCAGTGGCTTCGTCAGGGGTAGTGAGTGTGGCCTAAACGAGTCTTTATATATGTAAGGAAATTTCAATCATGGAGCTCAGCTGCACCACTTACCGGGTCAATTTCATGTTACCAGCAGTACTGCGCATGCGACGGCGTTCGCTGACAGGAAGAGCGTCATAGCCCTCATTAGCCATGGAGACCACAATATACACAAGTTGCGTGCGCTCCGCTGTAGCAATACCGCGCATGCGTCCTCTGTAGAACACAAGAAACACATCCCAAATCATGGTTGTCATAAAGACAGAAAGCCAGAGTATAATTCAATATACGCGCTGCACAATGGCAACACAGTAGAGTCAATTTCATGTTGCCGGCAGTACTGCGCACACGCCGGCGTTTATTGACAGGAAGAGCGTCATAGCCCTCATTTGCCATGGAGACCACAGTATACACAAGTTGCGTGCGCTCCGCTCTAGCAATACCGCGCATGCGTCCTCTGTGGGACACAGGGAACACATCATGGTTGTTGGACGTCTTATGCAACAGACCGTCCAGCATACATGGTGACCATAGAGACTGGTATAATGCGTGTAGCGCAAATACAAGCATTCAATGAGGGGCGCACATGACAGACAAGTTATTATAGATGCCAATACATAAAATTTCTATATATACCTAAGGTGTGCCAAGATGATTATAATGTGCCAAAGAATAGTTCAATGTGCGCGCTGCACAATGGCAACACAGTGGAGTCAATTTCATGTTACCGGCAGTACTGCGCACGCGTCTGCATTTATTGACAGAAAGAGCGTCATAGCCCTCATTTGCCATGGAGACCACAGTATACACAAGTTGCGTGCGCTCCGCTCTAGCAATACCACGCATGCGTCCTCTATGGGACACAGGAAACACATCACAAATCATGGCTATCATAAGGACAGAAAGCCAAGATGTAATTCAATACACGCGCTGCACAATAGCAACACAACACATGCATCCATTTAAAATAGCAGGAAGCGCATCATAAATTTTGTTTGTCAAAGCGACCAAAAGTGGACGTCTTATGCAGCAGACCGTCCAGTATACATGGTGACCGTAAAGACTGGTATAATGCGTATAATGCAAATACAAGCGTACAATGAGGAGCGCACATGACTGACAAGTTATTGTAGATGCCAATACATAGAATTTCTATATATACCTAAGATGTGCCAAAATGATTATAACATGCGCTCCACCATAGAAGCTACCACACATGCATCCCCAATAGGACAAGGAAATACGTCACAAATCGTGGTTGTCATAGAGACAGAAAGCCAAGATATACTTTAATACGTGCATTAACCAGTGGTGATATAGTACATGCGTCCACATTAAGTAACAGGGAGCACATAATAAATCATACTTGTCAGGAAAACCAAGCATAGGAATCCCAGAGTAACTATGCAATACACCATCCAGCATACACAGTGGTCACAGAGACTGATGTAATGCATGTAGCGCATATATACGCTTTCCATAGAAAACGCACATAGCTTACAAATTATTATGAACGCCAATACATGGAATTTCTACGCATGCCCAGAATAAACCAAAACGATCACAGCAAGGGACAAATAAAGCCCATACGCAGCTCAATGCCATAACGAAAGTGCAGGCTAGACCCATACCACTTTTTGAACCGATGTAATACAATATTTAAAAAATGTCACAAATGTATATTAGATTCACATAGGCAAGTTGTCTCCTAGCTGCATAAAATGTAATCAAACAAATAACAATAAAGGTGACCGGGCCTATCAATAGGGCCTATACTCCCATATCTACACTATAATGCACAAAAAATAATGATAAATCTCTGATAAACAGATCAATATACAGAGATCCATCAATACAACATGTGGGATAAATGAGTATATAGCAGAACACATATGCCATAGACTGGACCAAATGAGCAAAGACTCAAAAGGCTACAGCTCGTGCATGTTTATTTTTGGTTTTTACTTTTGGCTTTTACAGTTCGTCTCAATATGACCCACATTAGAAGAGAAAGGACAAGCATATGTGGATAAACAACCTGCTTAGATGGGCGTGCAATATAGTCCCGACAGACAATAAGTAAACTCACTGTTGCCACATGAATAAACCTAAAAAAGAGACAAGGCATAATATAATGGTTCGACTGTACAGATGAATATGTATGTACGTGAAGCCAAGAGCTTTTTAAACCAAATATGAGTGCCCGCATTCACTTGCCACAAATAGCTTGCCAATAGAAGGAATAGCCCAACATGAAATAGTATGCTGTTTATAACAGGGCAATAGCCCAACAAGAAATGGTATGCTGTTTATATCTGGGCAAAAAAGAGTATATAATTAAACACACAGATAATATCAAAAAATAACAAAACAGACATGACTAGAAGGAACAAAAAGGCTAAACAGGAACCCATGGGATAAAACAGTCCCTGTTGAGCCTAAATATTTGAATTCAGCCGGGGATATTGATAAAGTGAAGGTCAATTCTGTTTATAAAACCCCGTGAACAACAAATCCTCGTTGAGGCCAGTAGGGGCTAAAGAGTTCAAATTGAAAATCCATTTTGATTCTCTTCTGAGAAGTTCCAATGTTATATCTCTGCCTCTGATGTCAGGTTGTACAGAGTCCAATCCAAAAATCCTCGTGCCAGTCCACTGTGAGTTGTGTGCAACCAGGAAATGCGAGGCCACAGATGTAAGCGAATTACCCTTTTCTCTGTCTTTCTTCGCCGTAGTGATGCTAGAGAAGTGTTGCTGCATCCGTCTTCTCAGCTCTTGAGTGGTCTGTCCCACATATACCTTGGGACAGGGACATATTAAGGCATAAATTACAAAGCGTGACATGCAATTGAAGTAAGAATTCACTCTGGTCTGGAATGGAGAAAAAGGGAGAATCAACAAATTACTATTTGCCATATACGGGCAAACATTGCAGTTACCACAGGGAAAGGTACCCCTAAGCCGTATGCCCCTATTAAGCCTGGTGACAGGACGTTTAAAATGGCTATGACTCAAACAGTCCTTGAGATTCCTAGCCCTCCTGGCCACCAAATCAGGTCGGGTAGAAATATGTGGCTTCAATCTCGATTCGCTAAGTAAAATTCCCCAATGTCTTGCAAGTATACCTCGTACATCCTGCCACTGGTTATTGTAGGCCGCTGACCTGCCGCTTTAAGGATAGGGGATACCCCAGGAAGGTAATTTCGGATGCGTTCAGGACAGCCAGGGATATTGACAGGGAGAACCTGCTACAACCTCGGGTTAAAGGTCCCCCGAAACCACTGGGTGTAATAGCAACCTACAATAACCAGTGGCAGGATGTACGAGGTATACTTGCAAGACATTGGGGAATTTTACTTAGCGAATCGAGATTGAAGCAACATATTTCTACCCGACCTGATTTGGTGGCCAGGAGGGCTAGGAATCTCAAGGACTGTTTGAGTCATAGCTAGTGTTGAGCATTCCGATACCGCAAGTATCGGGTATCGGCCGATACTTGCTGTATCGGAATTCCGATACCGACTTCCGATATTTTTTCAATATCGGAAGTCGGCATCGGAATCGGAAGTTCAAAGTTGATTGACAGCCGAAATGACGTCATCATGATGCGCGGTGTGTGCGCATCATGATGCGCCGTCATTTCGGGCCTTCCGGGGGTCTCTGCCGGCCTGCCGGGGGGCTGTGCCGGCCTGCCGGGGGGCTGTGTGGACTGCCCGGGGTCTGTACCGGCCTGCCGGGGGGCTGTGCCGGCCTGCCGGTGGTCTGTGCACCCTGTGGGGGTCTGTACCGGCCTGCCGGGGGGCTGTGCCGGCCTGCCGGGGGGCTGTGCTGATGTCCGGGGGTCTGTGCAAGCATCGTCCGATGGGACTACAAGTCCCATCTGGCGATGCCTGCTACCATGACAGTGATTGACACATTAGCCAATGATGGGACAGTAGTAGTCCCATCATCCGGCTAATGTGTTAAATGTTAAAAAAAAAAAAAAAAAAAAAAAAAAATACTACATACATACTACATTTCCACATACGTGGAATTTCCCACGCAGCAATGGCATAAAGTGAGACTAGGGACTTTTTTTTTTAAGTGGCGGAGGAATACAGTGCAGAAGGATACCTACCTTCCGTCATTGGATTCCTGCAGCCCGTAGAGAACGGCAGCATCAGCTGATGCTGCAGTTCTCTACCCAAGATCGTCGTGGGACACACTCGTGGACTGCTTCGGATCGTGGGTGAGTATTTTTGTGGTTTGTTATGTTAATATTTATTCCGTAAAAGACAATGGCTTCGGGGAACAATGTGACAAGTATTGGTAAGTATGTTACTCTATGTTATATGTACTGTATGTCTATGTATGTATTGTATGTAGCATGCATGTAGTATGTATGTAGTATATATGTGGTATGTATGTAGCATGTAGTATGTATGTAGCATGCATGTAGTATGTATGTAGTATATATGTGGTATGTATGTAGCATGTAGTATGTATGTAGTATGTATGTAGCATGCATGTAGTATGTATGTAGTATGTATGTAGCATGCAGTATGTATGTAGCATGCATGTAGTATATATGTAGTATGTATGTAGCATGTAGTATGTATGTAGCATGCATGTAGTATGTATGTAGTATGTATGTAGTATGTATGTGGTATGTATGTAGCATGTAGTATGTATGTAGTATATATGTGTTATGTATGTAGCATGTAGCATGCATGTAGCATGCATGTAGTATGTATGTAGTATGTATGTGGTATGTATGTAGCATGTAGCATGCATGTAGTATGTATGTAGTATATATGTGGTATGTATGTAGCATGTAGTATGTATGTAGCATGCATGTAGTATATATGTGGTATGTATGTAGCATGTAGTATGTATGTAGCATGCATGTAGTATGTAGCATGCATGTAGTATGTATGTTGTATATATGTGGTATGTATGTAGCATGCAGTATGTATGTAGCATGCATGTAGTATATATGTAGTATGTATGTAGCATGCATGTAGTATATATTTAGTATGTATGTAGCATGTAGTATATATGTAGTATGCATGTTGCATGCATGTAGTATATATGTAGTATGTATGTTGCATGTAGTATATATATAGTATGAATGTAGCATGTATGTAGTATGTAGTATGAATGTAGCATGTATGTAGTATGCATGTTGCATGTAGTATATGTAGTATGTATGTTACATGTAGTATGCATGTTGTATGTATGTAGCATGTATGTAGCATGTAATTTTTTTTTTTTTTTACATTCAACACATTAGCCGGATGATGGGACTACTACTGTCCCATCATTGGCAAATGTGTCAATCACTGTCATGGTAGCAGGCATCGCCCGATGGGACTTGTAGTCCCATCGGACGATGCCTGCACAGACCCCCGAAGCCTGCACAGTCCACCGGCAGGCCGGCACAGCCCCCCGGAGCCTGCACAGACCACCGGCAGGCCGGCACAGCCCCCCGGAGCCTGCACAGCCCCCCGGCAGGCCGGCACAGCCCCCCGGCAGGCCGGCACAGCCCACCGGAGCCTGCACAGACCACCGGCAGGCCGGCACAGCCCCCCGGCAGGCCGGCACAGACCACCGGAGCCTGCACAGACCCCCTGGCAGGCCGGCACAGCCCCCCGAAAGGCCCGTACAGACCCCAGAGAGGCTGTACAAGGCAAAAACAGGGTTTTTCTTATTCCGATACCGGAAGTCCCATAGACTTGAATGGGACTTCCGGTATCGGAATCGGCGATACCGATACTTTTTTTTAAGATCGGCCGATCCATTCCGATCCGATACTTTGAAGTATCGGACGGTATCGCTCAACTCTAGTCATAGCCATTTTAAACGTCCTGTCACTAGGCTTAATAGGGGCATACGGCTTAGGGGTACCTTTCCCTGTGGTAACTGCAATGTTTGCCCGTATATGGCAAATAGTAATTTGTTGATTCTCCCTTTTTCTCCATTCCAGACCAGAGTGAATTCTTACTTCAATTGCAAGTCACGCTTTGTAATTTATGCCTTAATATGTCCCTGTCCCAAGGTATATGTGGGACAGACCACTCAAGAGCTGAGAAGACGGATGCAGCAACACTTCTCTAGCATCACTACGGCGAAGAAAGACAGAGAAAAGGGTAATTCGCTTACATCTGTGGCCTCGCATTACCTGGTTGCACACAACTCACAGTGGACTGGCACGAGGATTTTTGGATTGGACTCTGTACAACCTGACATCAGAGGCGGAGATATAACATTGGAACTTCTCAGAAGAGAATCAAAATGGATTTTCAATTTGAACTCTTTAGCCCCTACTGGCCTCAACGAGGATTTGTTGTTCACGGGGTTTTATAAACAGAATTGACTTTGAATAATCACTTTATCAATATCCCCGGCTGAATTCAAATATTTAGGCTCAACAGGGACTGTTTTATCCCATGGGTCCCTGTTTAGCCTTTTTGTTCCTTCTAGTCATGTCTGTTTTGTTATTTTTTGATATTATCTGTGTGTTTAATTATATACTCTTTTTTGCCCAGATATAAACAGCATACCATTTCTTGTTGGGCTATTGCCCTGTTATAAACAGCATACTATTTCATGTTGGGCTATTCCTTCTATTGGCAAGCTATTTGTGGCAAGTGAATGCGGGCACTCATATTTGGTTTAAAAAGCTCTTGGCTTCACGTACATACATATTCATCTGTACAGTCGAACCATTATATTATGCCTTGTCTCTTTTTTAGGTTTATTCATGTGGCAACAGTGAGTTTACTTATTGTCTGTCGGGACTATATTGCACGCCCATCTAAGCAGGTTGTTTATCCACATATGCTTGTCCTTTCTCTTCTAATGTGGGTCATATTGAGACGAACTGTAAAAGCCAAAAGTAAAAACCAAAAATAAACATGCACGAGCTGTAGCCTTTTGAGTCTTTGCTCATTTGGTCCAGTCTATGGCATATGTGTTCTGCTATATACTCATTTATCCCACATGTTGTATTGATGGATCTCTGTATATTGATCTGTTTATCAGAGATTTATCATTATTTTTTGTGCATTATAGTGTAGATATGGGAGTATAGGCCCTATTGATAGGCCCGGTCACCTTTATTGTTATTTGTTTGATTACATTTTATGCAGCTAGGAGACAACTTGCCTATGTGAATCTAATATACATTTGTGACATTTTTTAAATATTGTATTACATCAGTTCAAAAAGTGGTATGGGTCTAGCCTGCACTTTCGTTATGGCATTGAGCTGCGTATGGGCTTTATTTGTCCCTTGCTGTGATCGTTTTGGTTTATTCTGGGCATGCGTAGAAATTCCATGTATTGGCGTTCATAATAATTTGTAAGCTATGTGCGTTTTCTATGGAAAGCGTATACAGTATATGCGCTACATGCATTACATCAGTCTCTGTGACCACTGTGTATGCTGGATGGTGTATTGCATAGTTACTCTGGGATTCCTATGCTTGGTTTTCCTGACAAGTATGATTTATTATGTGCTCCCTGTTACTTAATGTGGACGCATGTACTATATCGCCACTGGTTAATGCACGTATTAAAGTATATCTTGGCTTTCTGTCTCTATGACAACCACGATTTGTGACGTATTTCCTTGTCCTATTGGGGATGCATGTGTGGTAGCTTCTATGGTGGAGCGCATGTTATAATCATTTTGGCACATCTTAGGTATATATAGAAATTCTATGTATTGGCATCTACAATAACTTGTCAGTCATGTGCGCTCCTCATTGTACGCTTGTATTTGCATTATACGCATTATACCAGTCTTTACGGTCACCATGTATACTGGACGGTCTGCTGCATAAGACGTCCACTTTTGGTCGCTTTGACAAACAAAATTTATGATGCGCTTCCTGCTATTTTAAATGGATGCATGTGTTGTGTTGCTATTGTGCAGAGCGTGTATTGAATTACATCTTGGCTTTCTGTCCTTATGATAGCCATGATTTGTGATGTGTTTCCTGTGTCCCATAGAGGACGCATGCGTGGTATTGCTAGAGCGGAGCGCACGCAACTTGTGTATACTGTGGTCTCCATGGCAAATGAGGGCTATGACGCTCTTTCTGTCAATAAATGCCGGCGCGTGCACAGTACTGCCGGTAACATGAAATTGACTCCACTGTGTTGCCATTGTGCAGCGCGCATATTGAACTATTCTTTGGCACATTATAATCATCTTGGCACACCTTAGGTATATATAGAAATTTTATGTATTGGCATCTATAATAACTTGTCTGTCATGTGCGCCCCTCATTGAATGCTTGTATTTGCGCTACACGCATTATACCAGTCTCTATGGTCACCATGTATGCTGGACGGTCTGTTGCATAAGACGTCCAACAACCATGATGTGTTCCCTGTGTCCCACAGAGGACGCATGCGCGGTATTGCTAGAGCGGAGCGCACGCAACTTGTGTATACTGTGGTCTCCATGGCAAATGAGGGCTATGACGCTCTTCCTGTCAATAAACGCCGGCGTGTGCGCAGTACTGCCGGCAACATGAAATTGACTCTACTGTGTTGCCATTGTGCAGCGCGTATATTGAATTATACTCTGGCTTTCTGTCTTTATGACAACCATGATTTGGGATGTGTTTCTTGTGTTCTACAGAGGACGCATGCGCGGTATTGCTACAGCGGAGCGCACGCAACTTGTGTATATTGTGGTCTCCATGGCTAATGAGGGCTATGACGCTCTTCCTGTCAGCGAACGCCGTCGCATGCGCAGTACTGCTGGTAACATGAAATTGACCCGGTAAGTGGTGCAGCTGAGCTCCATGATTGAAATTTCCTTACATATATAAAGACTCGTTTAGGCCACACTCACTACCCCTGACGAAGCCACTGCAGGTGGCGACACGCGTCGGGTATTTTCTCTCCCCCCCCTGCTTTCACCCCACATGGGTTATGCCAGTTGACGCCAGCACTTGAGGGTGTTATACATGGAGTATGGACTCTGTATATTTCAGTCCATGCTGCTGGCGCTGGGTCTCACAAGTATTGCATGTTTTTGCATGATCTCTATTATAGGGATGTTTTGGCTGACCAGCCCTTACGTATTTCTATGATCTTTCAGGTGCTTTATTAAGTTCCAAGGCAGGTACAGGAGTTATTTTCCCTTGCTCTTGGAGGCATCAACTTTACCCAGATATCTGATGGTATGCTGTTTATATGGGCTGGTATTTGATCATCTGCTATTGTGGGGTGTTTGCATAGGGTGGGTGCTCTATTATGAGCTTTTGTTGGTCATGTCACATGTGTGACTTTTTAATGTTTTTATAGTGTTTGTGGTGTATATGTGTCAATAAAATTGCCTCTCTTTAAGTCAATCATGTGTTTGTGGTGATCCCCCATTTTATAGCTTATTCTCTTTTCTTCTTGTTGTTGTCTATCATGTGTCTGTATGTGCCACATTAAGCATGGAGAACAGAAAGCGGAGAAGAGAACTGTCTGTGGACTTGAGGGCCAAAATTATTGAAAAATATTAACAATCTCAAGGTTACAAGTCCATCTCCAGAGATCTTGATGTCCCTTTGTCCATGGTGTGCAAAATAATCAATAAATTTACAACCCACGGCACTGTAGCTAATATCCCTTAATGTGGATTGCAGAAAAAAATTGATTAATGGTTGCAACGCAAGATAGTCTGGATCGTGGATAATCAGCCCAAATCAAGGTCCCAGGTAATTCTAGCTGTCCTGTAGGCTCAGGGTGCATCAGTGCCAGTGCAAACTATTTGTTGCAATTTGAATAAAGTGAAACACTCTTTCAGGAGACCCAGGAGGACTCCAATGCTGACACAGAGACAAAAAAGCTAGACTGCAGTCTGTCAAAATGTATATGATTATGCCAAAATATTTCTGAGAAAGCGTCTTGTGGATAGATGAAACCAAGATAGAGCTTTTTGGTAACGCACATAGTTCTACTGTTTATGTTTACAAAAAATGGAATGAGGCCTACAAAGAAAATAACACAGTACCTACAGTCAAATATGGTGGAGGCTCAAAGAGGTTTTGGGGTTCTTTTGCTGCTGTGGCACTGGGTGCCTCGACTGTGTGCATCATGAAATCTAAAGATTATCAAAGGATTTTGGGTCACAATGTAGTGTCCAGTGTCGGAAAGCTAGTTTTGCATCCTGGGTCATGGGTTTTCCAGCAGGATAATGACGCCAAGCATACTTCAAGAAACACTCAAAATGGATGGAACCAAAATGCTGGAGAGTTCTGAAATAGCAAGCAATGAGTTCAGATCTAAAACCCATTGACCACCTATGAAGAGATCGTAAAATTGCTGCTAGGGAAGGCTACCTTCAAATATGAGCGACCTGGAGTAGTTTTTATAAAAATAGTATTGATCGTTATAGGAAGTGATTTATTGCAGTTATTTATTCGAAAGGGTGTGGAAATAAACATGGGTATAACAAAACATATGTAATTGCTATCATTTTATGGCAGAAATACTTAATTTTCTGGAACAATTTCAAGGGTGCCAACATTTTCAGCCATGACTGTTTATGTGCATGTCGCTCTGTCAAAGACATATACAACAATACTCTTACATGGCCAGTCCTGTCCTCCATTAATGAGAAATCACTGTTTAAATTGATATGCAAATGAAGCTGAGGAGCTATTTGCAGATCTGAAACCTATGTCACTCTGGCTCTATTCTCTGCCCAGCATTGCTTTCGTTTACTTCACTGACTGAATCTATGCTGTGTGACTTTAGCCAAATGACCTGTTAGTCAAGCAGGAGGAGTCTCTAGACACATCCCCCTGAATTCAAGCAAGCCGCAAGTAACCACCCTACAGGAACAAGACTCTTAAATTAAACACAGATGAGTACCAGAATTGGGGGAAAAAAAGTTTCCCTGGACCAGCAGCCACATTATAAAAGTCGCAGATGGACCAGAGCCCTGTGAGCTTCCTCCTATATGTCACATCCCCAGAGACTTTTCTGATTAGTGGGATCCGCAACACCATTGTGGAGTGATGCACATATGTCTTTTTCTCATCTATAATGAGTGTCAAAACTTTTATTTTTATTTCAGAAACAGATTAAAGAGTAACCCTTGTTTTAATTATTATTCCATAAATCAATAGTGCACATGAAAATAGGTAACTATGTAACATATCTTATCAGACAAATCTGCTTCTTTCTCTGCCAAAATTGATCAATCATTACCAAAATTCTCAATTCTGGTGTAAAGTCTGTATTTAGTTCAAACACACTATCCCATTGCTGAATTTCTGAGATAGGAGATGGCAGCTGCTATGAGCCTATGTTTTAGATTCTGATGACATTACGGGTACTACTACAGTCTACTTCCGATGATAATCTCCTATATTCCCCTCCTCTTAGTGACAGATGTGGGGTTACTTGTATCGCGTGCACCTCAAGCGTGTCTAGATAATCACTGTTTAATGATAGATCATTATTTCTGCTTCACTTCACCAATATTTTGTTCCTGGGAACATTATGAAAAGGTCAACAACACAGATGTTTTGCTTCCTAAATTCATTGCGTGAGATCCTGTATTGCGTTGTGAATGCATTAAGTCATTATTTTGCTGTATAATGTATATAGACATTTAAATGCGTGTCGTAAACATTGTAGTAATAAATCTGAAAACGTCAAAGTGTTTAGACCATTCTTTGAAATTGCAGCTTTTGTTGACTGTCTCAAAGGACACGATCAGATCATCTTAGTATTTAAAGGGGAAATGTCACTTAAATCAGAGGCTTTTACTGCACATTTGCAAAGAGAAAATGTAGTTTGAAGAGCAAAGGACCATAGCCAGAGACGATACTAGTCTGGTGCTTGCCTAGCTTCTCTCCACACCGCTCTAACTGATTGACAGGTCTCTAATCGGAACATTTCAGAGAAAAACATCATGCAGCTAGACTGATTTATGCTGCCTGTGGTTTAGGTTGCCTGAATCAAGTGACAGGTTCCCTTTAAATCCACATTTGAAGGTAGCGGCGTAGGGAAAAAGAACTTCCACTTTACCAACCAGGTATCAAGTTTAGATCGTGAGTTACTTTTTCACAAATAGAACAGTGATGTTGGATCATTCTTTTCCTTTTCTTCCAACTTAAGAAATCATCATTTAGAAACTGCATTGTGTGCTTACTGGTGTTATCTTTATATTTCTTTACATTTTATTAAACAATTAAAATTGGAAAATTAAGGAAAAATAAGAATCCACAATAACATTTGTTCCTGATACATCAGTATTCAGGATATTTTCTGTGCTGAACTATTTAACAATTTACAAAAAGATAAGGAGGCTATAGTTTAGTGACTGGATTATAGACGATTGTATAAGCCTAGATTAATGGCTAGCTTAATTGCCAAACATACTGCAAATGTATTAACCCATTCTTCAGAGAAATGACAATAATTGTTTAAGGCTTTAGTTTCTGGGGAAATGTAGAGGTGAACAAGCAAAATAACACATAGGACTGTAATAAATGAATGTCTTTATGTTGATGGAATGTTGGGGAAATGTAGAGGTGAACAAGCAAAATAACACATAGGACTGTAATAAATGAATGTCTTTAGATTTGTTGATAGAATTACTAGAACATGTTCTTCCTTCTGAGCAAAACCACATTGAAGCACTTAAGGGTGTGGTCTGAAGCCCTAGGTGATGTTCATATCCTATTAATTTTCTAATACGGTGAAATTAAAGGGGCCAGGACTGTGCTCACTGCCAATCCTGCTGTTCCCACAAGAGAGGACAATACATGGTCTTTCATTGAATTGGGGGGTGAGAGAGGACAATAAACAGGGTCTAAAAATGAATTGGGGTAAAAAGAACATAGGACACAGGGGCTGGCAATGTATTTGTGGGGAGAGACATAGTAGCTAATTTACCTTTACTGGGCAGTGGAAAAGTGGCTATTTATGGTTTATGAGAGTCACTGGGCTGGTTTATCAATGTATATTTTGAGTAGTGTGTAGCTATTTGTTCATTAATGATGGGGTCCGTATTTGTATTAACCCCTTCGCACCCGAGCCTGTTTTTGCCTTCGTGACCAGGCCAATTTTTTCAATTCTGACCAGTGTCACTTTATGAGGTCATAACTCTAGAACGCTTCAACGGATCCTACTGATTCTGACATTGTTTTCTCATGACATATTGTACTTCATGATGGTGGTAAAAAATTTTAGATATGAGCTGCGCTTATTTGTTAAAAAAATCAAAATTTGGCAAAAATTTTGAAAATTTTGCAATTTTCAAACTTTTAATTTTTATGCCCTTAAATCAGAGAGTGATATCGCACAAAATAGTTAATAAATAACATTTCCCACATGTCTACTTTACATCTGCACAATTTTGGAAACATAATTTTTTTTTTTAGGAAGTTATAAGGGTTAAAAGTTGACCAGCGATTTCTCATTTTTACAACAAAATTTGCAACACCATTTTTTTTAGGGACCACCTCACATTTGAAGTGAGTTTGGGGGTCAATATGACAGAAAATACCCAAAAGTGACACCATTCTAAAAACTGCACCTCTCAATGTACTCAAAACCACATTCAAGAAGTTTATTAACCCTTCAGGTGCTTCACATGAATGAATGGAATATGGAAGGAAAAAATAAACATTTAACTTTTTTCACAAACATTTTAATTCAAAACCATTTTTTTTTATTTTCACAAGTGTAAAAAGAGAAAATGAACCACAAAATTTTTTGTGCAATTTCTCCCGAATACGCCAATACCCGGTATGTGGGGCTAAACCACTGTTTGAGCACACGGCAGAGCTCAGAACGGAAGGAGTGCCGTTTGACTTTTTCAATGCAGAATTGGCTGGAATTGAGATCGGATGCCATGTCGCATTTGGAGAGCCCCTGATGTACCTAAACAGTGGAAACCCCCCACAAGTGACCCCATTTTGGAAATTAGACCCCCCCAAGGGACTTATCTAGATGTGTGGTGAGAACTTTGAACCCCAAGTGTTTCACTAAAGTTTATAATGTAGAGCCGTGAAAATAAAAAAAATCATTTTTTTTCCACAAAAATGATCTTTTAGCCCCCAATTTTTATTTTCACAAGGGTAACAGGAGAAATTGGACACTAAGAGTTGTTGTCCAATTTGTCCTGAGTACGCTGGTACCCCATATGTGGGAGAAAACTACTGTTTGGGCACACGGTGGGGCTCGGAAGGGAAGTAGTGATGTTCTGAAATGCAGACTTTGATGGAATGGTCTGCGGGTGTCATGTCGCGTTTGCAGAGCCCCTGATGTACCTAAACAGTGGAAATCCCCCACAAGTGACCCCATTTTGGAAACTATACCCCCCAAGGAGCTTATCTAGATGTGTGGTGAGCACTTTGAACCCCCAAGTGGTTCAGTAAAGTTTATAATGCAGAGGCGTGAAAATAAAAAAATCATTTTTTTTCCACAAAAATGATATTTTAGCCCCCAATTTTTATTTTCACAAGGGTAACAGGAGAAACTGGACACTAAGAGTTGTTGTCCAATTTGTTCTGAGTACGCTGGTACCCCATATATGGGAGAAAACTACTGTTTGAGCACACGGTGGGGCTCGGAAGGGAAGTAGTGACGTTCTGAAATGCAGACTTTGATGGAATGGTGTGCGGGTGTCATGTCGCGTTTGCAGAGCCCCTGATTTACCTAAACAGTGGAAATCCCCCACAAGTGACCCCATTTTGGAAACTATACCCCCCAAGGAACTTATCTAGATGTGTGGTGAGCACTTTGAACCCCCAAGTGTTTCAGTAAAGTTTATAATGCAGAGGCGTGAAAATAAAAAAATCATTTTTTTTCCACAAAAATGATATTTTAGCCCCCAATTTTTATTTTCACAAGGGTAACAGGAGAAATTGGACCCTAAGAGTTGTTGTCCAATTTGTCCTGAGTACGCTGGTACCCCATATGTGGGAGAAAACTACTGTTTGGGCACACGGTGGGGCTCAGAAGGGAAGTAGTGACGTTCTGAAATGCAGACTTTGATGGAATGGTCTGCCGGCATCATATTGCATTTACAGAGCCCCTGATGTACCTAAATAGTGGAAACCCCCAATTCTAATTCCAACCCTAACCCCAACACACCCCTAACCCTAATCTCAGCCCTAACCATAACCCTAACCACAAACCTAACACCAACACACCCATAACCTTAATCCCAGCTCTAGCCCTAACCCTAGCCCTAACCCTAACACTAGCCCTAACCCTAACCCTAACCCTAGCCCTAACCCTAACCCTAGCCCTTGCCCTAGGCCTAGCTCTAACCTGTGTACCTGCTTTTTTTTTCTTTTTTTTATTTTTGTGACAAGATCGCTGCCCTGCGATCTGACTCATAGTAACGCCACTTCTCCTCTGATCTCACACTGACAGATGATCAGAGGTGAAGCAGCGTTACTATGTGACAAGATCGCTGCCTGGCACATAATAACGCGACTTCTCCTCTGATCTCACAATGACAGATGATCAGAGGTGAAGCAGTGTTACTGTGTGACAAGATCGCTGCCTGGCACAGGAGACATCTCATTTCTCTTCTCCCTTTGCGACAGCATCGCTGGTAGGTAATCGCATTTCCTATATCTAATTTCTGTCTTAGATCAGCCTGCTCAGTTAGTTTCCCCTCCTCAGCTTGTAGTGCAGATGTTGATTCTTAATGTATTATGTATGATGTATATCCCTGATGTACCCTGTATTGACTCAGTGTATGTATATGTTTTATTTGTAATTTCACTGCATCAATATACCACCATGTTCAAATATATTTATATATATATATGTAGTATTTATCCCGTTTTTCACCCGAAAACAATTTTAGCATAATTTTACGGGATTTTGAGTATGCTTAAAATATAATGCCTACTTCAAAAACAAGCCCTAGTTACTGTCAGGTCCGGCATTGGGGGAAAGTCAAACTGGCCAATGTCACCAAAGGTCTCTTAACTGCAGTAGTCTAGAGCTGAAGAGAAGACAGGCTGGTATGTATGTGCAGTGTGAGTATATACTGTACATGTGTATGTGCAGTGTGTGTATATACATGTGTAATATACATTTCTGCCATTGACCTCTAGTTTTATCATATGGTTGTCCTGGAACTTCCTGTAAAGGTGGAGAAGATGGCTGATCACCCTCTCTGAAGACCCCTGTCATTATACAGTCATGGCCGAAAGTGTTGTCACTCATGAAATTGTACCAGAAAATGAAGTATTTCTCCCAGAAAATTATTGTAATTACACGTTTTGTTATACACATGCTTTATTCTTTTGTTTGTTTTGGAGCAACACAAAAAGAAAAAAAAAACAGAGAAAAAAAACAAAAATGGGCCTGACAAAATTGCTGGCATCCTCTGCTTTAATATTTAGTTGCACATCCTTTGAAATAAATAATTGCAATCAATTGCTTCTAGAGAAGAGCGACTTTGCCTTTTTTCGGGTCGAGTCGGGTTTCATGAAACCCGACTTTTTCTTAAAAGTCGGGTCGAACGAAATCGGCCTACCATAGGGAAAAGTCGGTGTCCGACTGAAACACGAAACCCAATGCAAGTCAATGGGGAAGCAAAGTTGGCAGGGAGTGGAGGACAGTAAACACACCTACAGTGCCCATTTCAATGCCAACGACATCAATTCTTATTACTTAAGCTTGTCAACCTTAATATACTTTAAAATAATAGTTACGCATTGAAAACTGGGGGTTATTTGGCTAAAGTTGTGGGAGGGTAGGGCTGGCGCCAGGTTTTCGTGTGCCCTGGGCCAAAGAGTGTCAGTGCGCACTTTTAACACATACCACATTTCATAATGCTCTGATACGGCACAGAAATATAGGTATATATATTTTAAATTCTACAATAGCTCAAAAAAACGGACAGTATATTACTCCATACAGTATTATGGCCACCACCTAGTGCGCCATACAGAATAATGAGCCCCATATATTTCTCCATACAGAATAATTTGTCCCCTATAATGTTCCATACAGTATATGATGAGCTCCACATAATGCTACAGTATATGTTGGTCCCCATGGATGATGCTCCACTGTCTTATGGGCCCAAATAATGCTCCATATATAATGGGCCCCATTTCTAATGCTCCAGTGTATAATGTGCCACGTAAATGCTGCTCCAGTGTCTGATGTCCCCCATTTGGAAAGCTCCAGTATATGTTGGTCCCCATGGACGATGCTCTAGTGTGATATGGGTCCAAATAATGCTCCATATATAATGGACCCCATTTCTAATGCTCCAGTGTATAATGGGCCCCGTAAATGCTGCTCCAGTGTCTGATGTCCCCCATTTGGAATGCTCCAGTATATGATGGGCCAAATGGATGATGCTCCAGTGTATGATGGCCCCATATATCATTCTCCAGTGTATATAGTGTATATTGCTCCCAAAAAAATGCTCCCAACATTTAAAAAAATTAAATACCTCTCCTTGCTGGGCACTGCTCTACTCTGGACTCCTCAGCATTGCCATCTTCAAGCTCTCTGCACTTGTACTGTTTCAGTAGAGGGCATACAGATGTGATGTCATCGCCCTCTCTAACCTGAATGTCACTGTCAGGAAAGGCGGAAGACGTCACGGCAGTGGAGCAGGGAGAGGTTAGTATTGCAAGTGCTGTGTCCCTGAGCAAGCAGGGGGGGACCCACTCGTGGGCACTGGTACTGGCACAGGGCCCCTCATGGTACGCCAGTGTGTCTGACGGCGAGTGGGCCCTCCACCATCAGAGACACTTTATTGTACTATGAGAGGCCCTGTGCCAGTGCCGTCGCCCAAGGGTGTGGCCACACACCTGCTCAGGGCAACAGCACTTGCCCGGGTGCGCCAGGTGTTCACCCTGGTCCTGGGGGGGCAGCCCAGTTAGGGAGGTTTAAAAAATGGCATATGTTGATGTGTAAGCTGGACTTTCAGCTGCTGCAAATGGAGGAATTGGAGAAGACCGAGGAAGAGGAGGACAAAAGTGAGCCTTTTTTATGACAACCTATGTGTTATCAGGGGAAGGTGGGACAAAATCCTTTGAAACCCATACATGGTTCATTTTAGTGAAGGTTAGATCATCAACATTTTGGGTTGACAGACGGGTCCTTTTTTCTGTCAGGATTGATCCAGCAGCACTGAAGACTCTTTCAGATAGCACACTACCAGCAGGGCAAGCGAGCTCCTGTAAGGCATATTGTGCCAATTCAGGCCATGTGTCCAGTTTTGAGGCCCAATAATCAAAGGGGAATGACCTGTGAAGGAGAACCTCGATATGGGAGGAGAAGTAGTTTGTAACCATAGTTGACAACTGCTGTCGACTGTCACTTGCAATCGATTCTGTATTAGCTGTCGTGTG
Organism: Dendrobates tinctorius; assembly: GCF_039654945.1. Lineage (NCBI taxonomy): Eukaryota > Metazoa > Chordata > Amphibia > Anura > Dendrobatidae > Dendrobates > Dendrobates tinctorius. The sequence goes on along the minus strand of NW_027361789.1, from coordinate 2,320,864 downwards.
CGCGGGACTTGAGAAATCAGACCACAACATGGACAGGAAACCCCTGTCTCCAACGCCAGTTCGGCTGTGTGCACCACGAACACCTCTTCCATTTTGCCCACTACGGCTCGTGGGAGAACCAGCTCCGCTGCTGTGTGCTGGGAATGCCTCAAACGGTTTACCAGAGTTGCTTGTTTGTTAGCCAATATTAGCTCTAGGTTCTCCTGTGGCATGATGTTGTGTAATTTGCCTTTATAGCGTGGATCGAGGATGCTGGCCAACCAGTAGTTGTCATCCCTCTTCATTTTGGCAATGCGGGGTCCCTTTTTAGGATCCGCAAGGCATAATCACACATGTGGGCCAGTGTTCCAGGTGTCAATGCTGCACTGCCAGAGGTGGGTGGAGGAGCGCTTTCTGGCAAATCCACATCCCTCCAGTCACACACAAACCCTTTACCTGACCTTGGTATGCCCACATGTTCTCTTGCCCCCTGAGAAGCATCCTCCTCCCCACAATAATCATCCCCCTCATCCTCCTCCTGATCTTCCTCTTCTTCCTCCACCTTGTCCACAACAGTTCCCTGACCAGACAATGGCTGACTGTCATCAAGGCATCCCTCCTCCTCCTCTTCCTCCTCCTGTTGCTCCTCAGCTGCAGACGCCTGATCCTTAATGTGCATCAAAGTTTGTATGAGCAGACGCAGAAGTGGTATGCTCATGCTTATGATTATTATTATTATTATTATTATTATTTATTGTTATAGCGCCATTTATTTCATGGCGCTTTACATGTGAGGGGGGTATACATAAAAACAAGTACAATAATCTTAAACAATACAAGTCATAACTGGTACAGGAGGAGAGAGGACCCTGCCCGCGAGGGCTCACAATCTTCAAGGGATGGGTGATAATACAGTAGGCGAGGGTAGAGCTGGTCGTGCAGCGGTTTGGTCGATCGGTGGTTACTGCAGGTTATAGGCTTGTCGGAAGAGGTGGGTCTTCAGGCTCTTTTTGAAGGTTTCGATGGTAGGTGAGAGTCTGATATGTTGTGGTAGAGAGTTCCAGAGTAGGGGTGATGCGCGAGAGAAATCTTGTATGCGATTGTGGGAAGAGGAGATAAGAGGGGAGTAGAGAAGGAGATCTTGTAAGGATCGGAGGTTGCGTGCAGGAAAGTACCGGGAGACGAGGTCACAGATGTATGGAGGAGACAAGTTGTGGATGGCTTTGTATGTCATGGTTAGGGTTTTGTAATGGAGTCTCTGGGCAATTGGGAGCCAGTGAAGGGATTGACAGAGGGGAGAAGCTGGGGAATAGCGGGGGGACAGGTGGATTAGTCGGGCAGCAGAGTTTAGAATAGATTGGAGGGGTGCGAGAGTGTTTGAGGGGAGGCCGCAGAGCATGAGGTTGCAGTAGTCAAGGCGAGAGATGATGAGGGCATGGACTAGGGTTTTTGCAGATTCTTGGGTGAGGAATGAACGGATGCGTGAAATATTTTTGAGTTGAAGTCGGCAGGAAGTGGAAAGGGTTTGGATATGTGGTTTGAAGGAGAGATCAGCATCAAGGATTACTCCGAGGCAGCGAGCTTGTGGGACTGGGGAGAGTGGGCAGTCATTTACTGTAATTGATAGGTTCGTAGGGGGGGTCACGTGAGATGGGGGAAAGATGATGAATTCTGTTTTGTCCATGTTGAGTTTCAGATATCTAGTGGAGAAGAAGGATGAAATAGTGGACAGACATTGAGGGATTCTGGTTAGTAGGGAGGTGATATCTGGTCCAGAGATGTAGATCTGTGTGTCATCAGCATAAAGATGATACTGAAAGCCATGAGATTCTATGAGCTGTCCCAGGCCAAAGGTGTAAATAGAGAACAGCAGGGGCCCTAGGACTGAACCTTGTGGGACTCCGACAGATAGGGGGCGAGGTGAGGAGGTGGTGTGTGAGTGGGAGACGCTGAATGTCCGGTCTGTTAGGTATGATGAGATCCAGGAGAGGGCCAAGTCTGTGATGCCGAGGGATGAGAGGGTCTGTAATAATAGGGAATGGTCCACTGTGTCAAAGGCAGCCGACAGGTCCAGGAGGAGGAGGACAGAGTAGTGTCGCTTCCTCTTGGCAGTTAAGAGGTCATTGGTGACCTTAGTAAGGGCAGTTTCAGTGGAGTGGTGTGACCGGAAGCCAGATTGTAAGCGGTCGAAGAGGGAGCAAGAAGAGAGATGGGAGGACAGTTCAAGGTAGACGTGTTGTTCCAGTAGCTTGGAGGCGTATGGGAGAAGTGATATAGGGCGATAGCTAGATACAGAGGATGGGTCAAGAGAGGGCTTTTTGAGGATAGGTGTGATGGAGGCATGTTTAAAGCTTGAGGGGAAAACACCAGTTGTTAGTGATAGGTTGAAGAGATGGGTTAGGGTTGGGATGAAGACTGTGGTGAGGTTTGGGATGAAGTGGGATGGGATCGGGTCGAGTGCACAGGTGGTGAGATGTGATCTTGAGAGTAGAGTGGAGAGTCGATCTTCTGTAATGGTGGAGAAGTTGGTTTTGAAGGTGGAGGGCTGGGAAGTCGGGAGGAAGGGCTCTGGGGGTTGTTGACCAAAACTGTCCCTGATGTTATCAATTTTCTGCTTGAAAAATGAGGCAAAGTCTTCAGCTGAGATGAGTGGGGAGGGAGGAGGTGCTGGGGGGCGGAGGAGAGAATTGAAGGTGTTGAATAACTGTTTAGGGTTGTGAGACAGGGAGGATATGAGAGATGAGAAGTAGGTTTGTTTAGCTGTGGCGAGTGTGGTCTTGAAAGTAGTGAGGGACTGTTTGAATGCGATGAAATGCTCGTTGGAGTGGGATCTTTTCCATCTGCGCTCAGCAGCCCTGGAAGCTCGCCTCAGCTCTTTGGTCAGGCTGGTGTGCCAGGGCTGTCTGTTGATTTTGCGAGTTTTGGTATGTGTAAGTGGGGCAGCGGATTCCAAAGCTACAGCTATTGTGGTGTTATATAGAGCGGCAGCGTCATCCGCATTGTGTAAGGAACTTATATCTGTAAGAGGGAGGAGGGATTCGGAGAATGAGTGTAGGTCAAGGTGTTTAAGATTCCTGCGAGGGTGTGAAAGTTTGTGGGGTGGGGATTGTAGACATGGAGTGAAGAGGGAAGAGAATGTGAGCAGGTTGTGGTCAGAGAGAGGAAGAGGTGAGTTAGAGAGGTTAGATAGGGAGCAGAGGCGGGTGAAGATGAGGTCCAGTGTGTGGCCATCTTTGTGGGTGGCTGTAGAAGACCATTGAGTGAGGCCGAAGGAGGAAGTGAGAGATAGAAGTTTAGTGGCAGCTGAGAGGGAAGTGTCAATGGGGATGTTGAAGTCGCCCATGATGATAGTAGGGATGTCCGCGGAAAGGAAATGAAGTAACCAGGTGGTGAAGTGGTCAAAGAAGGTGGTGGCTGGCCCTGGGGGGCGGTAGATGACAGCCAGTTGGAGGTTGGAGGGGGAGTAGATGCGCACAGAGTGCACCTCAAAGGAAGGGAGGGTAACAGAGGGTGGCAGTGGGATTGGGGTGAAGGAGCAGGTATCTGACAGGAGAAAACCAACTCCTCCACCATGTTTGCTGCTGGGGCGGGGGGTGTGAGAAAGGTGGAAGCCGCCATACGAAAGTGCAGCAGGAGAGGCTGTGTCAGAAGGGGTGAGCCAGGTTTCGGTGATGGCGAGGAAGGAGAGTTTGGTAGTAACAAAAAGATCGTGGATGTAGGAAAGCTTGTTGCAGACAGAGCGAGCGTTCCACAGAGCTCCTTTTAGTGGGACTGGGGAAGCGGGGGCTGGGTGAATGGGTATAAGGTTGGAGAGGTTACGGAAGGTTGTGATAGAGCGTGGATGGGAGGTAGAAATGACTGTGGGAATGTGGTGAGGAGGACCAGGATTTGGAGAGATATCACCAGCAGTGAGAAGGAGCAGAGAAAGTGTTAGCAGGTGGGAGCAGGAGAGGGCATGAGGGGGCTGTCTGTGTTTGGAGACAGAGGATTGTATGTTAAGGAACAGTTTTGAGGCGGAGGTGAGGTGGATGGGGAGGATTGAAGAAGAGATGAACAGTTCCTTACTAGGAGTAGGGATTAGGGGAATTAGCAGAAAGTGAAGGATTATTGGGGTGAAAGTGAAAACAAACAGAAACATTGTTTACAGTGACTGTGTCCAGTTACCTTCAGTTCCCTTCTGGTTCAATTCTGGTTTTAATTCTTAAATTAATCTTCACACTTCTAGCACACACTTATAGCAATCACAATGCAGACTGAAGTCTATGCAGACTTGTACTCTGCAATATATGTACAACTAAGTGCAGTCAGGTGTGAAGCAGAGAGGAGTGGTCTCTGCTCATCTTGGCCAGACAATTAAGAGTGGACCAGATGTATATGATCAAGCCAGAGTAAACAAGGTCATAAATAACACTGGGGTAAGCTGGGGTTAGCTGAAAGGCATACCATGTGAATGCTAGGTGCAGAGGCAAGTCTATGTGCAAAGCTGGGTGACGCACTGTGTGTCCTTCATAGACAGACAGCAGGAGAGCAGGAGAGCTGGGTGGATGGACATACCTGTCGGAAGAATAGAGATGCTTGTTAGAGTGCGATGGTGGCAGGTAGCAGGGCACAGTCTGTATACATCCTTCTGGTTTTAATTCTTAAATTAATCTTCACACTTCTAGCACACACTTATAGCAATCACAATGCAGACTGAAGTCTATGCAGACTTGTACTCTGCAATATATGTACAACTAAGTGCAGTCAGGTGTGAAGCAGAGAGGAGTGGTCTCTGCTCATCTTGGCCAGACAATTAAGAGTGGACCAGATGTATATGATCAAGCCAGAGTAAACAAGGTCATAAATAACACTGGGGTAAGCTGGGGTTAGCTGAAAGGCATACCATGTGAATGCTAGGTGCAGAGGCAAGTCTATGTGCAAAGCTGGGTGACGCACTGTGTGTCCTTCATAGACAGACAGCAGGAGAGCAGGAGAGCTGGGTGGATGGACATACCATGTGAATGCTAGGTGCAGAGGCAAGTCTATGTGCAAAGCTGGGTGACGCACTGTGTGTCCTTCATAGACAGACAGCAGGAGAGCAGGAGAGCTGGGTGGATGGACATACCTGTCGGAAGAATAGAGATGCTTGTTAGAGTGCGATGGTGGCAGGTAGCAGGGCACAGTCTGTATACATCCTTCTGGTTTTAATTCTTAAATTAATCTTCACACTTCTAGCACACACTTATAGCAATCACAATGCAGACTGAAGTCTATGCAGACTTGTACTCTGCAATATATGTACAACTAAGTGCAGTCAGGTGTGAAGCAGAGAGGAGTGGTCTCTGCTCATCTTGGCCAGACAATTAAGAGTGGACCAGATGTATATGATCAAGCCAGAGTAAACAAGGTCATAAATAACACTGGGGTAAGCTGGGGTTAGCTGAAAGGCATACCATGTGAATGCTAGGTGCAGAGGCAAGTCTATGTGCAAAGCTGGGTGACGCACTGTGTGTCCTTCATAGACAGACAGCAGGAGAGCAGGAGAGCTGGGTGGATGGACATACCATGTGAATGCTAGGTGCAGAGGCAAGTCTATGTGCAAAGCTGGGTGACGCACTGTGTGTCCTTCATAGACAGACAGCAGGAGAGCAGGAGAGCTGGGTGGATGGACATACCATGTGAATGCTAGGTGCAGAGGCAAGTCTATGTGCAAAGCTGGGTGACGCACTGTGTGTCCTTCATAGACAGACAGCAGGAGAGCAGGAGAGCTGGGTGGATGGACATACCATGTGAATGCTAGGTGCAGAGGCAAGTCTATGTGCAAAGCTGGGTGACGCACTGTGTGTCCTTCATAGACAGACAGCAGGAGAGCAGGAGAGCTGGGTGGATGGACATACCTGTCGGAAGAATAGAGATGCTTGTTAGAGTGCGATGGTGGCAGGTAGCAGGGCACAGTCTGTATACATCCTTCTGGTTTTAATTCTTAAATTAATCTTCACACTTCTAGCACACACTTATAGCAATCACAATGCATGATGGCGTTGTCTGCGCTTACCAGCCATGTGCATTCCTCAAAACACTGAATGACTTTACAGAGGTCTTTCAGCTTTGACCACTGCACACCCAACAACTCCATGTCTGCCCTCAAGCTGCCTGCCCGTGTATCCTCCCACAAATGCATTACAGCCTGCCTCTGTTCGCACAGCCTCTCAACCATGTGCATGGTGGAGTTCCATCTTGTAGCAACGTCTATGATTATACGGTGCTTGGGGCGGTGGAGTGATCGCTGCAGCTTCTGCATCCGACTGGAGTGGATGGCCGAGCGAGGGATGTGCGAGCACAGTCTTTGCACCTTATGGAGCAGGGCTGTTAACTCCGGATAATTATTTAGGAAGCACTGTACCACCAGGTTCAAGGTGTGAGCCAGGCAAGGTATGTGTGTGAGTTTGGCAAGGGCTATGGCTGCCACAAAATTCCGCCCATTATCACTGACTGCCTTGCCTGGCTCAAGATGTAGATTGCCCAGCCATGACTCAGTTTGTCGATGCAAGTAGTCAGCCAGTACCTCTGCGGTGTGTCTGCTGTCGCCCAAAGACATCATTTTTAAAACAGCCTGCTGCTGCTTACCACTAGCTGTTTGATAGTGGGACACCTCGTGTGCAACACTGACAGATGTGGATGGAGTGCTTGTGCGACTGCGCTCTGTTGACGAGCTTTCGCTTCTGGAGGAGGAGGAGAAAGAGGAGGGTCGAACGCCTACAGCCAACTGTTTCCTATACCGTGGGCTATGCAGATCTGTTCCAACACTGCTGTCCCCTGTGGAGCCTGCATCCACCACATTAAAACCCTCCGTCAGGCGCAATAGATCTGACAGGCACACAGTAATTAGTTTCACTTCTCTCTCCTTGCCCACTTATCAGAAAACCCCACCCCTCCTAGTTATCTCCTGACTCTACAGGCTCTGTGAAACCTGATATCACAGTGACTCAGCAGACCTTCTAGTGAGCAGATATCAACACTTTGGCTTCTCAGGCACATTGCGCCTGATTTCAACACAAATTGAAAGGTTAGTATTTTCTTTTTTTATTCATCACGATTGTGTATTTAGCTTGTTTTATGAAGGATTAATGCTAAGTTAGTGTACATAAGTACTGTTTTCTTAGACAAAAGGAGGGTGGCTTCTAAGGCACATTGCGCCCTAACACATACTCTTTCTCTCTTGCTTCAGATTTTCTGCTGCAATGGCCAGAAAACAGTATGATTCATCTAAACCCCTTCATTTAGAAGAAATTAAGATTTTTTTGTTAGAAGATGGTGAGGAAGAACCAGCAGTAACTGAGGATTTAGAGGAATCTAGTGACATTTCATCTGAAGATGAGGTAGCAGAATGTAACACTGATTCTGGAACAGAGCAGGATGGTGATGACACTGATACAGAGGAAACAGACACAGATCTAGCTTATTATTTGGGCAAAGATAAAAATACAAAGTGGAACAAAAAGGCACCCAAGAACAAACAGCGCAGAGAATCCCACAATATTATTACACACCTTCCTGGAGTTATTGGAAGTGCTAGAAAAGCTAAAACTGCAGTGGAATGTTGGAGTAATCTAATTACAGATAGCATGTTGGAAACTATTGTTCGGTTCACTAACCAGTATATTGACACAATCAAAGAGCAATTCTCCAGAGAGAGGGACATCAAAAACACTGATGTGATTGAACTCAAGGCATTTATTGGCTTGTTATACCTAGCTGGTGCTTTCAGAGCAAATAGGCAAAGTTTGGAGGAGCTGTGGGGGACAGACGGTGATGGCATTGAAAAATTCAGCCTTGTGATGAATCTGAAACGATTCAAAGTCCTGATCCGTTGCCTCCGTTTCCATGATCTTCTGCTGCAATTGAAACCACTGAAGATGAGTAGAAAATAATTAAGTAACATCTAAGTGCTATATCCTTTAAGTTTTTTTCCATAATTTTATATTTAAGCAATAGTTAAGTAAAGATAACTGGAGCCTATTTGGCGGTACTACCGAAAAGTGGTACTTTTAGTTTTAATAAGTTTATGGTTAATAAATGTTTTTTTTTGCATCTGATTTGGTGTAATCTCTTTTAATATATTCCTATGAAGGTCACTGACTACTTCTATAGTCCTGAAATTGAAATATGTAGCTACTATAGGTGGTTTTCTGACCTGTGCTTGTCAGGCACATTGCGTATGAACTGAGGAGAATCTATATTGCGCCTGACGGAGGGTTAACCCAGTGCACAGTGATGGACACGTAACGGCCCTGGCCATGCCTACTGGCCCATGCATCTGTTGTGCGGTGCACCTTTCCACTCACTGATTGTTTTAGTGCATGGACAATGCAGTCTTTCACATGGAGGGTAGGGATGGCTTTTCGAGAAAAGAAGTGCCGACTGGGTAGGTCATAGTGTTGGACAGCGTAGGCCATGAGCTCTCAGAAAGCTTCGCTTTCAACAAAACGGAAGGGCATCATCTCTAATGAGATCAGTTTGGCAATGTAGGTGCTCAAAGCCAGTGTACGCGGATGAGAGTATGAGTACTTTCTTGTCCTACTGAGAGTGTCTGGTAGGGTGAGCTGGACTTGAGAGCTGCATATGGGGGAACTAGCGTTGGACCTGATGGACTGAGAAGGGGTTGGTGATGGTGAGGGTGTTGATGGCCTAGATTCAGTGTTTCCTCACGAAAATATTGTGATTCCCTGACTGCTTTGGCCTAGCGGCGACACCTCAACATTTCTTGATGGTGGTGTACTTAGCAGTGGCCTTACAGTGGGGGAAGCGATGGAGCGTTGCTGGCTAACGTCAGTCAGAGCATGTGCACATGTGCTACCTGAGGTTTTGTAGTCCATAATGCTTGAAAGTGTATGTTGGTTAAATGTCTAAGCATGCAACTGGTATTCAAATTTCGTAGATTTTTCCCTCTGCTAAAGGACCTTCGGCACTTCTTACAGATAACCTTTGCGTCATCAGTAGGATTTTGTTCAAAAAAGTGCTACACTGCACTCTTCCTACTATGGTACAAATTTTCAGGGCTTGCATGCTGTGCTAATTTGACCGTCTGGCCAAGCTGTCCTGCAACTCTTTTAGTTTTCTTACCAAGTTTTTTGACAGCTGCAGGCCTGCCGGATAACCGCTGCTGCGATGATGATGCCTGCTGCGGATCCTTCTCCTGTTCTGACCTATTGTCACCGGCACCCTCTTCCCCCAATGGATGCCAATCCCGGTCAACAAATGGGTCATCCATGACCTCATCTTCAATGTCATCTGCACCTTCCTCTGTACTTTCCTCTGTGTCACCGTGTAAGGTGGTATAGTATGAGGGAAGGGGCACCTGAATTTCATCAGGGTCTGATTCGGGCTCAGTAGACTGCGAGGGAAATGTAGTGTTGTGGGTGAATGTACCAGCAGATTCATCTAGCAGTGGCTGTGCATCAGTGCACTCCATGTCAGATTCATCTTGGACTGGGGAATTCAGGATTTGACTTGATAACCCAGGAATGGTATGTGAAAAGAGCTCCACGGAGTAATCTGAAGTGTGTGCTGCGGCATCCTTCACTTTTGATGTGGGTGAAGGACACAAGGAAAAGTGTTGTTCCTGACCAGAAGCCTGCACTGACGACTCTATGCTTGCAGTTTTTGCAACTTCAGAAGAGGAGGCAATAGAGCTGGAGGCTGTTTCGGCAATGTAAGCGAAAACCTGTTCCTGATGCTTCGGCTTTAAAAGAGGTTTACATACTCCCAGAAAAGGGAACCTTAAAGGCCTTCTTGTGCCAGACGATGATGCAGGCTCAACACCTCCTGCCTTAGCTGCTATTGTGCTTTTGCCAGAACCAGCCGATGCACCATCAGTACCAGCTGCGCCCCCCCGCCCACATCCGCAGCCTCTTCCACCATACTTCCTCATGTTTGGGAAAATGTACCAAAAATACCAGCAGAGAAATGGTACTGTATGAGGAGCGTTCAGCTGTGTAAGGTGTATGTAAAAAGTGAAATCTCCACATATATTTTGTGAGTCACAGACGCTAACCCAGTATGTATTTCACCGTAATCCAACAAGCAGATATACGGTACTGTATCAGAAGTGTACAGCTGTATACGTTGTTGGTGAAACTGTCAATCTCCATATATGTATTTGCGGAGTGTCACACACACGCTGACTCTGTATAGATGTGACCGTAATAAGAACAGCAGATATACAATACTGTTTGAGAATCGGACAGCTCAATACGGTCTATGGAGAAATGGAAATGTCCGTATATGTATTTACGGACTGTCACACACATGCTGACTCTGTGTAGATGTGACCGTAATAAGAGCACCAGATATCCAATACTGTTTGAGAATGGAACAGCTCAATACGGTGTATGGAGAACTGGAAGTGTCCGTATATGTATTTACGGAGTCTCACAGACACACGCTGACTCTGTGTAGATGTGACCTTAATAAGAACAGCAGATATCCGATACTGTTTGAGAATCGGACAGCTCAATACGGTGTATGGAGAAATGGAAGTGTCCGTATATGTATTTACAGACTCTCACACACACGCTGACTCTGTGTAGATGTGACCTTAATAAGAACACCAGATATCCGATACTGTTTGAGAATGGGAGAGCTCAATACGGTGTATGGAGAACTGGAAATGTCCGTATATGTATTTACGGAGTCTCACAGACACATGCTGACTCTGTGTAGATGTGACCGTAATAAGAACAGCAGATATCCGATACTGTTTGAGAATTGGACAGCTCAATACGTTGTATGGAGAAATGGAAATGTCCATATATGTATTTATGGAGTCTCACAGACACACGCTGACTCTGTGTAGATGTGACCGTAATAAGAACACCAGATATCCGATACTGAAAGAATAGAGGTACAGAGAGATACATAAAGTGCATGTATACTAATGCCAGAAGCCTCGCAAACAAGATGGAGGAATTGGAGTTAATGTTGTTGGAGCATAATTATGACATGGTGGGGATATCTGAGACATGGCTGGACGAGAGCCATGACTGGGCTGTTAATTTACAGGGCTATAGTCTGTTCAGAAATGACCGTACTAATAAACGAGGGGGAGGCGTGTGTTTATATGTAAAATTATCCTTAAAACCCATCCTTCGTGATAATATATATGAATCTACTGAAAATGTAGAGTCCCTGTGGGTAGAGATAAGGGGAGGGGGGAAAAATAATAAATTACTGATAGGGGTTTGTTATAAGTCTCCAAAAATAATGGAAGCAACAGAGAATATCCTCATAAAGAAAATAGATGAAGCTGCGACTCAAGGAGAAGTCATTATTATGGGGGACTTCAACTACCCTGAAATACATTGGGGAACCGAAACCTGCAGTTCCAGCAAAGGTAATAGGTTTTTGACAACTATGAGAGACAATTACCTTTCACAACTGGTTCAGGACCCAACAAGAGGGGGGGCACTGCTAGACCTAATATTAACCAACAGGCCAGACCGCATATCAAATGTAAGGGTTGGGGGTCACTTGGGTAATAGTGACTACAAATTAATAAGTTTTCATGTATCCTTTAATAAGATATGTAGTAGAGGGGTTACAAGGACATTAAACTTCAGGAAAGCAAATTTCCAACGGATGAGAGATGATCTTGGTGAAATTAACTGGGACGATATCCTGAGACACAAAAATACACAAAGAAAATGGGAGACGTTTATTAGCATCCTGAATAGGACCTGTGCACAATATATACCGTATGGGAATAAACATGCTAGAAATAGGAGGAAACCACTATGGCTAAATAGAGCTGTAAGGGGTGCAATAAGAGATAAAAATAAAGCATTTAAAGAAATAAAGCAAGTAGGTAGTGATGAGGCATTAACTAAATACAGAAGATTAAATAAATTCTGTAAAAAGCAAATCAAAACAGCAAAGACTGAGACAGAAAGACTCATTGCCAGAGAAAGTAAAAATAATCCCAAAATATTCTTTAACTACATAAATAGTAAGAAGCTAAAAAATGATAATGTTGGCCCCCTTAAAAATAGTCTGGGTGAAATGGTGGAGGAGGATGAGGAAAAAGCCAATATGCTAAATGACTTTTTTTCCACAGTGTTTACACAAGAAAATCCCATGACGGATAACATGATCAGGGATAAAAATTGTCCATTAAATGTCACCTGCTTAACCCAGCAGGAAGTACGGCGGCGTCTAAAAATCACTAAAATTGACAAATCCCCGGGCCCGGATGGGATACACCCCCGAGTACTGCAGGAATTAAGCACAGTCATAGATAGACCATTATTTTTAATCTTTAAAGATTCCATAATAACAGGGTCTGTACCACAGGACTGGCGTATAGCAAATGTGGTGCCAATATTCAAAAAGGGGACAAAAACTGAACTTGGAAATTATAGGCCAGTGAGTTTAACTTCAACTGTGGGTAAAATCCTGGAGGGTTTTCTAAGAGATACTATACTGGAGTATCTGGAGAAGAATAAACTTATGACCCAATATCAACATGGGTTTACAAGGGACCGTTCCTGTCAGACTAATCTGATAAGCTTTTATGAAGAGGTATGTTCCGGACTGGACCAAGGGAATGCAGTGGACGTGGTGTACATGGACTTTTCAAAAGCTTTTGATACGGTGCCACACAAAAGGTTGATACATAAAATGAGAACAATGGGGATAGGGGAAAATGTGTGTAGGTGGGTTAAGAGCTGGCTCAGGGATAGGAAACAAAGGGTGGTTATTAATGGAGCACACTCGGACTGGGTCACGGTTAGCAGTGGGGTACCACAGGGGTCAGTTTTGGGTCCGCTTCTTTTTAACATATTTATTAATGACCTTGTAAGGGGCATAGAGAGTAGAATTTCAATATTTGCAGATGACACTAAACTCTGCAGGGTAATCAATACAGAGGAGGACAATTTTATATTACAGGAGGATTTATGTAAACTAGAAGCTTGGGCTGATAAATGGCAAATGAGCTTTAATGGGGATAAATGTAAGGTCATGCACTTGGGTAGAACGAACAAGATGTATAATTATGTGCTTAATTGTAAAACACTGGGCAAAACTGTCACTGAAAAAGACCTGGGTGTATGGGTGGACGACAAACTCACATTTAGTGGCCAGTGTCAGGCAGCTGCTGCAAAGGCAAATAAAATAATGGGATGCATTAAAAGAGGCATAGATGCTCAGGAGGAGAACATAATTTTACCTCTATATAAGTCACTAGTGCGACCACACTTAGAATACTGTGTACAGTTCTGGTCTCCGGTGTATAAGTAAGACATAGCTGAACTGGAGCGGGTGCAGAGAAGAGCGACCAAGGTAATTAGGGAACTGGGGGGTCTGCAATACCAAGACAGGTTATTACACTTGAGGTTATTTAGTTTGGAGAATCGAAGGCTTAGGGGTGATCTTATTACAATGTATAAATATATGCGGCGACAATACCAAGACCTTTCTAATGATCTTTTTACTCTTAGACCTGTGACGGGGACAAGGGGGCATCCTCTACGTCTGGAGGAAAGAAGGTTTAAGCATAATAACAGATGCGGATTCTTTACTGTACGAGCAGTGAGACTATGGAACTCTCTGCCATATGATGTTGTAATGAGTGATTCCCTACTAAAATTTAAGAGGGGACTGGATGCCTTTCTTGAAAAGTATAATATTACAGGGTATATACACTAGTTTCCTTAGTGTTGCGTTGATCCAGGGAGCTAGTCTGATTGCCTTATGTGGAGTCGGGAAGGAATTTTTTTCCCCAATGTGAAGCTTACTGTTTGCCACAAGGGTTTTTTTTGCCTTCCTCTGGATCAACATGTTAGGGCAAGTTAGGATAGGATATGGGTTGAACTAGATGGACTTAAAGTCTCCCTTCAACCTTAATTACTATGTTACTATGTTACTATGTTTGAGAATCGGACACCTCTATACGGTGTATGTATGGAAAAATGTTAACGTGTATTTTTTACAGAGTCACACACATATAACATGTATTTGTCCGTGATACCAGCCGGTACACGGTAGTGTGTGAGGAGCGTACACCTCTATACAGTGTGTGCAAAAATTTACGCTCATTAACTACTGTGCAGAAAAAAAGGAATAAAAGTATTTTTGCTTTGAACAAAGCACTCTGCACATCAGTGTGCAAACAGCAGTGCAGCTATCAAGCAGCCTTATAAGGCAGCCTAATAACCACCAGTGCTGCTACACACAAAAGTGTGAAAAGATGAACGCTTGGTAACTGTGCAGACAAAAGGAGTAAAAGTATTTTTGCTTTTAAAAAAGCACTCTGCACAGCAGTGTGCAAACAGCAATGCAGCTATCAGGGAGCCTTATAAGGCAGCCTAATCACCAACAGAGCTGCTGCACACAAATATAGCCTCCCCTGTCACTGCAAACTGCACTGTTGTGTTGTACAGTGAAAATCACTATCAGCAGAAGCACTTTTTTTTCCTGCCTAAACACTCTCCCTATTGAGAACAAGCAGCAGCAGCAGCAACCTCTCCCTATGCTAAGATCGGCAGAAGTAAGATGGCGGTCGGCGGTCACAGCCTTTTATTGCCACTGTGATGCCACACAAAGCCAGCCAATCACTTGGATGCCCTTCTCTAACATGGTGTGGGCCACTGCCTATGTAATCGCGTTGCCCACAGTGTGCGTCCTTGATGATTGGCTGAGAAAAAGCGCAGGAAGCATTGTGGGAAACGCGACTTTGGCGCTTAAGTCGGCGACCTCATGGCCGACCTCACACTATGGTTGGGTTTCCAGAGGCGAAACCCGACTTTAGCCAAAGTCGGCGACTTCTGAACTTGGCCGACCCGTTTTGCTCAACTCTAATTGCTTCCTTTAACCATCAGCAAGCTTCTTACAACTCTTAACTGGAATTTTTGACCACTATTTGAAGTGTGCCTTCTCCCAACAGCAATTTTAAGATCATAGAATCATAGAATCATAGAATTGTAGAGTTGGAAGGGACCTCCTGGGCCATCTGGTCCAACCCCCTGCTCAAAGCAGGATTCGCTACATTTTCTCTTCTGTATGTAATTTCCATTCTGCTCTGCTCTCTGGTTCTTTAGTAGGAACGTGAAGTGCTCGATCGTCTTTCAGGCAACATAGGTTTAGTCTGAGGTTAGGATTATCTCAGCTCATGCAGGAACCACTAAGGACTGTAAGGTTAGGATCTCTAGTCTGTCTCTAGGGTCAGTTGCAGCTTTAGTGTGTTACCTATTTTCCCAAATGAGTTGATATACTATCATAACAACTGTATCTAATCTGACCTGTTTATTATCATCTGCTTTATCCTCATGTAAAAAAGGAAGGATCTTTTGTATCCGAAACGCAGATCGGGGCTGTGCTGTCCTTGGACCGGTGGACCTTACCCTTGCCAATCCTTACTTGATTGCACTTTTCATACTTTATTAGCGCTCTGGCTCTATTGTATATTTGCCATTATCTGTTTGGCCACACACTGCACTTTAGCATGCACTAGAAGCGCTCCATTTTTTGAGTTATGTGGCCCCCCCTTGTGTTTACAATTTGTGTGCCTCCTTTGTTATTATCTTTACATGATTATTAGTTTTGTATTGTATGCTCTTTAGCACTCTTTGCACATTATTCATATATTTTTCACATATATTTGTGAGTTTTGCCCTTAGTGCTGCTGAATTATTTTGCACATTTTTTGTACTTGTGTCCATTTTTTTCACACCATACACATTGAATTTTGGCACTTTTGTATATACACAATTTTTTTATATTTTTTTTATATACACTTTTTTTTTTTACCTTTTTCACTCCCTAGGATTGGCTTAGTGGTTTTTATACATATATGATTCATATTACACATGCTTTGAATATAGACCAATTATTATATTCTTTTATTACTATTATTTTTTCTGCAAGTTATTTGTAAGCTTGATATTCATCATCATCTATTTGACTTATCATATAAATCCAAGTACCGGCACGTTCTGTTTTTAGTATTATTGTATACCAATTATCTAATATATAAAGCTCAAAGTGTGTATGTATGTATGTGTGTGTGTGTGTGTATGTGTGTATGTCCGGGATAGGCATCCGCACCGTCGCAGCTACAGCCACAAAATTTGGCACAGTACCACGTCTGGACCCTGGGAGCGTCCTAAGCTATGCTGTGAGGCGAAATTTTAACCCCGCGCGTTCCAATTCACCAAACAATTTTGCCCCTATCTACATACTGGGGGGAAAAGTGTGTGCGCGTCAAGCCCTGCCCCTCATTATGATGTCATAATGCCCCTATTTGCATACTGGGGAAGCAGTGTGCGCGTGTCAAGCCCCGCCCCTCATTATGATGTCACAATGGTTGCCATGGCGACGCTGATGTCATCATAGGTTTCAAGCCCTGCCGCCGCTCATTATGATGTCATAATGGTTGACTATGGAATGGAGGATGTGTGATGGGTATATGGGCACCGGACTATGGGATGGAGGATATGTATGATGGGTATATGGGAACGGGACTATGGGATGGGGGATGTGTGATGGGTATATGGGCACTGGACTATGGGATGGCGGATATGTATATGGGCACGGGACTATGAGATGGAGGATGTGTGATGGGTATATGGGCACTGGACTATGGGATGGAGGATATGTATGATGGGTATATGGGCACGGGACTATGGGATGGCGGATATGTATATGGGCACAGGACTATGGGATGGAGGATGTGTGATGGGTATATGGGCACGGGACTATGGGATGGAGGATGTGTGATGGGTGTATGGGCACTGGACTATGGGATGGAGGATATGTATGACGGTATATGGGCATGGGACTATGAGATAGCGGATATGTATGATGGGTATATAGGCACGGGACTATGGGATGGAGGATATGTATGATGGGTATATGGGCACGGGACTATGAGATGAAGGATGTGTGATGGGTATATGGGCACTCGACTATGGGATGGTGAATATGTATGATGGGTATATGGGCACGGGACTATGGGATGGAGAATATGTATGATGGGTATATGGGCATGGGACTATGGGATGGAGAATATGTATGATGGGTATATGGGCACTTGACTATGGGATGGAGGATGTATGATGGGTATATGGGCACGGGACTATGGGATGGAGGATATGTATGATGGGTATATGGGCATGGGACTATGAGATGGAGAATATGTATGATGGGTATATGGACATGGGACTATGGGATGGAGGATGTGTGATGGGTATATGGGCACTCGACTATGGGATGGAGGATATGTATGATGGGTATATGGGCATGGGCCTATGGGATCATGGATATGTATGATGAGTATATGGGTACGGGACTATGGGATGGAGGATAATTATAATTTTCTATAACCACAGTTAGATCCTCCATCCCATAGTCCCATGTCCATATACCCATCATACATATTCCTCATCTCATAGTCCCATGCCCATATACCCATCATACATATCCTCCATCCCATAGTCCCGTGCCCATATACCCATCATACATCCTCCATCCCATAGTCAAGTGCCCATATACCCATCATACATATTCTCCATCCCATAGTCCCATGCCCATATACCCATCATACATATTCTCCATCCCATAGTCCCGTGCCCATATACCCATCATACATATTCACCATCCCATAGTCGAGTGCCCATATACCCATCACACATCCTTCATCTCATAGTCCCGTGCCCATATACCCATCATAAATATCCTCCATCCCATAGTCCCGTGCCTATATACCCATCATACATATCCGCTATCTCATAGTCCCATCCCCATATACCATCATACATATCCTCCATCCCATAGTCCAGTGCCCATACACCCATCACACATCCTCCATCCCATAGTCCCGTGCCCATATACCCATCACACATCCTCCATCCCATAGTCCTGTGCCCATATACATATCCGCCATCCCATAGTCCCGTGCCCATATACCCGTCATACATATCCTCCATCAAATAGTCCAGTGCCCATATACCCATCACACATCCTCCATTCCATAGTCCTGTGCCCATATACCCATCACACATCCTCCATCTCATAGTCCCGTGCCCATATACATATCCGCCATCCCATAGTCCAGTGCCCATATACCCATCACACATCCCCCATCCCATAGTCCCATGTCCATATACCCATCATACATATTCTCCATCTCATAGTCCCATGCCCATATACCCATCATGCATATCCTCCATCCCATAGTCCCATGCCCATATACCCATCATACATCCTCCATCCCATAGTCAAGTGCCCATATACCCATCATACATATTCTCCATCCCATAGTCCCATGCCCATATACCCATCATACATATTCTCCATCCCATAGTCCCGTGCCCATATACCCATCATACATATTCACCATCCCATAGTCGAGTGCCCATATACCCATCACACATCCTTCATCTCATAGTCCCGTGCCCATATACCCATCATACATATCCTCCATCCCATAGTCCCGTGCCTATATACCCATCCCATAGTCCCGTGCCCATATACCCGTCATACATATCCTCCATCCCATAGTCCAGTGCCCATATACCCATCACACATCCTCCATTCAATAGTCCCATGCCCATATACCCATCACACATCCTCCATCTCATAGTCCCGTGCCCATATACATATCCGCCATCCCATAGTCCAGTGCCCATATACCCATCACACATCCCCCATCCCATAGTCCCGTTCCCATATACCCATCATACATATCCTCCATCCCATAGTCCGGTGCCCATATACCCATCACACATCCTCCATTCCATAGTCAACCATTATCTAATATATAAAGCTCAAAGTGTGTGTGTGTGTGTGTGTGTGTGTGTGTGTGTGTGTGTGTGTGTGTGTGTGTGTGTCCGGGATAGGCATCCGCACCGTCGCAGCTACAGCCACAAAATTTGGCACAGTCACACGTCTGGACCCCGAGAGTGTCCTAAGCTATGTTGTGAGGCGAAATTTTAACCCCCCGCGTTCCAATTCACCAAACAATTTTGCCCCTATCTACATACTGGGGAAAAAGTGTGTGTGTGTCAAGCCCCGCCCCTCATTATGATGTCATAATGGTTGCCATGGCGACGCTGATGTCATCATAGGTTGCAAGCCCCGCCGCTGCTCATTATGATGTCATAATGATTGACTATGGGATGGAGGATGTGTGATGGGTATATGGACACTGGACTATGGGATGGCAGATATGTATGATGGGTATATGGGCACTGGACTATGGGATGGAGGATATGTTTGACGGGTATATGGGCACGGGACTATGGGATGGAGGATGTGTGATGGGTATATGGGCACGGGACTATGGAATTGGCGGATATGTATGATGGGTATATGGGCACGGGACTATGAGATGAAGGATGTGTGATGGGTATATGGGCACTCGACTATGGGATGGCGAATATGTATGATGGGTATATGGGCATGGGACTATGGGATGGAGGATATGTATGATGGGTATATGGGCATGGGACTATGGGATGGAGGATATGTATGATGGGTATATGGGCATGGGACTATGGGATGGAGGGTATGTATGCTGGGTATATGGGCACGGGCCTATGGGATGGAGGATGTGTGATGGGTATATGGGCACGGGACTATGGGATGGCGGATATGTATATGGACACGGGACTATGGGATCTAGGATGTGTGATGGGTATATGGGCACTGGACTATGGGATGGAGGATATGTATGATGGGTATATGGGCACGGGACTATGGGATGGCAGATATGTATGATGGGTATATGGGCACGGCCTATGGGATGGAGGATGTGTGATGGGATATGTATATGGGCACCAGACTATGGGATCTAGGATGCGTGATGGGTATATGGGCACTGGACTATGGGATGGAGGATATGTATGATGGGTATATGGGCACGGGACTATGGGATGGCAGATATGTATGATGGGTATATGGGCACGGGACTATGGTATGGAGGATATGTATTATGGGTATATGGGCACGGGACTATGGGATGGAGGATATGTATGATGGGTATATGGGAACGGGACTATGGGATGGAGGATGTGTGATGGGTATATGGGCACGGGACTATGTGATGGTGGATATGTATATGGGCACGGGACTATGGGATGGAGGATGTGTGATGGGTATGTGGGCACTGGACTATGGGATGGAGAATATGTATGACGGGTATATGGGCATGGGACTATGAGATGAAGGACGTGTGATGGGTATATGGGCACTCGACTATGGGATGGCGGATATGTATTATGGGTATATGGGCACGGGACTATGGGATGGAGGATATGTATGATGGGTATATGGGAACGGGACTATGGGATGGAGGATGTGTGATGGGTATATGGGCACGGGACTATGTGATGGTGGATATGTATATGGGCATGGGACTATGGGATGGAGGATGTGTGATGGGTATGTGGGCACTGGACTATGGGATGGAGAATATGTATGACGGGTATATGGGCATGGGGACTATGGGATGGCGGATATGTATGATGGGTATATGGGAACGGGACTATGGGATGGAGGATATGTATGATGGGTATATGGGCCAATTATTATATTCTTTTATTACTATTATTTTTTCTGCATGTGTATTTTATTTATATATTATGCAAATGTTTCGTCCGCCAAGTTATTTGTAAGCTTGATATTCATCATCATCTATTTGACTTATCATATAAATCCAAGTACCGGCACGTTCTGTTTTTAGTATTATTGTATACCAATTATCTAATATATAAAGCTCAAAGTGTGTATGTATGTGTGTATGTATGTGTGTGTGTGTGTGTGTGGGTATGATACCCATCATACATATCCACGATCCCATGGGCCCATGCCCATATACCCATCATACATATCCTCCATCCCATAGTCCCATGCCCATATACCCATCATACATATTCTCCATCCCATAGTCCCATGCCCATATACCCATCATACATATTCTCCATCCCATAGTCTCATGCCCATATACCCATCATACATATTCGCCATCCCATAGTCGAGTGCCCATATACCCATCACACATCCTTCATCTCATAGTCCCATGCCCATATACCCATCATACATATCCTCCATCCCATAGTCCCGTGCCCATATACCCATCATACATATCCGCCATCCCATAGTCCCCATGCCCATATACCCGTCATACATATCCTCCATCCCATAGTCCAGTGCCCACATACCCATCACACATCCTCCATCCCATAGTCCCGTGCCCATAAACATATCGACCATCCCATAGTCCCGTGCCCATATACCCATCACACATCCTCCATCCCATAGGCCCGTGCCCATATACCCGTCATACATATCTTCCATCCCATAGCCCAATGCCCATATACCGATCATACATATCCTCCATCCCATAGTCCCGTGCCCATATACCCATCATACATATCCGCCATCCCATAGTCGAGTGCCCATATACCCATCACACGTCCTTCATCTCATAGTCCCATGCCCATATACTCATCATACATATCCTCCATACCATAGTCCCGTGCCCATATACCCATCATACATATCTGCCATCCCATAGTCCCGTGCCCATATACCCATCACACATCCTAGATCCCATAGTCCGGTGCCCATATACATATCCGCCATCCCATAGTCCCGTGCCCATATACCCATCACACATCCTCCATCCCATAGGCCCGTGCCCATATACCCATCATACATATCTGCCATCCCATAGTCCCGTGCCCATATACCCTTCATACATATCCTCCATCCCATAGTCCAGTGCCCATATACCCATCACACATCCTAGATCCCATAGTCCCGTGCCCATATACATATCTGCCATCCCATAGTCCCGTGCCCATATACCCATCACACATCCTCCATCCCATAGGCCCATGCCCATATACCCATCATACATACCCTCCATCCCATAGTCCCATGCCCATATACCCATCATACATATCCTCCATTCCATATTCCCATGCCCATATACCCATCATACATATCCTCCATCCCATAGTCCCATGCCCATATACCCATCATACATATTCGCCATCCCATAGTCGAGTGCCCATATACCCATCACACATCCTTCATCTCATAGTCCCGTGCCCATATACCCATCATACATATCCGCCAATTCCATAGTCCCGTGCCCATATACCCATCACACATCCTCCATCCCATAGTCCCGTGCCCATATACCCGTCAAACATATCCTCCATCCCATAGTCCAGTGCCCATATACCCATCATACATATCTGCCATCCCATAGTCCAGTGTCCATATACCCATCACACATCCTCCATCCCATAGTCAATCATTATGACATCATAATGAGCGGCGGCGGTGCTTGCAACCTATGATGACATCAGCGTCGCCATGGCAACCATTATGACATCATAATGAGGGGCGGGGCTTGACACGCACACACTTTTTCCCCAGTATGTGGATAGGGGCAAAATTGTTTGGTGAATTGGAACGCGCGGGGTTAAAATTTCGCCTCACAACATAGCTTAGGACACTCTCGGGGTCCAGACGTGTGACTGTGCCAAATTTTGTGGCTGTAGCTGCGACGGTGCGGATGCCTATCCCGGACATACACACATACACATACACACACACACACACACACACACACACATACATACATACATACACACATACATACACACTTTGAGCTTTATATATTAGATAACGGTTGACTATGGAATGGAGGATGTGTGATGGGTATATGGGCACTGGACTATGGGATGGAGGATATGTATGATGGGTATATGGGAACGGGACTATGGGATGGGGGATGTGTGATGGGTATATGGGCACTGGACTATGGGATGGCGGATATGTATATGGGCACGGGACTATGAGATGGAGGATGTGTGATGGGTATATGGGCACAGGACTATGGAATGGAGGATGTGTGATGGGTATATGGGCACTGGACTATTTGATGGAGGATATGTATGACGGGTATATGGGCACGGGACTATGGGATGGCGGATATGTATATGGGCACAGGACTATGGGATGGAGGATGTGTGATGGGTATATGGGCACGGGACTATGGGATGGAGGATGTGTGATGGGTGTATGGGCACTGGACTATGGGATGGAGGATATGTATGATGGTATATGGGGATGGGACTATGAGATAGCGGATATGTATGATGGGTATATAGGCACGGGACTATGGGATGGAGGATATTTATGATGGGTATATGGGCACGGGACTATGAGATGAAGGATGTGTGATGGGTATATGGGCACTCGACTATGGGATGGTGAATATGTATGATGGGTATATGGGCACGGGACTATGGGATGGAGAATATGTATGATGGGTATATGGGCATGGGACTATGGGATGGAGAATATGTATGATGGGTATATGGGCACTTGACTATGGGATGGAGGATGTATGATGGGTATATGGGCACGGGACTATGGGATGGAGGATATGTATGATGGGTATATGGGCATGGGACTATGAGATGAGGAATATGTATGATGGGTATATGGACATGGGACTATGGGATGGAGGATCTAACTGTGGTTATAGAAAATTATAATTATCCTCCATCCCATAGTCCCGTACCCATATACCCATCATACATATCCTCCATCCCATAGTCGAGTGCCCATATACCCATCACACATCCTCCATCCCATAGTCCCATGTCCATATACCCATTATACATATTCTCCATCTCATAATCCCATGCCCATATACCCATCATACATATCCTCCATCCCATAGTCCCATGCCTATATACCCATCATACATATCCGCTATCTCATAGTCCCATGCCCATATACCGTCATACATATCCTCCATCCCATAGTCCAGTGCCCATACACCCATCACACATCCTCCATCCCATAGTCCCGTGCCCATATACCCATCACACATCCTCTATCCCATAGTCCTGTGCCCATATACATATCTGCCATCCCATAGTCCCGTGCCCATATACCTGTCATACATATCCTCCATCCCATAGTCCAGTGCCCATATACCCATCACACATCCTCCATCCCATAGTCCCGTGCCCATATACATATCCGCCATCCCATAGTCCAGTGCCCATATACCCATCACACATCCCCCATCCCATAGTCCCGTTCCCATATACCCATCATACATATCCTCCATCCCATAGTCAACCATTATGACATCATAATGAGCGGCGGCAGGGCTTGCAACCTATGATGACATCAGCGTCGCCATGGCAACCATTGTGACATCATAATGAGGGCGGGGCTTGACACGCACACACTGCTTCCTCAGTATGCAAATAGGGGCATTATGACATCATAATGAGGGGCGGGGCTTGACGCGCGCACACTTTTTCCCCCAGTATGTAGATAGGGGCAAAATTGTTTGGTGAATTGGAACGCGCAGGGTTAAAATTTTGCCTCACAACATAGCTTAGGACGCTCTCGGGGTCCAGACGTGTGACTGTGCCAAATTTTGTGGCTGTAGCTGCGACGGTGCGGATGCCTATCCCGGACATACGCACATACACACACACACACACACATACATACATACATACATACACACTTTGAGCTTTATATATTAGATAGTGATATATGGTATTTGCTCTTTTGTGTTCCATTGGTGTTTATCCTCATGTAGGCTGAAGTTTCCTGTTAGACAGCAGTGGACAGGGTTTACTATAGGACCAGTTGAGGAGGAGTGGATGGGCACTAGGAATTAGTCCCTGTTTTTATTGTGAGTCTTGGTTAAGCTAGAGAGAAGGAAAGGACACCCTCAGTCATTTCTCATCATCATCTGGTGTGTGTGAAGAGCAGACATACAAGTTAGCATGTTTCCAGCATTTTTATAGTGAGTCCTGGTTGAGCTAGAGTGATGAAAGGACACCCTCAGTCAGTTCTGATCATCATCGGGTGTGTGTGAAGAGTAGACATACTTTCATGCTGGAAACGTGCTACCTTGAAACAGTGGCAACAATTTCTCCTCATAGAAGGCAAGTTGGGGACCTACTGGAAGTGAATGTTGAGCCAGTCTTAGTGTTAGCCACACCTGGAGGTCTACTCTTTATGAATAAATATGGTATCAGCCAGGCTGGGACACTTCTGTAAGGTGGTTCTCTCAAGTCAGTCCTCTCAGGTGGGGGATGCAGATCGCACTGCTCACCACTCTGCACACTGCTCTCTGCGCTGTTCCCAACCGGCACCAGACTGCAGTCCTTCACGCTCTTTTTCCTTTTATCCCCCTGCTGCTGAGCGCCCTTTCTAGCTCTCCCCACCCCCTCCTGTCAGCAGTAAGCTCCGTCTCCCTAGGGCTTCCCCCAGGCTTCAGGGGAAGGTCCACCCCTCTCAGGCTTCCCCCCGGAACCAGAGGATGCAGCCCTTTCAGTTCCGGACCTGGCATGCAGGTACCGCGATCCGGTCTATCTCCTTACAGTTCTACACAAGTACTGTAATGTGCTGCCGTCCGCAACTGTCAAGTGTGAACCTCTGTTATACTGTACATATGAAAAATGCAAGCATTGGTCCTGCTACCCTTTGTACATATGCTCCAGACCTAGTAAATAATACTTTATTTTCGCAAACCTATCTGTCTTTTTCATCGCTGAGTTTAAGAGTCCTAATGCCTCATAAATCATGGCAGAACATAATCTGAATGTGTCGGCAGCTGAATCAGAAATACGTGCAAACATCTGGAGACCCTTATGTAGGGTGTTTTGGGATACCGAAACAACACCAAGCCAGTGCCATCCCTTACATTCCTACTAGGAAAAAAAAAATTTTTATTGTCTGGTCATGTTACAAGGACACCACAATTTTATAAGATGGCCAACATTTCAGTTCTCCTGCACCTTGATCACAGCCTGATAGGAGCACTGTGCTGGATGCTCAGTAGTGAGGCTTAGATCACACTGCTGCAGCCTGTCCCTGCGTGCTAACATACAATATTCAATTTTATTATAGATAGTGAGGACCAGACTTCCCCATCTTGATCTGTTTGATGAGGCCTCAGTAGAAAAAAACTTTGAGACGCCCTGTTGTAGAGTGTTTGCAAGTGTAAAGGACTGTGTCTCTCTGTATGAGCCAATTGCTCTGACAATGAATAGGCATGGAGGGTTCTTAGTTGAGTGCAAATTTGTGAGTAATGTTGAATAGCTGGTGGTACACATTGTTGAATTTTTTTTTTCTCTAGGGTCCACTTTTCCTCAGAATATCTATGCAACTGACCGGACATGGTCTTCATATGAATTTTAAGCCTCCTGCAAACTAGCAGCAGTAGGTCAGGTATCATACGGTCAGATACATTTGGACTCCATGCAGAGAAAACAAAAGCTGTTTTACTGCTTGTTTCTTTTCTATTTTCTATTTTTGTATAGCAGAATGAACTCAGTTTGTCATTACAGTCACCAAAAGGGTTATTTTCATTTGAAACTCAGCCACCTTGCAAAAAAAATAGTAAAATATTTCTACCAGAGGCAATATATAAAAATAATACAAAATAGTTGTATTTCTAATCGTATTTCTATTTTTAATATCAGTTTATAAAAATATCAATTTTATTTCAGCCCATATGACGGGGAAAATAGAAAACAAAAATCACTAAGGCCACGTTCACATGTTCAGTATTAGGTCAGTATTTTACATCAGTATTTGGAAGTCAAAACCCGGTGTGGAACAATGAAAAGAAAAAGTATAATACAAAGCCGTCACCACTTCTGCTTTTATCATCCACTTCTGTATTTGGCTTACAAATATTGATGTAAAATACCAAATACTGAAAGTGTGAATGTGGCCTGAGCGATATCTACCGCAATACCACATTCTGAAAAATCATTAGTAGGTGCGGAGGTGTATATATTTTATGAGAGAACAAACTCCCTTTTATGTCTGTGGTTTCCATCTTGTCTTATAACTCTTGTGTCATGGTGATCAAATAACACTGCTGGGCAGGGATATTTCACATTTCTATTCATACCCCCAAAGTTCGCATTGGTTGCATATTTCAGAGGGAACTTTTCTTTGCCTGTGACACTACGTAAGTAGCTTGCATGTGCTAATAAAGCAGAAATCTTTTTTAGTACACCATACAAGGTGGTTTCCTTTTAGATCTCTCACAACTTTAAAAGTTGGAGTTCAAAAGGCATAGAGAGAGTAAATTCCACTCACAACTTCATCCTCCCACCTGATTTCCTAAAAGAAGGGCCTTAATTATTCCACAGAATTTCCTATTATAAAAATCAAAGATAGAAACATAATAAGCAAATATCCCACGGTAAATAAATAAGCAACAATAACCTAGGGTGCTTAGTTAACATAACTTTGATTAAAAAAAATGTGAAAACCATCCCCCCATGTCACATTGACCCTATTCGGGATTGTCCTAACCTCTAGTATTAAAACTTTACCATTTGTCAAGTGACTTGTGTGTGTGGGGGGGGGGGATAAGGGGAGAGAAGGAGTGAAGTCCTCCTAGAGGACACACAGCCATGCAGAACTACATGAATGTGATGTCCAACTAAAAAAAATGCAGGTCACATTATTTTATGCACTATTTATGATTATTTTTGTATCCTGATGCACAGTTCATTCCATCCTGATAAAAGTTTTGTAGACACTGCCACCAAGTCACCCACATTTCTATTTTGCTGCTATTGGCTGAACCAATCCGTATGTGACCCATTTAGTTATGCGTTAGAATAACAATAAATTGTACTTGGAAGAATAAAAAACCTTTTGATTTGAAAGAAACCGAAAAAAGAGAAAAAATAACCACCAGAAATAATTAGCATTCTCCAAATGGCAAATACTGTCTTTGAAGAATAAAAGGGGCCTATAGAAGAGGTGCACACACACACACACGTCAGAAATCTGTGGAATAAACATGTGCAATGTTTCCGATTTGAAATTCCATTAACAGGTACTGTAAATTGGGTTTGTAAGAGCAGGAGCCGATTTCTTTCCATAACGACTACGGAATTTTCATCAGAATCAAATATAACTTGGTGTCAACTGAGCGTTTGTGTGGACAACATAATAGAGATTGTGATTATTAAAAAAACAAATGGAACAAAAGAAAATATTACCATAGAAATGAACATAAAGGAAAATATTTCCTGCCTACCTAATCTATATGCCGGTGAAGAAATCTTTTGCAATTTAACAAGTCAATAAAAAAGGTTAGAGCTTGTGTCACAATAAGAGGCTTTGTTATGAATGTTCCATTTGTATATTGTGTGACAGTTTCCAGCATTGT
The DNA here is from genome assembly GCF_039654945.1 of Dendrobates tinctorius. Classification (NCBI taxonomy): domain Eukaryota; kingdom Metazoa; phylum Chordata; class Amphibia; order Anura; family Dendrobatidae; genus Dendrobates; species Dendrobates tinctorius. The sequence goes on along the minus strand of NW_027361789.1, from coordinate 2,292,657 downwards.
CATGGTAACTGCTAGATGCGCTAGAATGACTTCAGGAAAGGAAAAGGACTGACATCACAAATGCAGATTGGTGGGTAATAATCTGTGTATTATTGTTTTTGTGCATTGTACTAGATCTATTCATTGATATATGCAATTGTGTTTACTTTGCCAAGTGTTTTACCTTTCCTTACTCATTTGTGGAAACTAAGTGTCGCTGTATCCCTTTTTCTATTTTTTGATTTACCTAATAGAAAACTGAATTTTATTAAATTTTGGAAAATAAAATTATATATCTTATCTATTGCTCCCATATCACTAAATTATTAGCTCTAGTTTTTAAAAGAGGAGATGTTGTGCAATGAAATTAATGACATTTGACTACGAAGAAGCGATCATGCTATCATAGAATTTTTGATGACTAGATCAGGACAACCTGTGAAGACTTCATGCCACCTCAAAGTGTTTCCCTTTTAGATGTTGGTTTTCAGGAGGCTAAGGTAATGGTTGATCGCATTTCCAGTGACACCTAGATGATAGCGTGTCTGACAGAAGAGATTATCACAGGGCAAAACAGGGGGTTATAAAAACTTAGACTGTGCAAACTGTGAGAATTAATCAGTTCATTAAGAGTGTGGTGATTCATTGCCTACAACTTCCTGCTATGAACAGCTTCTCTCAGAACATTCTTAACATCTGAACTGACGTGCATTCCTAAAGTTAAAAGACCATTACAGATTATTCTGCTTTTCAATCCAGGCAATTTACATTAAAAAAATTACCTCCCATGCTAAAAATTCCCAAAGCTTTTCTCATTATTACATTCTCTGATGCACAATAAATTCTTTTGTACTGTCAAGGCAGCTACTATGTCTACTATTGATCTTTTTTCTGTTCCTGACACTTCTGGGAGGGGAACTAAAAGAGTGTGTACTGTTACTTGGGCTTGTTTAGGCCATCAGCTTTATCTCCTTCCCTTATAGCCAACTTCTTGTGTATTGGATCATGCAGGGTTGCTATGGTAACCTGACAAACACTTCTGACATCACCACCAAATGCCTTCAACTGTCAGATCAGGCTGCCACATGCTGTCAGAGTATTCAGGAAGCAGGGTCAGCCAGACAGGCGAACAAGAGGCATGGCGACCAGTTTATACCACTAAAGCAGGTGGAATTGTTCACTACAATGAGCTATTGGACTGCAAAGGGCTCATATATTGTTTTTGCACATGGACCCTCTTTTGTCTTTGTCCTCCAGTATCAGGAAACATATTTTTTAGCCACCACGTGTATTAAAGAAGTTTACCTCATCATCCATTTAACGCAGCAGTCAATTTCTCCACCAAACTCCTGCCAGCCATTCAACAATCTGCATTTACTTTCTAGTTCATTCCGATGAAATCTGTGCTTTTGCATGCTTTACTCTGTATGCTACAAGTAGATGTGACCGGACACATCTCAGGAAATATGAGTGCTGCTCACAACAATTTCTTTGCAAGCTATGAACAGTTTTATTATTCATCTCTAGTATTTCTGTGTGCAATCAGAAAGCATTAAGTAAGTAATTTGTTTATCTAATCATCACTGCTACCCTGCGGTTAACAATTTGCATGCTGAAAATCCCTGATCGCACACATCGCTATTAACCATTTTGCTGCTGAAAAATCTGGAATAGCTTTACATCTGCTATTCCAGTGTGTTTATGCACACCTGGCTCTGTTTTCTACTCTGCCTGTTTGTCTGGCCTTCTGCTGTCCTTTTCATCTCTGCTCCATGTGCTGACCGGCAAGATCTACTCCGCTGCATCATCGAAGTTAAATTAAAAGAACTCACTGAAAAAGCCCTTGAAAATTCACACCTGTGTAAAGTGTGTGCAATCAAGGGTCTAGTCAAGTAACTAGTAATGCGAGGAAGCATATATCTAATTTGAGGCAGTATCAAAGAGACAAACATACTATACGTCAAAATAAATAATGCTGGTGAGCCTCTGAATGTGGAAAATGTAAAAAAATAACTTTATTGGTATGGGGGGAACACAACAATAAAATGGCAACAAAAACAACAGGAGAGTTTATCAAGTAAGCAGTATTACTATGATTTATATGTTGTATAAGCACATGCAGGGCTATTGCAAGAATTTTGGAAGTATATATGCAATAGAAACCAAAGTTGGTTATATGACAAATGCACATACCCATGATAAGACCTCTCCTGCTGGAATGGTGTCACCAATTTATTGTTGTATTCACTCCCCAGATCTGTTTTTATCAATAAAGTAACTTTTTTGATATTTTTCCATCTTCAGAGGTTCAGTATCATTTTTGTTTCTTTTGATGTATGTGCTCCGCATCATCACCTCTGGTCTGTCATGCTCCCCCTGACTTATGGCTTAGAGAATTCACCTCTGTAGGTGAGCCATCCTCACTGCATCTCACTATAGTTATGCTGGCAAAGATTCCACTTTTGCGAAATAATAGTTGCTTTTTGTAGAAAGTGTTGCCGCTGGACTGCATGATGCCATAATGCAACACACTGACTCATACAGCTGAAGTCTTTTATATTTAAATCTTTACTACTAGTCTTTTTGGATAAAGTATGTATGCTGCGGATATTAAAAGGAACCTGTCACCAAGTTTTCCCATTATAAAGTAAAGCAACGACTTTTATCTGCTCTTTTTCTGTAGTCTATCAACCTGTATCTAAGCCCCGAACTCCCCCTACATATGCCCAAAAAATACTTTGTATACATCTGGCACAGTGTGGTCAAATAGGCAAGTTTTTTCAGTGACTCCTTCATGTACAAAATCACTGTCTTCCTGGCTTGATTGATATGGATGACTCGTCCTACATCATCTACAGATCGTCCCAAATCTTGTACCTACGCAGTTTAAGCTCAGGCCTAATAAGTATTGACTATCAATGTTAGATGCTGATTGGTCGCATTGATGAACCTTCAGGAACAGCACAAATATTCAGAGGAATCCTGACGTTCCCTGATCCGACTTTCGAAAATCATTAATCTAAAATATAGTGAAAACTGGTCCCTTCATGTCTATATACACACACCGAATGCAAGTACTAAACAAAACTGTAAACTTGGAACATGGAGCCAGAGAATGCAATGTATAGGAATAGCAAAGGAATAGCAGGCTAGTGCCTACAGGACACACACAGGTTTGGAAATTAAAGAGTTAAAGAACGGTGGGTGACTAAAACTTCTGAAAGAAAACTTATTTCTGTCAATTTCTTAGAGGCAGCACTCCATGAAAGAGACCCACACACAAACAGGCATCACATCAATGCAATTATGTTCCTTAGAAACATACAATCACTCTTGTAGCTTATTGTCTTAAAAACAAATATATTTTATGTATTTCACTGGCTTTCTCATGCAGTTTTCCCGTGGATACAAGAGATCACATGCCGTCTTCTCATGAAAGACTTTAGAAGTAGATAATTAAAGCCTTCAGAAGCACTGGGTCACCATGGAAATGTGTCGGACGTCAATCCTGTATATAGTACCGATTCAGAACATCACTCTTCGGTGCTCTGTCTCCATAATGTCCTGTTCCTTTGGTTTATAACTATTCATGAATTTTTGGTTTTACTGGTTGTAACAAACAATTCTGAACATTTTTTTTACTGGTTATTGATCTAATGCTGCTTCAGTGTTGAAAAGAATATAAAACCAGAAGGTAAATGAGTCTTTTAGTGTATAACTAGTAATAGATTTGGGCTTTTTACATATGTAGTCTATAGTTAAATACAATTACATTATGTATTATGCTGTCACTAGCCAAAATTATAGGAATGTATGTGCTCCGATTCTCCACATTCCCAGATTTTGTACTTTTTTTTACTGTTGTCATATTCCCTGAATACCTCATTGGGCCCGTTTCCCAGATCTTACAATGCATTTTATCACTTTCTGTACTAGACAATGCTCCCAGATGCTCTGTGTTGGGCAGTCACAAAATTGTGGAATAGTTAACGTTCAACTTAGGATAGGCATCCACACCGTCGCAGCTACAGCCACAAAATTTGGCACAGTCACACGTCTGGACCCCGAGAGCGTCCTAAGCTATGTTGTGAGGCGAAATTTTAAACCCGCGCGTTCCAATTCACCAAACAATTTTGCCCCTATCTACATACTGGGGGGAAAAGTGTGTGCGCGTCAAGCCCCACCCCTCATTATGATGTCACAATGCCCCTATTTGCATACTGGGGAAGCAGTGTGTGCGTATCAAGCCCCGCCCCTCATTATGATGACACAATGGTTGCCATGGTGACGCTGATGTCATCAAAGGTTGCAAGCCCTGCCGCCGCTCATTATGATGTCATAATGGTTGACTATGGAATGGAGGATGTGCGATGGGTATATGGACACCGGACTATGGGATGGAGGATATGTATGATGGGTATATGGGAACGGGACTATGGGATCGAGGATGTGTGATGGGTATATGGGCACTGGACTATGGGATGGAGGATATGTATGATGGGTATATGGGCATGGGACTATGGGATGGAGGATGTGTGATGGGTATATGGGCACTGGACTATGGGATAGAGGATATGTTTGACGGGTATATAGGCACGGGACTATGGGATGGCGGATATGTATATGGGCACGGGACTATGGGATGGAGGATGTGTGATGGGTATATGGGCACTGGACTATAGGATGGAGGATATGTATGATGGGTATATGGGCACGGGACTATGGGATGGAGGATATGTATGATGGGTATATGGGCATGGGACTATGAGATGAAGGATGTGTGATGGGTATATGGGCACTCGACTATGGGATGGCGAATATGTATGATGGGACGGGTATATGGGCATGGGACTATGGGATGGAGAATATGTATGATGGGTATATGGGCATGGGCCTATGGGATCGTGGATATGTATGATGGGTATATGGGCATGGGACTATGGGATGGAGGATAATTATAATTTTCTATAACCACAGTTACTATGCCCGGGCAGCGCCGGGCTCTTCAGCTATATATATAAAGCTGAATGTATAACCCCGGCCACTCCGCATAGCCACATTCACTATAATATCCCACATCATCCCGTCAGCCAGAGCTACCGGACTTCTACCCCTAATATACCACATCATCCCATCAGCCAGAGCCACAGGACTACTACCCCTAATATCCCACATCATCCCGTCAGCCAGAGCCACAGGACTACTACCCCTAATATCCCACATCATCCCGTCAGCCAGAGCCACCGGAATACTACCCCTAATATCACACATCATCCCGTAAGCCAGAGCCATCGGACAACTACCCCTAATATCCCACATCATCCCGTCAGCCAGAGCCACCAGACAATTAGCCCTAATATCCCACATCGTCCCGTCAGCCAGAGCCAACCGACAACTACCCCTAATATCCCACTTCATCCCGTCACAGCCGCCGGACTACTACTCCTAATATCCCACATCATCCAGTCAGCCAGAGCCACCGGACTACTACCCCTAATATCCCACATCATCCTGTCATAGCCGCCGGACTACTACCACTAATATTCCACATCATCCCGTCAGCCAGAGCCACCGGACTACTACCACTAATATCCCACATCATCCCGTCACAGTTGCCGGACTACTACCCCTGATATTCCACATCATCCCGTCACAGCCACCGGACTACTACCCCTAATATCCCACATCATCCTGTCAGCCAGAGCCACCGGACTACTACCTCTAATGTGATGGGGATATGGGCATGGGAGGGAGTGATTCATTTCTATCATGTGCTCTGTGCTCCTTTCTGGGGGCAGACAATGGCTGGGAGCTTATGTTCCCGGGGATGCTAGGTTTCTCCCACCATGTCAGTGTCTGCTGAGGTGTTGTCAAGTGGGAAAACTTGCTCATAGCAACCAATCACAGCTCAGCTTCTTTTAACCAGCTCTGGTGAAATGAAAGATGCTTCGTGATTGGTTGCCAGGAAAACTGTTGCTCATAGCAACCAATCACAGCTCAGCTTCTTTTAACCAGCTCTGGTGAAATGAAAGATGCTTCGTGATTGGTTGGTGATACACACATACATACATTCAGTTTTATATATATAGATTAACACTCCAATATATTTTATGAATAAAGAACCTCAGAAAATTTACAGTTGGAAGAAGAAACATGGTTCAGTTAGTCTTTCTTTATATAATTTCCTTTTAATTATTATCTTCGGATAGATATGAATTTATCCTTTCTTGGACAAGTAATATCTTCTGACATTGCTTCTGATCTTTTCTACAACTACCAATTATTTTTTCATTTCTAATTTTTGTTCTTGAATTACGTTTCATCTCCTAACCCTTAAAGACAACCTGTCTGCAGTTTTGGCCGATATAAGATACGGCCACTGCCTTTCAGGGCTTATCTACAGCATTCTATAATGCTGTAGATAAGCCCCCGATCCGACCTGCAAGATAAGAAAAATAAGTTTTATTATACTCACCCGGGGGGGAGGTCCGGTCCGATGGGTGTCGCAAGTCCGGGTCCGGCATCTCATCTTCTTGCGATGTCACCCTCCTGCTTGCTTCATCGCTCTCCTGTATCATGCTCCTGCACAGGCGTACTTATCTGCCCTGTTGAGGGCAGAGTAAAGTACTGCAGTGCACAGGCGCTGGGTCTCTCTGACCTTTCCCAGGGCCTGCGCAGTGCAGTACCTTGACAACGGCATTTAACAAGCTCTTCCGGCCATCGAGCCGGAAATATGCTCACTGGTGACCCGCGTCAAGTGATTGCGGTCACCGGTGTGTCGGCATGACAAATGGAGGTCTCCTGGAGACCTCTATGGTTGTCAGTGCCGAATTGTTATGAGCGAATTGTAATGACGCTACGGGTATAGGAAAATGGCGCAATTTTTTTTTTTTTTTTTAGCAAAGTTTGGAATTTTTTTTCGCAAAAAATAGATAAAAAATAACCTAGACATGCTTGGTGTCTATGAACTCATAATGACCTGGATAATCAACATGGCAGGTCGGTTTTAGCATTTAGTGAACCTAGCAAAAAAATCAAACAAAAAACAAGTGTGGGATTGCATTTTTTTTTTAAATTTCACTGCACTTGGTATTTTTTTACGGTTTTCTAGAACACTACATGGTAAAACCAATGATGTCGCTCAAAAGGACAACTCATCCCGCAAAAAAATAAAAAAAATAAGCCCTAACATGGCCATATTAATGGAAAAATAAAAATGTTATGGCTATGGGAATGAGGGGAGCCAAAAACAAAAATGCAAAACCGAAAAAAGCTCCGGAGGTTAAGGGGTTAAAACTAGAGTTGAGCGACTTTGGTCAGATCGGGTTTCATGAAACAAAATTTGAGTCGGATGAAACTGGTCCCACTAGGGCAAAAAAAAGTCGGAGTTTCGTCCGACACCCAACCCCAATGCAAGTCAATGGGGAATAAAAGTCGGCATTGAGCGGATGACATTCATCCACTCAATGCCGACTTTTATTCCCCATTGACTTGCATTGGGGTCGGGTTTCAGACGAAACTCCAACTTTTTTTGCCCTAGTCGGACCAGTTTCATCCCACTCAAATTTTGTTTCATGAAACCCGATCCGACCAAAGTCGCTCAACTCTAGTTAAAACCAAAGAAATGAGCATGAGTTGATATACCTGTAATTTGTAAGAACACATTCACACTGTGGCCATTTTATAGACAAAATAAGTAAGTAAATAGTAATAGTATATATAAATTAGTGTAAAAGCCATCCCACTGAAACAAGGTGTACACAATCAGGACAGCCCATCCTGTCTCTAGTAACCTCAATATAGTCTCTAGCCAACCTCAATATACATAAGGGCTGCGCAGGATCCATGCCTGATTGTTCAGGCACCTGCCCACGGGACGCTTTATAGATGAAATGCCTAAGTCAAAAGGGGAGGGGCCACACCCCTTTGGGTACAAACTACAAGAAACTACAACAAATCCAAAGAAATGAAATGGAGCATAAGTTGATATACAGTGCCTTGCGAAAGCATTTGGCCCCCTGGAACTTTTCAACCTTTTCCCACATATCATGCTTCAAACATAAAGATACCGAATGTAAATTTTTGGCAAAGAATCAACAACAAGTGGGACACAATTGTGAAGTTGAACGAAATTTATTTGTTATTTTAAATTTTTGTGAAAATTCAAAAACTGAAAAGTGGGGAGTGCAATATTATTTGGCCCCTTTACTTTCAGTGCAGCAAACTCACTCCAGAAGTTCATTGTGGATCTCTGAATGATCCAATGTTGTCCTAAATGAATAATGATAAATATAATCCACCTGGGTGTAATCAAGTCTCTGTATAAATGCACCTGCTCTGTGATAGTCTCAGGGTTCTGTTTGAAGCACAGAGAGCATCATGAAGACCAAGGAACACAACAGGCAGGTCCGTGATACAGTAGTGGAGAAGTTTAAAGCCAGATTTGGATGCAAAATGATTTCTAAAACTTTAAACATCCCAAGGAGTACTGTGCAAGCGATCATATTGAAATGGAAGGAGTATCATACCACTGCAAATCTACCAAGACCCGGCCGTCCCTCTAAACTTTCATCTCAAACAAGGAGAAGACTGATCAGAGATGCAGCCAAGAGGCCCATGATCACTCTGGATGAACTGCAGAGATCTACAGCTGAGGTGGGACAGTCTGAAAAGTGGGGCTTTCGCAAGGCACTGTACATGGAATATGTAAGAGCATGTTCATGCTGTGGCCTTTTCACAAACAAACACAAGAAAAGAGCATAAACCCTGTAGTAAGTAACAAAGTAAATACAAGCCATAATACATGTAAATAACATAGGGTACTAAGATAACACTATTTTGATCAAAAAGTATAAAATTCATCCCACCGCAACAAGGTGTACCCAATCGGGATGGTCCTATTCTATCTAGTATTAAAACTTTACCTTGTGCAAGCCAACCTTAATATACAGTGGCATGTAAAAGTTTGAGCACCCCTGGTCAAATTACTGTTATTGTGAGCAATCAAGCTAGCTGAAGATTAAATGCTTTCTAGAAGGGCTAATGTGAAAGATGACACATTTACTTTGTATTTTAGGCCTAAAAATTTTATCTATTTATGGAGGAAGTGTGATGGGTATATGGGCACTGGACTATAGGATGGAGGATATGTATGACGGGTATATGGGCATGGGACTATGGGATGGAGGATATGTATGATGGGTATATGGGCATGGGACTATGAGATGAAGGATGTGTGATGAGTATATGGGCACTCGACTATGGGATGGCGAATATGTATGATGGGTATATGGGCATGGGACTATGGGATGGAGAATATGTATGATGGGTATATGGGCATGGGACTATGGGATGGAGAATATGTATGATGGGTATATGGGCACGGGCCTATGGGATCATGGATATGTATGATGGGTATATGGGCACGGGACTATGTGATGGAGGATAATTATAATTTTCTATAACTAACCACAGTTAGTTACTATGCCCGGGCAGCGCCGGGCTCTTCAGCTAGTATATATATATATCTTTTTTACATTTAAAAAATTACAAAAAGCAAAATGGGCAGATGCAAACGTTTGGGCACCCTTGGAGATTTGTGTGCTCAGATATCTTTGACCAAGATTTCAGACTTTAGTTAGCCTGTGAAGGTTATGGCTTGTTCATGATCATCGTTAGGAAAGGCCAGGTGATGCAAATTTCCCAGCTTTTTAAAAACCCAGCCTCCTCTAATCTTCTACCAAAAAACTGCAGCCATGGGTTCTTCTAAGCAGCTGCCTACCACTCTGCAAATGACAAATGGTGGAGGCCCACAAAGCATGAGACTGTAGGACTGCAAAAGACCTTCAGAAACATTTATCAGCCTCTGGAGTTGTGGTACATTGACGACACCATTTTTGACACCATTATTTGTATATAGCTAATGTATAAAGTATAATGCTTATGGTTCGCTTAATGTGCGTTTTCCCTTTAACCACTATTTATACATATTTAGCATGCAACCTTTAGATACTTTGATCTATCCTTTGTAACAGAGTTATCTCTATGAGCTATGAGCATGCGTTACAAAATATACAGTATGGCAGCTCTAGTATAGAGTAGGACTTCGATCTCAGAACATCACTGGCCAGTGGGCGAGCATGCACGATCTTGTTAATCACCACATGTGCAACTGTGAATGTTATTCACCTCATTATCTTCTATTCTTTCTGTGCATAGGTGGATTGGTGTTACAACATGTGTGCAAGTGCCGGTATATTTGTTGATGTCACAAGCATGTGTGAACTGTACCCCATTTTCAGCATAATACATCTCTGTTTGTGCACATGCGCTGCCAATATGCACTGTGGAATTAATGGTGCGATATAAGTGAGTAAAATTAATAAATAAATATGTTTGCCGTCACGTGCATGCGCGAGCGACACGCTGGTCTTAGTATGCTCAACCTCCAGTAAACCAACAGTTTATTTTTATGATCACAATTTATCTCTAAATTTAAACTGCAGTATACACACTTGATTCACAGGCCCTGAAGAAGCCACAGTGTGTGGTGCCACACGTTCAGCACCATGTCCTGGCGTTTCTTATGACAGCCTCACTCAGGGTTTTTGATGCAACTACCGCTAGCATCATTTTTGGTGAGCTTACACAATTAATTTGATTCTTAGGGTTTTTGCTCTTTGCATTTGGCACGGAGTTCTTTATTAAAAGGGAGTAGAGATTATCAAATTTGTTTGAAAAACGATCGACAAACATAAATTCGCCACGAATATGGCACATTCGAATTCAGAAACACAAGCAAAATTTTATAAAATCGTGAAAAATCAGTAAAACGTTATACAGTAAGGGAAAACATTTGCTTTGCCACTAAAGTATTTTCAGCACTTTGGCTACGATGATGGTGGTGTATCATGAGCACGGGGCATGGGCTGATGAGGGTAGGGGGTTTGCAGAGCTCAGTGGTGCGACATGCTTGTGAACTCTCATTTTTTCTTCCTAACTTTATGTCTGCACATTGTGGCTCGCCAATCAGGGCACAGGAAACATCCACAATGTCCTGACACAACGACTTGTGTCATTGGCTGCTGAAATCACATGTCCTTCTCCATATAAAGAGCGGACATCTTGCTTTAACGCTATTTTGACACTGTAACAGTGCAGAGAGGCTGCTAGATTTTAGGTTGTTAGCTAGGCGGTTGTTTCTAAGTCAGATAGTTTAGCTAGGTAGTGTCCTGTATGGCTGAGATATCGACCATCCAGCATTTTTTTTTTTTTGCCATTATTGAGGTCCACAGACAAAGACAGCAGGGCACATTTCATACAAGAGTGCTGTGCACTGCTTCTATTGTGCTCAATGTCTGGTGAAACTGTCGTGTGTGCAGAGCCGTTGCACATGAAAAAAAAATTGGGGGTGTTTACAAACATTATACAGGAGGCTAAATCCGGTTTTGAAATTGTATAGAACATATCTTCTAGGTTATGCAAGCATCACCCACACTAAAAAAAAATATGTTCAATTACTAACTTTGTACAGAGGGGGACATCTCACTTGGAAATTGTCTGTAGTAGCTAGTCTATGTTATGCAGGCCTCATCCACAGGCCCCCCAAAATTTCATCTGTTACTAATGTTATACAGTAGGGGACATCTCACTTTCAAATTGTTTGTAGCATCTAGTCAATGTTATACAGGCCTCATCTAGAGGCCCAAAAAATTATTCTGTTACTAATGTCATACAGTAGGGGACATCTCACTTTCAATTTGTTTGTAGCATCTAGTTTATGTTATAGAGGTCTCATCCACAGGCCCAAAAATATTTCTTGTGTTACTAACATCATACAGTATGGAACACCTCGCTTTCAAATGGTTTGTAACATCTAGTCTGTTATACAGGCCTCATCCACAGGCCCCCCAAAATATCTTCTGTTTCTAACGTCACACAATAGGGGACATCTCACGTTCAAATTGTTTGTAGCATCTAGTCTATTTTATACAGTCCTCATCCAACAAAACAAATTTCTTCTGTTACTAACATTCTACAGTAGGGGAAATCTACAGTAGTCTATGCTATACAGGCCTCATCCACAGGCCCAAAATTATTTCTTGTGTTACCAATGTAATACAGTAGGGAGAGCTAATTTTAAAATTGCTTGGAGCATATCTTCTTTGTCATTCAGGCCTCATTCACACTCAAATAATTCTTTCTTCTGTGACTAATGCGATTCAGCATGCCATATTTCACCTTGTCATTTACTGCTGCTGAAATCCAGCTGTTTGCAGAGCAGGTGCAGAGTTTAAAATCATTTTTTTTGTTGCTAATACTGTGTTCCTACCATACTATCTGAGCAACATGACTGGGAAAAAGCGGGGTTGTGGTGGAAGGGGGATTAGACTTGGTGTTCAAGGTGTATGTGGGGTAGGGGGTAATGTTTGTGAAAGCACTAGTGAACTAACATTATCATGTCCTATACAAAGACAGCTGATATCTTCTGTTACTGGACGGGTTACTCCCCTACGTTTCTTTGGCAGACACACCTTGTTGATGAGACCCAGAAAGAGCATGTGCTCAAGTGGATGGCAAGCACAGCTTCAAATGGCCTCTACTCCTCTTCCTCCACCTCAACATCACACCCAGTACAGTCCACAGAAGTGGCACCCAAATTACCCTTGCTTCACCCGCATCACAACTCACCAACTCACAGATGGGTGAGTCTGAAGAGCTGTTCACACATTCTATGCCATGGGCATCAGAAGTGTACTCAAAAGCTTCACGGATTCACAGAGTCAAGAGGAGGAAATCTGCACTGATGCCTAAAATGTATCTCTGGGGCAGGACAAAGTAGGGTTCGAGCAGCATCCTGACCCCTATGACCAGATGTTAGCTCCCGGGGAGGAGATGATACTGATAAGACTCAGATATTTGAGGCTCACGTGGACTGTACTGTGCTGTCAGGGCAGGAAGAGGAGGTGGGCGACTTTCAGGGTGAGGAATGTGATAAGATAGAGGATGATGATGAGGTGGTAGATCCCAGTTGGTGTGAACACAGAGGCACACAACTGAGTAGGTCATCTGAAGAGGAAGACAAGGAGGTTACATTGCGCCATACATTGCAGACACGTAGTGATGCAGCCAGAATGAGCAATGCATCCTCAGCCACAACTTTGGCTGTGAGCAGCAGCGTTCGTGGGTCTGCAGCTCGCAGGGGTGGCAGGGGTTGCCTAGCCTGGGCCTTTTTTTACACCGCACAGATGATCCAACTTAAGTAATCTGTAAATTTTGCAAAACAACTGAGTAGAGGGAAAAAGTGCAATAATTTGACTACTAAATATATGAACCTTCACATGTGCAATCAACATGCCATACTCTGGAATCCCACAGTGCTAAAATGCGGACCAGCGGACCTCAACAACCATCAGCCGCCCCATCAATCACATCTGCTGCTTTTTCCACCTTTTCTGTTACCGTGCCAAATATTGTGACGCAGGTCTCCCATCACAGAACCTCAGTTTCTTTACCCACTCCAGTCACACTGACTAAGAGTCCACAGTCAGCTGTAATGGAAGCGGACATGCCTGCTTTTTTGACAATTCTCAGAGAATGAGCACACCACAACTTTATCAATCCACCGTAACATCTCTGCCTGCACCTTCCCCATGGTCCAGCAGTTTGTCCGGTTCACCATACTCCACCCTCTCTCAGTACTGCAGTCAGCCCATGGTCCCATAGTTGTGGTCACGTAAAATATTGTTTCCTTCTACACATGCAAAGCTAAGAGGTTGAACTTCACAATCTCCAATCTGTTGGCCCCGGAAATGCTGCCTTTCCACCTCATAGATACAGACGGTTTCTGAAAGATGATAGCTGTCACAGTCCCCCAGTACCAGTTGCCCAGTTGCCATTACTTTTCTAAGAAGCCTGTGACTGTGATTGACTAAATCTATGGCTGCCAAGGTGCATTTCACCACAGACACTTGGACATTACATCTCGCTGACTGAGGAATGTGTGACCTTGGTGGCTGTGAGTAGAAAACACCGTGTGCACTACTGTAGTGGTGCCAAGTTAGGTTCCCAAACCATATATGATAAAATGAAAACCTGGCACTCAACTTAATGCTTGGTGAGGCAGTTTATTGTAGTACCAGAAAACGTTTCGGTCAATATAGACCTTCATCAGTTTCTACAGTGTGAAAAAAATAAATAAATAAACAAAAATAAATAAAGTATGTACAAAAATCACATAGAATGCAATTCGGTCATGGCTATATACAATATTATACAAGAAATACTACAACAGAGACCAAAAAATATATCTTGGGTGCTCAAATTGAAGGAGAAAAGGATAAGACATACCGTGCTAGTATGTTTGAAAGTAGCTTGAAGGAGGGCGCTTTTTATGTTATTCACTGATAACGCCTAAAAAGAAGTGATTGGCCCTGTTAGAGTGTATACATAAGGTCAATTAGGTGGTGTTACAGAATGGTACATACCAGTAATCAAATGGTCAGAATGCTGCTGTAACGCAGGATAATCTGTAAGTTAAACGTCATGTAGGATGACATAAGACACCGGTAAAGTATGCTGTAGATCAAAGTTGTGAGTGTCGCTATAAATGGCGAGGTAGTTACCTTAATAGTTGAAAATATCAGCGCAGCCTGGTCCTCCTAGACGTGGGTAAGCAACTGTCAGGAGATGAAGAGGATAATCATCCCCCTCTCTGTTGTGGTTGGCAGGATAGGACGTAGCTAACAAGCATCAGTGTTACCCAGCCAACACCACATCATGGGATTGGACCTCATGGAAGAGCCTGTCATATGAGTGCCTTCTTGCTGCATGATCCCAGTATAGTTATGATTCAAAATAGTGCGGACTACTGGGTTGCCACTCTGTGAGATCCGTGTTCTAAGACCAAATTTTTCAGATGTTTCCCACCCTGGAAAGGGACCTGTAAATGCTGGAGTATCAAAAAACACTTTTATACAACCTTAAGAGAGGTTTTCACCAATACAGCAGTGAGGCACACAGTGTGCTTTGAAGCTCTAGACTTCCAACATTCGGCACCTCAATTAATCAGCGCCAAAACATTAGCAGCAGCAGTAGTATAAGTGGAAGAAGCAATTTCTGTGAGTCCTTTGACACTTTTTTTAGACTAACTTGTGCACCAGTCCAAGTCTGACACGTGGTGAACGAATGGAGAGAATTCTGCAGGAGTATCTAGAAATGAATATCAATGCAATCAGGGAGTGTTTGGAACCTTTCACATTCGGTCTTCAAAAATGGATAAGTGGCCTGAGCTCGCCTCACATGCCTTGGAGGTTTTATCATGCCCAGCAGTCAGCGTTCTCTCAAAATGTGACTTCAGCGCTGCTGGTGGTGTCCTGACAAATAAGTGCAGCCAGCTGTCCCTTGAAAGTGTAGACTGCCTAACTTTCATCAAGATGAACAATTAATGGATTTCCAATTACTTTTGCACTCCAATCACAGATTGTACAGACTAAGCAATGTTGTATTTTTAGTATGCTGCATTAACTGTATTCTATGATACAATTGTGCTCAAAAGTTTAGATACCCCAGCAGAATTTTTGCTTTAGCCTTTTTTCAGAAAATATGAATGATAATTCCAAAACTTTTTCTCCACTCATGGTTAGTGGTTGGGTGAAGCCATTTATTGTCAAAGAGGTTGGGTGAAGCCATTTATTGTCAAACTACTGTTTTCTCTCTTTTTAAATCATAATGACAACCCAAAACATCCAAATTACCCTGATCAAAAGTTTACATACCCTGGTGATTTTGGCCTGATAACATGCACAGAAGTTGACACAAATTTCTTTGAATGGCTACTAAAAGTAACATCCTCACCAGTGACTTGTGACAAGTACCAGGAAAATTTTTTGGGATGCAAAAAATAACCACAAATAACATCAGCTGAAATACTGGACTCTCTGAAAACTAGCGGTGTTGCTGTTTCAAGATGCACAATAAGGAGGCACTTGAAGAAAAATGGGCTGAATGGTCAAGTCGCCAGAAAAAAGCCATTACTGCGCAAATGCCAAAAAGTATCTCGCCTAAAATACGCAAAACAACACAGAGACAAGCCTCAAAACTTCTGGAACAAGGTAATTTGGAGTGATGAGACCAAAATTCACTTTTTGGCCACAACCATAAACGTTACATTTGGAGAGAGGTCAACAAGGCCTATAAGGCCTATGATGAACACCATTCCAACTGTAAAGCATGGAGGTGGATCGCTGATGTTATGGGGATGTGTGAGCTAAAAAGGCACAGGAAACTTCGTCAAAGTTGATCGAAAGATGAATGTAGCATGTTATCATTAAATCCTGGAGGCAAATTTGCAATCATCAGCCTGGAGGCTGCGCATGGGACGTACTTGGGCGTTCCAACATGACAATGATCCAAAACACAAGGCCAAGTCAATCTGTCATTGGCTACAGCAGAACAAAGTGAAGGTTCTGGAGTAAGACCTCAATACCATTGAGCCACTTTTGGGAGATATCAAGCACGCAGTTTATGCTAGACAGCCCAGGAATTTACAGGAACTGGAGGCTTTTTTGCCAAGAAAAGTGGGCAGCTTTACCATCTGAGAAAATAAAGAACTTCATCCACAACAGAATTCAAGCTGTCATTGATGTTAGAGGGGGTAATACACAATATTAAGAAATGGGGTATGTGAACTTTTGTTCAAGTTCATTTGGCTTTCATCTGGCGACTCGACCATGCAGCCCATTTTTCTTCAAGTGCCTCCTTATCGGTGGTCAGACGTCAGCTCCTCTGGTGATGTGGCAGCTCCGGATTGGTCCACGGGCAAGGTCCTGTCCAACTAGACATGAGCCTAGCGTATAAAAGGCTCTCAGAGCCACATGCTGGTGCACTAGTGTCATATGCATTGTGGTCAGAGTGTGGATACGCTACCACTCTGTTTGCACATGTGTGCCGCTCTTTACCAGAGTCTAGTGTCTAGGCAGTTAGTGTAGGGTGGGAAACCCCCGCTTGGCTTAGCATCTCTTTCCGTATTGTGTGCAATTGGCGCAGCTGAATTATAGAGCAAGACCAACCTTTAGCCTAGACTTCCTTGGGAGAGCGATAGAGTTCACAATTAGCATTATATTTGCTACTTTACCTGTGACATTTAACAGGGTTTAGTATCTTGCTTATTTTCATTAGTTCCGCTCTGTGCAGTAACAAGAGTGTGGAACTCAGCACCCTCTGCACACTGAGTGGCGATAACTCTGTGTGTGTTAGCAATCGCTAACTGTGTGTTCCGTCATTACTTACTAGCAGCAGTTATACATCTCTGCTGTCACGCCCGCGCCTTGGCTGAATGGCGCGAGTCGGGGGTTGTGGCCCCACTGTACCACAGACCAGACTACCCTGGAAGGGGCGTGACTGAGACAGCTACCTTGGTCTTCACTGGAGCCTCTGATGGTGAGGTCAGGCTTGTGCGGCAGATAGCTGTCGGGTGCCACTCCAGGGTGGTGTCTGGCTATGGCTGCTGATCCCACTTGGAGACAAGTCACTTGGACAGATGTGACTGACAGGCAGACTGAGACACAGGGCAAGAAGGTACGACAGAAACAGGGCAAGCAGGCGTGGCTTGGAGACACTGGGCAAACAGGCGTGGCTTGGAGACACTGGTTTAGGCGGGCATGGCTTGAGACACGACGGGCGGGCACGGCTTGAGACACAGGACAGGCGGGCACGGCTTGAGACACAGGACAGGCGGGCACGGCTTGAGACACAGGACAGGCGGGCACAGCTTGAGACACAGGACAGGCGGGCACGGCTTGAGACACAGGACAGGCGGTCATGGCTTGAGACACAGGACAGGCGGGCACGGCTTGAGAAGGAATAGGTAGGGGCCTGTTCACACAGCAGGTGCAGGTATGTATGCAGGCAGGAGTGGAATATGAAGGAACAGGTTTGGACCTGTTCACACAGGAGGTGCAGGTATGGATGCAGGCAGGCAGGAGTGAAATAAGAAGGAATAGGTTTGGACCTGTTCACACAGGGGGTGCAGGTGAAGGCAGAAATGCAGAGAGAAGCTGCAGAAAGAGGTTCTGCAGTGGCAGAAGGAGCCGTGCAGGCAGAGCGGCTGAGGAGCCGAGCAGGCAGAACGGTGAGAGTGCAGATGCACAGATAGAGCTGCGAGAGTGCAGATGCACAGATAGAGCTGCGAGAGTGCAGATGCACAGATAGAGCTGCGAGAGTGCAGATGCACAGATAGAGCTGCGAGAGTGCAGATGCACAGATAAAGCTGCGAGAGTGCAGATGCACAGACAGGGAGGACACAAGGAAAGACACAGCAAGGAAGGGAGCCACGGACAAGGAGAAAGGGAGACTGATAGACAAAGGTAAGACTGAGTTCAGACAGAGAGACAGGGACAAAGACACAAGGACCAGGATATTCAGCCTCCTGGCAGGCGGGCAGAGAACAGACAAGGCACTGGGAACAAGACTCAAGGGCCAGGATATTCAGCCTCCTGGCAGGCAGACAAGGTACAAAGCAAGACTAGTAGGACCTCCAGAGAAGGAGATACACAGAACAGGGCCTGGCTTCCTCAGCAGCAAGATACTAACTGAGATTAGACATTGCCCAGGCAATGTTTCAGTGGGAGTGGCGAAACTAAATAGTCAAGGGCTCCAGGTGATTGGTCAGGGACAGATTAAACAGGTGCACCCTGACTGCATAAGAACCAGAGAGTTCAGGCGCCGCCCCCCTATACACACAGTCTGGAAACATGGAGAGCAGAGGCACAGAGCTGGCAACAGACAGAATTCACAGCATGGCTTGAAGCAGAAAGTAAGTTGGTGTGCGGGGGATGGGAGGCCATGCAGTGATGCCAGCAGGGTTGTTACAGTACCCCCCCTTTACAGCCCCTCTTCCTCAAGCCTGCCAGAATGACCAGAAGAAGGAGTACGGGACCACACACAGTCCAGGTTGACATGACATCCTTCAGGTAGGGTGGAGTATGTGTGCCATCAGGAATCCCAGATTGCCCAGTTTCTTGGTGCCTAAGGGAGTCAGTTTCCAACACAGAGGGTACAAAGACTTCTTTCTCCTGATTGGCAAAGAGCAGGGACCTGGAAGCTTCAGACTTGACCCCTACATCAGCCGGCCAGCTAGAAACAGAAGACACCATCACCGAGTCTGACTTCCGCCCGATGTGCCAGAAAAATTGGACCTCCTCCTCCCGGTTGGTGAGAAATGGAGATAGGTAGGTCACTGCTCCAACATCTTCACCCACCTGCCAAATGGAAGCTGGAGGCATACATACAGGGAGCCACTTCAGCCTGTTACCCTGAAAAAACTGGACCACATCTTCCTGGTTAGAGCATGGGTGAAGCTCTGTCTTGGGACCTTCACCCCTGGGCCACAGGGGAGCTGAAGGCATACACTCAGGATCCATCTTCAGCCCTTTATCCTGGGGAAGACAATCAAGAGGCAGGGGTGCTCTTGGGAGCAGGACACTGGTATAGTCGCTGGGGATGTGTGAGGAGACTGAGACCGCCTCCCCCTCTTCAGAGGCATCCTCACACCTTGACTCGGTGACTAGCAAACCAGGTGAAGAAGACGACCTTGCTGACTGAATGCGACGCAAGGGAACCAGACACCTCTTGTCCCTTGGTTGTTTCAAGTGTGGTGCCTTGCTGGGTCTCCAAACATAAATGGGCATCAGGATCTCTGGTTCAGAATGACCCATGGGCATACCAGACAGCCAATGGAAGACGAACTTCTTCGTATACAAAGCTCCGACCTGGAGCTGTAGTTGTCCTTGCAGGACTAGACTGTTCTCAAAGAGGGCTCGGCCACCTTTAGACGATGCCCACGCCGGGTTCTGGAGCTGAAGAATGGAGATCACACACCGACTCTGTGTGGCTGGTGGCTCGAACACCCCAAAGCTCCCAGAAGGCAACAAAACAGTCATAGGCTTTAATGGAGAGGGAGGACTCTCACCAGGGGCAGCCTCTCCTACTGGCCCAGGGTTCTGGAGTACAAGCTTCACAGGGCAGAGGCCAGATTCCGGCTGCAACTTGGCCCGCTTCTTCTTCTTAGACCTCTTGGATCTTGCATGGGAGACCGCATCGGCAGACTGTGGAACGGGTGATGGCTGGACAGTCATAGGTGGTTGAGACGATTCACCCACAGGTTCCTCTTGTCTCTGGAAGCTTGGAGGGGAAGACTTTTCAAGAGCAGCTGGACGAGGCATGTCGAACACTTTACGGAAGGCCACCAGGAAGGCCCCCAGGCTCATGACGACAGGGTCCCCTGCTTCCCAAAGGGGACAGATCCACATCAAGGCATCACCAGCTAGGTAGGACATGATGTATCCCACCTTGACACGATCACAGGGGAAACAAGATGCATTCTGCAGGATGTAGTGCAGGCATTTCTTCAGGAACCCTTGGCACTCTTTAGGGTCCCCATAGAACCTAGGCGGGTCTGCTGGGTCATGCTCTTCATAGGCCAGGAGCTAATTGTAGAGAGCATTGGAGATGATGATTGGTTCAGAGATCTCCACAATAGGAACGACGCAGGATGGAACAAATTCCTCTGGTTGCTCATACTGGCAGGGAGAAAGTTCATCATGCTCCGCAAGCGGAAGGACATGGGACTCAGCGGGGACCATGGCCTGTGCAAACTGTCAACTGTCACGCCCGCACCTTGGCTGAATGGCACGAGTCAGGGGTTGTGGCCCCACTGTACCACAGACCAGACTACCCTGGAAGGGGCGTGACTGCGACAGCTACCTTGGTCTTCACTGGAGCCTCTGATGGTGAGGTCAGGCTTGTGCGGCAGATAGCTGTCGGGTGCCACTCCAGGGTGGTGTCTGGCTGTGGCTGCTGATCCCACTTGGAGACAAGTCACTTGGACAGATGTGACTGACAGGCAGACTGAGACACAGGGCAAGAAGGTACGACAGATACAGGGCAAGCAGGCGTGGCTTGGAGACACTGGGCAAACAGGCGTGGCTTGGAGACACTGGTTTAGGCGGGCACGGCTTGAGACACAGGACAGGCGGGCAAGGCTTGAGACACAGGACAGGCGGGCACGGCTTGAGACACAGGACAGGCGGGCACGGCTTGAGACACAGGACAGGCGGTCACGGCTTGAGACACAGGACAGGCGGGCACGGCTTGAGAAGGAACAGGTAGGGGCCTGCTCACACAGCAGGTGCAGGTATGGATGCAGGCAGGCAGGAGTGAAATTAGAAGGAACAGGTTTAGACCTGTTCACACAGGGGGTGCAGGTGAAGGCAGAAATGCAGAGAGAAGCTGCAGAAAGAGGTTCTGCAGCAGCAGAAGGAGCCGTGCAGGCAGAGCGGCTGAGGAGCCGAGCAGGCAGAGCGACGAGAGTGTAGATGCACAGATAGAGCTGCAAGAGTGCAGATGCACAGATAGAGCTGCGAGAGTGCAGATGCACAGATAGAGCTGTGAGAGTGCAGATGCACAGATAAAACTGCGAGAGTGCAGATGCACAGACAGGGAGGACACAAGGAAAGACACAGCAAGGAAGGGAGCCACGGACAAGGAGAAAGGGAGACTGATAGACAAAGGTAAGACTGAGTTCAGACAGAGAGACAGGGACAAAGACACAAGGACCAGGATATTCAGCCTCCTGGCAGGCGGGCAGAGAACAGACAAGGCACTGGGAACAAGACTCAAGGGCCAGGATATTCAGCCTCCTGGCAGGCAGACAAGGTACAAAGCAAGACTAGGAGGACCTCCAGAGAAGGAGATACACAGAACAGGGCCTGGCTTCCTCAGCAGCAAGATACTAACTGAGATTAGACATTGCACAGGCAATGTTTCAGTGGGAGTGGCGATACTAAATAGTCAAGGGCTCCAGGTGATTGGTCAGGGATAGAGTTGAGCGAAACGGTTCGAAAAAATTCAAAAGTCGCCGACTTTTGGCAAAGTCGGGTTTCATGAAACGAAACCCGACCCTAGGATGAGGTCGGCCACGAGGTCGGCGACTTACGCGCCAAAGTCGCGTTTCAAAAGTTTGTTTTGCGCTCTTTTTCAGCCAATCAGGATCCACGGACACTGTGGGCAACGTGATGACATAGGCACGGGTCACCACCATCTTTCAGAAGGGCATGCAAGTGATTGGCTTGCTTTGGTGGGCGTCACAGGGGGTATAAAAGGGCGTGCACGCCGACCGCCATCTTACTTCTGCCGATCGCAGTATAGGGAGAGGTTGCTGCTGATTCTGTAGGGAGAGCGTTAGGCAGGGAAGAAGACCAAAAAACTGCTTCTGCTGCTAGCGATTTGGCCTGCACAACACACCAGTCACTGTGTGTGCAGTGCAAGGGGAGGCTATATAGTGGTGTATCAGTGGTGTTGGTTGTTGGGCTGCCTTCTAAGGCTTCCTGACAGGCTGGCATTGCTGTTTACCCACTGCTCCGCAAACTGCTTTTTTAAAAGCAATCCAATCTCCCTTATCCTCTAGTCACTTTGGTCACAGCTGTGCCATCGAGCCTGTCACATAGCGCTCAGATATTCATTGGGCCTCAAACTGCTTTTTTAAAAGCAATCCCAATTTTTTTTTTTGTCCTGCTGAGAAGAAAAAAAAACTGCTTCTGCTGCTGATAGCAATTTGGCCTGCACAACACACCAGTCACTGTGTGCGCAGTGCAAGGGGAGGCTATATAGTGGTGTATCAGTGGTGTTGGTTGTTGGGCTGCCTTTTAAGGCTTCCTGACAGGCTGGCATTGCTGTTTACCCACTGCTCCGCAAACTGCTTTTTTAAAAGCAATCCAATCTCCCTTATCCTCTAGTCACTTAGGTCACAGCTGTGCCATCGAGCTTGTCACATAGCGCTCAGATATTCATTGGGCCTCACACAATCCAAAAGTGTCCAGTGTCCAAAAGTGTGTGCAGAGATTCAAACTCTCACTTATCCTCTAGTCACTTAGGTCACAGCTGTGCCATCGAGCTTGTCACATAGCGCTCAGATATTCATTGGGCCTCACACAATCCAAAAGTGTCCAGTGTCCAAAAGTGTGTGCAGAGATTCAAACTCTCACTTATCCTCTAGTCACTTAGGTCACAGCTGTGCCATCGAGCTTGTCACATAGCGCTCAGATATTCATTGGGCCTCACACAATCCAAAAGTGTCCAGTGTCCAAAAGTGTGTGCAGAGATTCAAAATCTCACTTATTCTCTAGTCACTTAGGTCACAGCTGTGCCATCGAGCTTGTCACATAGCGCTCAGATATTCATTGGGCCTCACACAATCCAAAAGTGTCCAGTGTCCAAAAGTGTGTGCAGAGATTCAAACTCTCACTTATCCTCTAGTCACTTAGGTCACAGCTGTGCCATCGAGCTTGTCACATAGCGCTCAGATATTCATTGGGCCTCACACAATCCAAAAGTGTCCAGTGTCCAAAAGTGTGTGCAGAGATTCAAAATCTCACTTATTCTCTAGTCACTTAGGTCACAGCTGTGCCATCGAGCTTGTCACATAGCGCTCAGATATTCATTGGGCCTCACACAATCCAAAAGTGTCCAGTGTCCAAAAGTGTGTGCAGAGATTCAAACTCTCACTTATCCTCTAGTCACTTAGGTCACAGCTGTGCCATCGAGCTTGTCACATAGCGCTCAGATATTCATTGGGCCTCACACAATCCAAAAGTGTCCAGTGTCCAAAAGTGTGTGCAGAGATTCAAACTCTCACTTATCCTCTAGTCACTTAGGTCACAGCTGTGCCATCGAGCTTGTCACATAGCGCTCAGATATTCATTGGGCCTCACACAATCCAAAAGTGTCCAGTGTCCAAAAGTGTGTGCAAAAATTCAAAATCTCACTTATTCTCTAGTCACTTAGGTCACAGCTGTGCCATCGAGCCTGTCACATAGCGCTCAGATATTCATTGGGCCTCACACAATCCAAAAGTGTCCAGTGTCCAAAAGTGTGTGCAGAGATTCAAAATCTCACTTATTCTCTAGTCACTTAGGTCACAGCTGTGCCATCGAGCTTGTCACATAGCGCTCAGATATTCATTGGGCCTCACACAATCCAAAAGTGTCCAGTGTCCAAAAGTGTGTGCAGAGATTCAAACTCTCACTTATCCTCTAGTCACTTAGGTCACAGCTGTGCCATCGAGCTTGTCACATAGCGCTCAGATATTCATTGGGCCTCACACAATCCAAAAGTGTCCAGTGTCCAAAAGTGTGTGCAGAGATTCAAAATCTCACTTATTCTCTAGTCCCTTAGGTCACAGCTGAGCCATCGAGCCTGTCACATAGCGCTCAGATATTCATTGGGCCTCACACAATCCAAAAGTGTCCAGTGTCCAAAAGTGTGTGCAGAGATTCAAAATCTCACTTATTCTCTAGTCACTTAGGTCACAGCTGTGCCATCGAGCTTGTCACATAGCGCTCAGATATTCATTGGGCCTCACACAATCCAAAAGTGTCCAGTGTCCAAAAGTGTGTGCAGAGATTCAAACTCTCACTTATCCTCTAGTCACTTAGGTCACAGCTGTGCCATCGAGCTTGTCACATAGCGCTCAGATATTCATTGGGCCTCACACAATCCAAAAGTGTCCAGTGTCCAAAAGTGTGTGCAGAGATTCAAACTCTCACTTATCCTCTAGTCACTTAGGTCACAGCTGTGCCATCGAGCTTGTCACATAGCGCTCAGATATTCATTGGGCCTCACACAATCTAAAAGTGTCCAGTGTCCAAAAGTGTGTGCAGAGATTCAAACTCTCACTTATCCTCTAGTCACTTAGGTCACAGCTGTGCCATCGAGCTTGTCACATAGCGCTCAGATATTCATTGGGCCTCACACAATCCAAAAGTGTCCAGTGTCCAAAAGTGTGTGCAGAGATTCAAAATCTCACTTATTCTCTAGTCACTTAGGTCACAGCTGTGCCATCGAGCTTGTCACATAGCGCTCAGATATTCATTGGGCCTCACACAATCCAAAAGTGTCCAGTGTCCAAAAGTGTGTGCAGAGATTCAAACTCTCACTTATCCTCTAGTCACTTAGGTCACAGCTGTGCCATCGAGCTTGTCACATAGCGCTCAGATATTCATTGGGCCTCACACAATCCAAAAGTGTCCAGTGTCCAAAAGTGTGTGCAGAGATTCAAAATCTCACTTATTCTCTAGTCACTTAGGTCACAGCTGTGCCATCGAGCTTGTCACATAGCGCTCAGATATTCATTGGGCCTCACACAATCCAAAAGTGTCCAGTGTCCAAAAGTGTGTGCAGAGATTCAAACTCTCACTTATCCTCTAGTCACTTAGGTCACAGCTGTGCCATCGAGCTTGTCACATAGCGCTCAGATATTCATTGGGCCTCACACAATCCAAAAGTGTCCAGTGTCCAAAAGTGTGTGCAGAGATTCAAACTCTCACTTATCCTCTAGTCACTTAGGTCACAGCTGTGCCATCGAGCTTGTCACATAGCGCTCAGATATTCATTGGGCCTCACACAATCCAAAAGTGTCCAGTGTCCAAAAGTGTGTGCAGAGATTCAAACTCTCACTTATCCTCTAGTCACTTAGGTCACAGCTGTGCCATCGAGCTTGTCACATAGCGCTCAGATATTCATTGGGCCTCACACAATCCAAAAGTGTCCAGTGTCCAAAAGTGTGTGCAGAGATTCAAACTCTCACTTATCCTCTAGTCACTTAGGTCACAGCTGTGCCATCGAGCTTGTCACATAGCGCTCAGATATTCATTGGGCCTCACACAATCTAAAAGTGTCCAGTGTCCAAAAGTGTGTGCAGAGATTCAAACTCTCACTTATCCTCTAGTCACTTAGGTCACAGCTGTGCCATCGAGCTTGTCACATAGCGCTCAGATATTCATTGGGCCTCACACAATCCAAAAGTGTCCAGTGTCCAAAAGTGTGTGCAGAAATTCAAAATCTCACTTATTCTCTAGTCACTTAGGTCACAGCTGTGCCATCGAGCCTGTCACATAGCGCTCAGATATTCATTGGGCCTCACACAATCCAAAAGTGTCCAGTGTCCAAAAGTGTGTGCAGAGATTCAAAATCTCACTTATTCTCTAGTCACTTAGGTCACAGCTGTGCCATCGAGCTTGTCACATAGCGCTCAGATATTCATTGGGCCTCACACAATCCAAAAGTGTCCAGTGTCCAAAAGTGTGTGCAGAGATTCAAACTCTCACTTATCCTCTAGTCACTTAGGTCACAGCTGTGCCATCGAGCTTGTCACATAGCGCTCAGATATTCATTGGGCCTCACACAATCCAAAAGTGTCCAGTGTCCAAAAGTGTGTGCAGAGATTCAAAATCTCACTTATTCTCTAGTCACTTAGGTCACAGCTGAGCCATCGAGCCTGTCACATAGCGCTCAGATATTCATTGGGCCTCACACAATCCAAAAGTGTCCAGTGTCCAAAAGTGTGTGCAGAGATTCAAAATCTCACTTATTCTCTAGTCACTTAGGTCACAGCTGTGCCATCGAGCTTGTCACATAGCGCTCAGATATTCATTGGGCCTCACACAATCCAAAAGTGTCCAGTGTCCAAAAGTGTGTGCAGAGATTCAAACTCTCACTTATCCTCTAGTCACTTAGGTCACAGCTGTGCCATCGAGCTTGTCACATAGCGCTCAGATATTCATTGGGCCTCACACAATCCAAAAGTGTCCAGTGTCCAAAAGTGTGTGCAGAGATTCAAAATCTCACTTATTCTCTAGTCACTTAGGTCACAGCTGTGCCATCGAGCCTGTCACATAGCGCTCAGATATTCATTGGGCCTCACACAATCCAAAAGTGTCCAGTGTCCAAAAGTGTGTGCAGAGATTCAAAATCTCACTTATTCTCTAGTCACTTAGGTCACAGCTGTGCCATCGAGCTTGTCACATAGCGCTCAGATATTCATTGGGCCTCACACAATCCAAAAGTGTCCAGTGTCCAAAAGTGTGTGCAGAGATTCAAACTCTCACTTATCCTCTAGTCACTTAGGTCACAGCTGTGCCATCGAGCTTGTCACATAGCGCTCAGATATTCATTGGGCCTCACACAATCCAAAAGTGTCCAGTGTCCAAAAGTGTGTGCAGAGATTCAAACTCTCACTTATCCTCTAGTCACTTAGGTCACAGCTGTGCCATCGAGCTTGTCACATAGCGCTCAGATATTCATTGGGCCTCACACAATCCAAAAGTGTCCAGTGTCCAAAAGTGTGTGCAGAGATTCAAAATCTCACTTATTCTCTAGTCACTTAGGTCACAGCTGTGCCATCGAGCCTGTCACATAGCGCTCAGATATTCATTGGGCCTCACACAATCCAAAAGTGTCCAGTGTCCAAAAGTGTGTGCAGAGATTCAAAATCTCACTTATCCTCTAGTCACTTAGGTCACAGCTGTGCCATCGAGCTTGTCACATAGCGCTCAGATATTCATTGGGCCTCACACAATCCAAAAGTGTCCAGTGTCCAAAAGTGTGTGCAGTGATTCAAACTCTCACTTATCCTCTAGTCACTTAGGTCACAGCTGTGCCATCGAGCTTGTCACATAGCGCTCAGATATTCATTGGGCCTCACACAATCCAAAAGTGTCCAGTGTTCAAAAGTGTGTGCAGAGATTCAAACTCTCACTTATCCTCTAGTCACTTAGGTCACAGCTGTGCCATCGAGCTTGTCACATAGCGCTCAGATATTCATTGGGCCTCACACAATCCAAAAGTGTCCAGTGTCCAAAAGTGTGTGCAGAGATTCAAACTCTCACTTATCCTCTAGTCACTTAGGTCACAGCTGTGCCATCGAGCTTGTCACATAGCGCTCAGATATTCATTGGGCCTCACACAATCCAAAAGTGTCCAGTGTCCAAAAGTGTGTGCAGAGATTCAAACTCTCACTTATCCTCTAGTCACTTAGGTCACAGCTGTGCCATCGAGCTTGTCACATAGCGCTCAGATATTCATTGGGCCTCACACAATCCAAAAGTGTCCAGTGTCCAAAAGTGTGTGCAGAGATTCAAAATCTCACTTATTCTCTAGTCACTTAGGTCACAGCTGTGCCATCGAGCCTGTCACATAGCGCTCAGATATCAGTGGGCCTCACACAATCCAAAAGTGTCCAGTGTCCAAAAGTGTGTGCAGAGATTCAAAATCTCACTTATTCTCTAGTCACTTAGGTCACAGCTGTGCCATCGAGCCTGTCACATAGCGCTCAGATATCAGTGGGCCTCACACAATCCAAAAGTGTCCAGTGTCCAAAAGTGTGTGCAGAAATTCAAAATCTCCCCTGTCCTATAGACACCTTGTTTTACATACTATATAGTTTGTTGGATTTTGTCTACATTTCTACCAAAAATGAGGAAGGCTGGTGGAAGAGGCCGTGGAATTGGGTGGGGGTTGGCAGCTGGTAATGATGGTGTTGGTGGTGGATCTGATGGTAGTGGCAAGAGCAAAATAGGACCGAATACAGGAGGTGTTGAGCCTGCGTCATCGTCTGGCTACATAAGGCCTCGAACGCTTAGTTTTCTAGGAGTTGGCAAACCGCTTTTAAAGCCAGAGCATCAGGAAAAAGTTTTGTCTTACATTGCTTACTCAGCCTCCAGCTCTATCGCCTCCTCTTCTTCAGTTGTAAAAAGTAAAAGCACTGAGTCGTCATTGGAGGCTCATGTTCATGAACCACACCTTTCCTTGTGTCCTTCACCCCAACCAAGATTGAAGGATGACGCAGGCCATACTACTGATTACTCCATGGAGCTGTTTTCACATACCATGCCTGGATTATCAAGTGAAATGGTGAATTACCCAGGCCAAGATGAATCTGACATGGAGTGCACTGATGCACAGCCGCTGATGGATGATTCTGCTGGTACATTCACTCAGAGCACTACATTGTCCTCGCAGTGTACAGAGCCAGATTCTGACCCTGATGAGACTCAGGTGCCCCTTCCCGCACACTATACCACCATACACGGTGACACAGAGGAAGGTGCACATGACATAGAAGAGGAGGTGATGGATGACCCAGTTGTTGACCCAGATTGGCATCCATTGGGGGAAGAGGGTGCTGCTTCCAATAGCTCAGATGAAGAGCATCCACAGCAGACATCGACATCGCAACAGCTGTTATCTGGCAGGCCCGGAGCACTCCAAAGACAGGTTCCAAACATCAAAAGAGTTGCTGGACAGCTTGTCCAGAGGGTCAAAAGATCACAGCGTGCTAGGCCGCAAAATGTCTGCCAAAGTAGGAAGAGTGCAGTGTGGCACTTTTTTGAACAAAATCCTCATGATCAGGCCAAGGTTATCTGTAAGAAGTGCGCAAAGACCTTTAGCCGAGGGAAAAATCTGAAAAATTTGAATACCAGTTGCATGCTTAGACATTTAACCAGCATGCACTTGCAAGCGTGGACACAACACCAAACCTCAAGTGCCACATGTGCAACTGATCACAACGAAGGTAGTCAATGCTACATTGTTTCCCCCACTGTAAGCCCACCGGTTAGCACAGCAGCAAATGTTGAGGTGTCGTTGCAAGGCCACAGCAGTCAGGGAATCCCACTGTTATATCAACGAAAGACTGATTCTAGGCCATCAGAAAGAACACCAACTCCATCACCATCATCAACCCTCTCTCAGTCCGCCCTGCCCACCGCTACTTCCACCATATGCAGCTCTCAAGTCCAGCTCACCCTCCCAGACACTATGAGTAGGTAAAGAAAGTACTCAGTCTCTCATCCGCGTACACTGGGTTTGAACGCCCACATTGCCAAACTAAACTCGTTTGAGATGATGCCCTTTCGGTTGGTGGAAAGCACAGCTTTCCGCGAACTCATGGCCTATGCAGTACCACGCTATGACCTACCCAGTCGCCACTTCTTCTCTCGCAAAGCCATCCCAGCCCTCCACCATCATGTGAAAGACCGCATTGTCCATGCACTCAAGCAGTCAGTGAGCGGAAAGGTGCACCTCACTACTGATGCATGGTCCAGTCGGCATGGCCAGGGCCGTTACGTGTCCATCACTGCGCACTGGGTTAATGTGGTGGATGCAGGGCCAACAGGGGACAGCGGTGGTGGGACAGTGCTGCCTAGCCCACGGTATAGGAAACAGTTGGCTGTAGGCGTTCCACCCTCCTCCTCCTCCTCCTCCTCCAGAAGCGAAAGCTCGTCCACAGAGCGCAGTCGTACGAGCACTCCATCTGCAGCTGCCACTGTTGCACACGATGTGTCCCCCTATCGAGCAGCTAGTGGAAAGCGTCAGCAGGCTGTGTTGCAGATGATGTGTTTGGGCGACAGACATACCGCCGAGGTGCTGGCCGAGTACTTGAAGCGACAAACTGAGTCATGGCTGGGCAGTGTACATCTTGAGGCAGGCAAGGTAGTTAGTGATAACGGCCGTAATTTTGTGGCAGCCATAGCCCTTTCAAAACTCAGCCACATACCTTGCTTGGCTCACACCTTGAACCTGGTGGTGCAGTGCTTCCTCAAAAATTATCCGGAGTTAACAGCCCTGCTCCAGAAGGTGCGAAGACTGTGCGCGCACATCCGCCGGTCGCCTGTACACTCCGTTCGTATGCAGAAGCTGCAGCGATTGCTCCACCTTCCCAACCACCGCCTCATTATCGACATTGCAACAAGGTGGAACTCCACCCTGCACATGGTGGAGCGGCTGTGCGAGCAGAGGCAGGCCATAATGCATTTGTGGGAGGATACACGGCCAGGCACTTTGAGAGCAGACATGGAGTTGACAGGTGTGCAGTGGTCGAAGCTGAAAGACCTCTGTAAAGTCCTTCATTGTTTTGAGGAATGCACACGGCTGGTAAGCGCAGACGACGCCATCCTAAGCATGAGCATCCCACTTATGCGTCTGCTCATGCAAACTTTGACGCACCTTAAGGAGCAGGCGTCTGTAGCCAATGTTGATGAGGAGGAAGAGGAGGAGGGAATCCTTGATGACATTCAGCCATTGTCTGCTCAGGGACCTCTCCTGGACGAGGTGGAGGAAGAAGAGGAGGAGGAGGATGATGATGGGGATGATTACTTAGGGGAGGAGGATGCATCTCGTGGGGCAAGTGAAAATGTTGGCGTGGCAAGGTCTGGTACAGGGTTTGTGCGTGACTGGAGGGATGTGGATTTGCCAGAAAGTGCTCCTCCAACCAGCACTCGCAGTGCATCATTGACACCGGGAACATTGGCCCACATGTCAGATTATGCCTTGCGGATCCTAAAAAGGGACCCCCGCATTGCCAAAATGATGAACGATGACGACTACTGGTTGGCCAGCATCCTGGATCCACGCTATAAAGGCAAATTACAAAACATCATGCCACAGGAGAACCTTGACCTAATATTGGCTAATAAACAAGCAACTCTGGTAAATCGGTTGCTTGAGGCATTCCCAGCACACAGCAGCGGTGATGGTTCTCACACGAGCCGTACGGGCCGGGGGCAGCTTGGCAGAGGTGTTCGTGGTGCACACAGCAGAAGTGGCGTTGGAGACAGGGGTTTCATGACAATGTTGTGGACTGATTTTTCAAATACCGCTCACACAACTGGTAATACTGCATCGATGGAAAGTGACAGGAGACAGCAGTTGTCAACCATGGTTACAAACTACTTTTCCTCCCATATCGATGTTCTCCCACACAGGTCATTCCCCTTTGACTATTGGGCCGCTAAACTGGACACCTGGCCTGAATTGGCCCAATATGCCTTACAGGAGCTCGCTTGCCCAGCTGCAAGTGTGCTATCGGAAAGAGTCTTCAGTGCAGCTGGATCAATCCTGACAGAAAAAATGACCCATCTGTCAACCCAAAATGTGGATGATCTAACCTTCATTAAAATGAACCATGCATGGGTTTCCAAGGATTTTGTCCCACCTTCCCCTGATGACACATAGGGTGACAGAAAAATGGCTCGCTTTGGTCCACCTCTTCCTGGCACTTGACCTATTTCGCCTTTTGCATCAGCTGAATGTCCAACATCAACATATGCCACTTTCTAAAACTCCCTAACTGTGCTGCCTCCCCCCACATGGCCGGGGTCACCACCTAGCGCACAACACCGTGCGAGTGCCGTTGCCCTGGACAGGTGGGTAGGCCGACTCTTGGGCGCGGGCACTGGCACAGGGTCCCTCATAGTGCAATCAAGTGTCTCTGACGGTGGTGGTGCACACCCGCCGTCAGACACACCGCTGTACTATGAGGGGCCCAGTGCCAGTACCGACGCCCACGAGTGGGCCCCCCTTGCTTGGGCAGGGCCCCAGCATTTGCAATCTTTACCTCTCCCTGCTCCTCTGCTGTGTAATCTGGGCCGTCAAATCCATACTGTGCCTGACACCGTCTGAGCCTGCCTCCTGAGACATATATTTTGAATGTGTACGCTATCCATACATGTTATCGGGGGATACGGTACCCTTTCTAACCTTTGTGCAATCACGTGCAATCCATACTGGGCCTAACACCGTCTGAGCCTGCCTCCTGAGACATATATTTTGAATGTGTACGCTATCCAGACATGTTATCCGGGGATACGGTACCCTTTCTAACCTTTGTGCAATCACGTGCAATCCATACTGGGCCTAACACCGTCTGAGCCTGCCTCCTGAGACATATATTTTGAATGTGTACGCTATCCATACATGTTATCCGGGGATACGGTACCCTTTCTAACCTTTGTGCAATCACGTGCAATCCATACTGGGCCTAACACCGTCTGAGCCTGCCTCCTGAGACATATATTTTGAATGTGTACGCTATCCATACATGTTATCTGGGGATACGGTACCCTTTCTAACCTTTGTGCAATCACGTGCAATCCATACTGGGCCTAACACCGTCTGAGCCTGCCTCCTGAGACATATATTTTGAATGTGTACGCTATCCATACATGTTATCCGGGGATACGGTACCCTTTCTAACCTTTGTGCAATCACGTGCAATCCATACTGGGCCTAACACCGTCTGAGCCTGCCTCCTGAGACATATATTTTGAATGTGTACGCTATCCATACATGTTATCTGGGGACACGGTACCCTTTCTAACCTTTGTGCAATCACGTGCAATCTATACTGGGCCTAACACCGTCTGAGCCTGCCTCCTGAGACATATATTTTGAATGTGTACGCTATCCATACATGTTATCCGGGGATACGGTACCCTTTCTAACCTTTGTGCAATCACGTGCAATCCATACTGGGCCTAACACCGTCTGAGCCTGCCTCCTGAGACATATATTTTGAATGTGTACGCTATCCATACATGTTATCCGGGGATACGGTACCCTTTCTAACCTTTGTGCAATCACGTGCAATCCATACTGGGCCTAACACCGTCTGAGCCTGCCTCCTGAGACAAATATTTTGAATGTGTACGCTATCCATACATGTTATCCGGGGATACGGTACCCTTTCTAACCTTTGTGCAATCACGTGCAATCCATATTGGGCCTAACACCGTCTGAGCCTGCCTCCTGAGACATATATTTTGAATGTGTACGCTATCCATACATGTTATCTGGGGATACGGTACCCTTTCTAACCTTTGTGCAATCACGTGTAATCCATACTGGGCGTGAGAACGGCTGGCGAGCTGTTAAGCAAGCTACAGCACCTGTGGTTTGCACACGTAAGTTTTTCATTTTTTCAGGAATGACGGTTAGGCCTAATTCCGGAACTGCAGTTGACCTGCACTTACTGGGAAATCATTGTTCGCGGGTAATAACACTGGTCAACAGCATTTTTGGTGCCAAAGATATTTCATCGAATTTAGGGTATTTTTGGGGTGCTGATTCTGAATATGTCATCAGTTTTGCCAGATTGGCTCAAGTTTTTGAGATTTTTGGTATCTTATTTATAGCACTTGTTGGTAAATGCGACGCATCATCTCATTAATTTCTTTGGATTAGTACTTGAACTGAGCAGTTCTCAATATAGTTTTGTGTTAATTAGTGTTCTAAAAGTTTGTTCATAGCTTGATTTTTGCACTAACTTTATGTTGTTGTCTGTTTTCCAGTGAAAAGCATGAACTCATCAAGAAGAAGTTGTCTTAACGATCCAGACTCATTCTGTTACATTTGTGGTGAATACACACTGCCAAAACATAGAAGAAACATAACAGACTTCGTAAAAAAAGTGTATTTTGCCTATTTTGGGGTTATGCTTGGGGACCAAGACAAGTTTTGGGCACCACACATAGTGTGCAAAGCATGTATCGAATTATTACGAAAATGGAGCAAAGGACAA
Source organism: Dendrobates tinctorius (assembly GCF_039654945.1). Lineage (NCBI taxonomy): Eukaryota > Metazoa > Chordata > Amphibia > Anura > Dendrobatidae > Dendrobates > Dendrobates tinctorius. The sequence goes on along the minus strand of NW_027361789.1, from coordinate 2,258,486 downwards.
AGAAAAAGCTTCAAATTTGGTGTTCCAATGGTGTGGAGAGAGCCAAAAAATCATCATGATGACTGTTATTTATGGTAAACACAGGTACAGGCACATCTTCACAATGAGGGACAGGCCTTCTTGCAGATTCCATGTTACTCCCATTTTCGTTTCTTATGCTTATTGAATCCTTGCACTTGCACTGCACAGAAATAACAGTCATCATGATGATTTTTTGGCTCTCTCCACACCATTGGAACACCAAATTTGAAGCTTTTTCTTTGTCCTTTGCTCCATTTTCGTAATAATTCGATACATGCTTTGCACACTATGTGTGGTGCCCAAAACTTGTCTTGGTCCCCAAGCATAACCCCAAAATAGGCAAAATACACTTTTTTTACGAAGTCTGTTATGTTTCTTCTATGTTTTGGCAGTGTATATTCACCACAAATGTAACAGAATGAGTCTGGATCGTTAAGACAACTTCTTCATGATGAGTTCATGCTTTTCACTGGAAAACAGACAACAACATAAAGTTAGTGCAAAAATCAAGCTATGAACAAACTTTTAGAACACTAATTAACACAAAACTATATTGAGAACTGCTCAGTTCAAGTACTAATCCAAAGAAATTAATGAGATGATGCGTCGCATTTACCAACAAGTGCTATAAATAAGATACCAAAAATCTCAAAAACTTGAGCCAATCTGGCAAAACTGATGACATATTCAGAATCAGCACCCCAAAAATACCCCAAATTCATTAAAATATTTTGGACACCAGAAAAAAAAATTTTTTTCGTTGACCTGTGTAATTGTAATCAGTGATCCCCATCACTAACGTTGTTCAGCGGGTTATCTGCACCTGTAAGCGACAAACGCTGGCCTTTTCAGTGTAGCGCACATGCAGCCACGGACATGTAAGGGCATGACACACCAGTTATTGGCCAATCTCATGTTCCAGAGCCTCACGTGTCCCTCTAGTAAGCCGGACTCGGACCGCGGGGCATGACGGAGTTTCGTTCGTTAACGGAATTAAGCTTGCAATGTGTGCATCTGTTCTGTAGCTGGCATGGTTGAGGTTTCTCAGGTGGAGTCGAATTTAACCGTAGGCTCCACTCCTGGTGGTGCCCTTCTGGACATTCCTTTAAGGTTCAGCTTTGCAACCATACTGCCCACGTAAAACAAACAATTTGCCTTCATGAACGCTGTTTGGAGGGTCATGACTCGTGGGAATAACGCCGCCCAATCAGTTAACCTGCTAGAGAGATCCTTCGTTGCTCCCAAGCATGACATCACACTCCCTAGGAGGAAGGTAATGCCACTGTGGCGACCGTACTCCTGGGGGCGACACAAGTGCACTGATGCCCAGCCACTGCTCGATGAATCTGCTGGTACATTGACCCAGACCACTACATTCCCCTCGCACGCTACACGGCCTGAATCTGACCCTGATGAAACTCAGGTTACCCTTCCCATATACAGTTCCATCTTACACGGTGACAAAGAGGAAGCTGCAGATGAAAGTGCAGGTTCGGCCCACCCGCCATCAGACACACCACCGTACTATCAGGGGCCCTGTGCCAGTGCCATCGCCAACGAGTGGGCCCCCCTGCTTGCTCAGGATCACAGCACTTGCAAGGTTGAAATACTGTGCAGTGAGATGGAAGATGGGGACGATGAGGAGTCCAGACTAGTACAGGGATTCCCTAGCGAGGAGACTTATTTGATTGTTTTCAATGTTGGGACAGCAATTTTTGGGGAGCACGTTACTCTGGAGAATGATAGATGGGGCCCACCATACACTGGAACATTCCAAAGGTGGACATCAGACACTGGAGCAGCATTTACAGGGCCCATTATACACTAGAACATTAGAAATGGGGCTCATTATGTTTGGAGCATTATTTGGGCCCATAAGACAGTGGAGCTTCATCCATGGGGACCAACATATACTGTAGCATTATGTGGAGCTCATCATATACTGTTTCAAACATTATATGGGACCAATGATTCTGTATGGAGAAATAGATGGGCCTCGTCATGAGATGTAAAAAGTGAAATATTTTTCATTGTACTATACCGCTATTTCTCTGCCGTATCGGAGCATGATGAGTTTTGGTATGTGTTAAAGGGGCGCTCTTTCGCCCAGGGCACATGAAAACCTGGAGCCAGCCCCCCCCCACAACTTTAGCCAAATAACCCCCATTTTTCAGTGCGTAACTTGTATTATGAAGTTAATTAAGGTTGACAAGCTTAAGTAAGAAGAATTGATGCTTTTGGCATTCAAATGGGCACTGTAGGTGTGTTTCCTGTCCTCCTCTCACTGCCGACTTTTATTCCCCATTGACTTACATTGGGTTTCGTGTTTCGGGACGACCCCGACTTTTCCCTATAATCGGACGATCTTGCTCGACCCGACTTTTGGAAAAGTCGGGTTTCACGAAACGAAACGCGACCGTAAAAAAACAAAAGTCGCTCAACTCTAGTAACAATGTTTGAACTTCTGACTTTCAAACTCTGTATCTCACCATCCACTACTGCTTTGATGGTGAGTCTACCATCATTTTATAGATAATCATCTTGGCTATCTCATACATAAACTTGACTTTCAAATATTTAGCATATGAATAGTTATGCAGATTCTTGCTGTGCGACTGCATTGTTACTGTTTTGCTCCTTGTGATGGAAAAATCTTTTTCTTCCTCAATGCTACAAACTACAACCTGTCTTCACATACCCTAATAGCTCAGTGTGCTATTAAATTGATTCCCAAGCACTAGTTCAAATCGAGGAGCAGCCATAAAGAGGATTTCCTAAGAAAAGAGTAACAACATCATCCAGCTCATTGATAGAAGTCTCTCAGCCAAGAAATTTGCCAAACTGCATCATGTTAATGTCATGACAGTAGGAAGAATACAAAATGAAGTCCGTCCATCCATTTAAAACTCAAAAGGTGGACGTCCAGGCAAAAATAGAGTCAACAAGTCAGCTCATTGCAAGGTCCATTAGTTCTGGCATTACAAACACAGCAGTGGAAGTGGCTCATATCTCTATATATAAAACTGAATGTGTGTGTGTGTGTGTGTGTGTGTGTGTATCACCAACCAATCACGAAGCATCTTTCATTTCAACAGAGCTGTTCAAAAGAAGCTGAGCTATGATTGGTTGCTATGAGCAACAGTTTTCCTTGCAACCAATCACTAAGCATCTCTCATTTCACCAGAACTGGTTGAAAGAAGCTGAGCTGTGATTGGTTGCTATGAGCAAGCTTTCCCACTTGACATCACCTCATCAGACACTGACATGGTGGGAGAAATCTAGCATCCCTGGAAACATAAGCTCCCAGCCATTGTCTGCCCCCAAAAAGGAGCACAGAGCACATGACAGAAATGAATCCCCCCCTCCTGTGCCCATATACACATCACACATCCTCCATCCCATAGACACATCTTCCCTCTCAAAGGGATCGTTGGTATGGAAGTCAGAGCAAATCCATCCAGCACTTTGGTTTTGATCCCAGGCCTCTCTTAAAGCGATCTCTGGTATGGAAGTTAGGACCGTTCCACTCAGCTCTGTGGTTCTGACCCCAGTTTTTCTTAAAGGGATCATTGGTATGGAATTTAGGGCAAATCCACTCTGTGCTTTGGTACTGACCCCAAGCCTTTCTTAAAGGAATCTCCGGTATGGAAGTCAGGGCAATTGCCTTCAAATGCTCTGGTACTGACCTCAGGCTCTCTTAAAGGGATCTCCTGTATGGAAGTTAGGGCAAATCCCTAAGTGCTCTGATTCTCACTCCAGGCTTCTATTAGAGGGATCATTGGTATGGAAGTCAGGGCAAATCCAATCAGCACTCTGGTTCTGACACCAGGCCTCTCTTAAAGGGATCCCCGGTATGGAAGTTAGGACCGTTCCACTAAGCACTCTGGTTCTGATGCCAGTCCCCTCTTAAAGGGATCCTCGGTATGGAAGTTAGGGCAATTCCACTCAGCGTTCTGGTTCTGACCCCAGGCTCTCTTAAAGAGATCCCCGGTATGGAAGTCAGGGCAATTGAATTCAAATGCTCTGGTACTGACCCCAGGCTCTCTTAAAGGGATCTCCTGTATGGAAGTTAGGGCAAATCCCTCAGTGCTCTGATTCTGACCCCAGGGTTCTATTAAAGGGATCATTGGTATGCAAGTCAGGTCAGGGCAAATCCACTCAGCACTCTGGTTCTGATCCCAGGCTTTCTTAAAGGGATCACCAGTATAGAAGTTAGGGCAAATCCACTCAGCGCTCTGATTCTGACCCAAGGCCCCTCTTAAAGGGATCCCCGGTATGGAATTGAGGGCAAATCCACTCTGCGCTTTGGTACTGACCCCAGGCCTCTCTTAAAGGGATCTCCGGTATGGAAGTTATGGTAAATCACTCAGCGCTCTGATTCTCACCCCAGGCTTCTATTAAAGGGATCATTGGTATGGAAGTCAGGGCAAATCCACTCAGCGCTCTGGTTCTGACACCAGGCCTCTCTTGAAGGGATCCCCGGTATGGCAGTTAGGACCGTTCCACTTAGTGCTCTGGTTCTGAAACCAGGCTGATGGGATGATGTGGGATTTTAGGGGTAGTAGTCCGGTGACTCTGGCTGACGGGATGATGTGGTAGTTGTCCGGTGGCTCTGACTGACGGAATGATGTGGGTTATTAGTGGTAGTAGTGTAGGTAACAGCAGGTTCGCAGGATGCAGTAACGAGACGTGAGACTGGTTGAACTTTGAAAAGCAAACTCTTTATAATTTAAAGCCGCTAGGGCTATACTAAGCAACCAAAAAGGGGTAACAACAGTTGTCCTCGCAGGGACTCAGTACAACCAAACATTATTTGGAAAGAACACGGCTAGCCCGGCCGAGGCCGGTTACTATGGGGACACGGTTGTTAGGAGTGGCGGAAGGCACTAAATAAAAATATAAATAAAGTGCTTTCGCCACTCGGGTTCCACCGTGCGGAGCATGGAAAACCGCAGCTAAGTGATGACAGAGCAATCTGGCGGTAGTGTGCACAGGGTTAAACTACACCCAAAGTGCACAGCACAGACTCTGTTGAACTCACAGAGTCGTATAGACAAATAATAAATATAAGTTAGCTGAACCTGTTAGGTGCACAGGAATTCAGCAGCACACAGACGGTAAATGGTCACCGGAGTAGTTAAAATATGACAGCACTACACCCGCAGAGACCTACCGTGGAGACAAGTGTGCACAGCGTTGCAACCGCAAACACGCTAATAAGCTGCTACTGCAGCGCGGCGTGGATAGTGCCGCCTAGAGACACCACTGGTAATGCAGGTGCGATGTCAAACGCTAAGCTGCTGAGGTAGATGGAGCAAATGCGCGCTGGCGCTAGCGCTGCTACTGGCAGAACTCAAACACTCACACAGACGTAATATCAGAGGAATGGGGGTTTCAAATGAGTCATTCACCAGTCCAAGCATCCATCAACAAACATACAGCAGCGAGTAAAAATATACTAGCGCATGGCAGAACAGCCATGCGCACTTTTTATACCGAACGGGACCTTCCGGAAATCTCCAAGGCTCCAGGAGGAGCCAATGGGATTTGACACAGGATCTGAGCACCTGACTCCCGAACCCCAATGGGAGTTCGTCCCATGAGCATGCTCAGATGAGGGAACAAAGGACTTGCCGCAGGGCAATCTCCTCTGCAATCTCCTCTGCAGCAGGGAAAGAGCAGGAGACTGAAGAATGTGAGGATCTAGATTTCAGCAAAGGAGAGGCAGAAATCTGACTCCTAACAATGGTATGGCCGTCTATGAGTCCTTATACTCTATAATGTCACTTATCCGTCCTGACGTCCCTCGTCGTCTCAGTGGAAGCTGCGTTGCTGATGAAGCTCCTGTGGCGTCTTTGATGAGGCTGCCGTGGCATCTTTGATGAGGCTGCTGTGGAGTCTTTGATGAGGCTGCCTTGGCGTCACAGCCGCTGGGCCCAGCTGCTAAAGATTTGGAGTAGTCTTCGGGTGCCCCAGCGCCCAAGAGGAGTTGGGGCACAACAAGCCCTGATGGAGTCCTGAGATGAAGTAACCCCCTGTTGTAACAGCGGGGTTGCGCTTGTTAGCGAGTTCAACGTGACTCCTGTCCCCAAGCAGGGTGGTGTCGCAGTGCCCAAGAGTGGCGGTTTACTGGCCGCGTGCACAGCCTGGGACTGTGTGCAGAGTGTCTCTGTTGACGAGGAACAGGCCCCCACTGCCGACTGCAGCGGGGTGAAGGCGGCTGTGAGTGGTGATAGACAGGCCGCAACCACAGGCTGACATGAACCGGCAGCGTCCGCGGGTGGCAGCGGGCAGGCTGCAACCGCGGGCTGAAGAGGAATGGCAGCAGCCGGGAGAGGGAGCGGACAGGCAGCGGAGGGCTCAAGCTCAGCGGTAACGGCCGAGGATGACCGGGGCAGGCCGTAACCCGGGATTGGGGTGAAGAGACAGTCCCCTGTCGGTAAGCTCGGCGCCTCTTTCCTGAGGGCCACTGCGTATCTACCCTCTGCTGCTGGTCGCTTCTCTCAACTGTCAGTGTCCTTCCCGCTCTCTCACGCCCCCTCCGTCTCCTGCTCCGTGTCTGACGTATCACCAACTGACTCCCCTGCACGCTCCCTGTCCCTTTTATTCTCACCCCTCCCCTTGCTGTCCTGTCACTCTCAGCAGTCCACTCTCCTCCTCTGCTCCCCGGGTACTGTTTCCTTAGGAACTCAGATGACGGTCCCCTTTGTTCAGGCCCAGACACTCTGCGGGGGTCCTCCTCCCTACAGTAGTCCGGTGGCTCTGGCTGACAGGATGATGTGGGATATTAGGGGTAGTAGTCTGGTGGCTCTGGCTGACGGGACGATGTGCGATATTAGGAGTAGTAGTCCAGTGGCTCTGGCTGATGGGACGATGTGGGATATTAGAGGTAGTAGTCCGGTGGCTCTGGCTGACAGGATGATGTGGGATATTAGTGGTATTTGTCCAGTGGCTCTGGCTGACGGGATGATGTGGGATATTATAGTGAATGTGGCTATGAGGAGTGGGCAGGGCTATACACTCAGCTTTATATATATATATATATATATATATATATATGTATATAAATATATATAGATAGATAGACATAATCATTATAATTTGTTATAACTAACCGTAGTTAGTTACTATGCCCGGGCAGCGGCGGGCTCTTCAGCTAGTGCTTCATAATAGTGAGATCACAGACGTTGATGCAAGCACCGTGCGATGCGCATTACACAAGTCTGGAACAGTGGCCCGAAAAAAAGGTGAAAAAGCCTCAATTTCAATATTGTCTTAAGAATTATCGGTTCGAGTTTGCAAACAAGTACGAAAAGTGAACATTTAAAAATTTGAAATAGGTGATTTGGAGCAATGACATGAAAGTCAATAGACTAGCTCTGATAGGTGCAAATGGGTCTGAAAGAAACAAGGGAAAAAGGGGCTAACTAACTGAGAAACTGAAGGAAATGTCACATTTGATGGAGGAAGCCTGATGATATGGGATTGTTTCACAGCCATGTTTCTTCATTTCTCTTTAGGACAAATTGTATCCGCTTCAGTACATGTCTTTTTTTAACAGTGGGACTTTGCGAGGCCTTTGTGCTAAGAGATTAGCTTTATACAGGTGTCTTCTAACGGTCACAGTACTCACAGGTAACTTGAGACTGTCTTTGAACATCCTGGTGCTGATCATTGGTTGAGCCATTCTGGCTATTCTATCCATTCGAATGGTAATCTTCCGTTTTCTTCCATGTCTCTCTGGTTTGGCAATCCATTTTAAAGCATTGGAGATCTTTTTAGATGAACATCCTATCATTGTTTGCACTTCTTTATAAGTTTTACCCTCTTCAATCAACTTTTTAATCAAAGTACGGTGTTCTTCTGAACAATGTCTAGAACAACCTGTATTTCTCAGGCTTTCAAAGAGAAATGCATGCACAACATGTCCTGGCTTCGCCCATAAATAAGGATCACCTGATGAACTTGTCACTGGCAATGATAATAATAGAGGATCTATGAACTATACATGGATAACGATATAAATAAAATAATCGCACCATAGGAAAACAGAAAATGCAAATATGGCATGGTATGTATAAATCAGGGCTGTGTGCATCCAACTCACACTTCAAAGTGTGTTTCACTCATGCTTCTTCAGGGAGAGGTTTTCATATTTTAATTTTGGTCCAGCAGGCATAGTTGATTACCTATAGATATGTTATTCTTTTATTTGAGCATTGCTATATAGTCCTCTTAGTATAGCTTTACTGTACATTACAGCAGTCCCTCTTTTCTGACTCTGGCGTTCTGTAAATGTTAAAAAACTACTCAGAACCCAACATTTTGAAGAGATTGGGCTCTTTAATTTTTTGCACTGAATAATAGCACAATTCTGGAAGATTTGATTGCTTATCCTCATTTAACTAGTACAATTCATGTACACAAGGCAGTGATGAAAATGGATTATGAGTCTACCTCAGAAGTCAGGTTACACCTTGTGCCCAAAGAGTTCTATGGAGATAAATGGGGTGAAATCTGGGAGCTGATGTATATTTAGAAACAGAGACACCCAGTGTTACAGCACCTACTTCTTGTAAAACTTCTACTATTTTCCCCTGCGTACACTGCTCATTTTTTCTGTATGTCATCCAATGTATTCTTACTTTAATGTGAGAGAGAGATAGATCTCATTTTCTCTGTGTACACTTTACTTTGTGTAAGGGATGTATCATAGTCTTCCCCCTTCTCAAATGAAGTCCAAGAAAAAATAGCAATTATAGATGGAACATTCAAAGGTTTAAAACTTCTCTTAAATGTTGAATAAAAATCATAAAATGGACAGAAATAGAGAGTCAGTAGTACAATTGAGGATACAGTGACACTTTACCATAATACAATAGAGAGAACAAGAGGAAGGGTGTAAGATGTGTGGCGTCCCTAGGAGTATGGTCGCCACAATGGCTTTGCCTTCCTCCAGGGGAGGGTAATGCCAGGCTTGGAGACAATGATGGGTCTCTCTCGCGGTCAATCCATTCATGCAACACAGTTCCACTCCAGGCCAGCAGGGGGAACTCTGAACCAGGATTAAGGGGAGGAGTGCCCTCTGAGGGCCAGGAGGAAGGGGAAGGTAGTTAGTCTGCGGAGAGTGAAGTGTGCAGACGTGTAGAGAGAAGCTGGAGGTTGAGCTAGGAAAGAGAGCACCCTCAGCTTTAGAGCGCACAAACTGGAGCCTGGTCTCCACGGCTGTACAGATACTAAGGGTCCTACAGCAGATACCAGAGGAGTAGGAGGCTGTAAATGCCCTACTCCCATCTAAGACTTGAGGCACAACAGCAGCTTGGATAGAGAGCCAGGACTCAGAGAAGGGAGTCCCCAAGAGAGGCTACAACTGTCTGCCGTACAAGTACGGTTCTTGGGAACATCTGACAGGAGGAACTTCAGAGTAACTTAGTACTGGAGTGCTTCATTCAAACAAGCGATAGGAAGGAGACTGCACAGCCCGTCTGCTGAGAGAGAATCCCTGAGTTGCTTCCAGGCTAGCCTGCTCCGTTACCATCTGTAATCAGGACCCTGGACTGCAGTTATCAAGTAAAGGTACAGAAATTGCACCCCGCTGTGTCTTGTCTGCTTCCTACCTTTACGGCACTGCTACATCCCCGTCTACACTGCCCTGGGACTATAGCTTCACCTGTGGGGAGCTATTACATCTTTGCTGCACCATACCATCAGTCCCAGCGGATCTGTCTGCAGCGTCGGCTTAACATCTCACTTGCCGAGCACCACAGGTGGCGTCACGAACTATTCCATTCCATTAACTACATTTCCCCTTTACTTGGGTGCCCAGGGCCACGGACCGGGTCACCGCTGCTGTGACACATCCCCCTGACACCGGCCCGGTACCGAGTACCCCACAGCCCTGGGAGGTTAACCCAGATGGGCACCAGAATTTTAGCTCTCAACACAGTGGTACCTTGGCAAAAAGAAGTGGCTATAACGTCCTTTTCTTCACCAAGGCCACTAATCGTGTCACGAAAGAAAATGTTAGGTATGCAGTCTGCTGGAGTAAGCTTATAGCAAGATAATGGAATGGACACATTGAAGAACCTGGAGTCACAAAACAAGTGTGATGATGTGACTCAACCCAACAGGTGGTCGGTCAGCTAATGGCGCAACACTCACACAATGGTATGATATTGGGGAGAGAGGAAGGCCCTACCGATAGGGAATGAGGGATGGTCACCAACTGAGCTCAAACCTGAGATTGTCCCTGCACTCCCCTAATGCCCTATGTGGGTCTTTCCCCCCACCGCCATCAGAATACCTCATCCCTAACTGTCACCTAACTCTGCCCTGGCTAGTGTACTGGCTGGTGAGAGGCGCTAGCCTCACTACTGCAGATTTTACACGCAGGCTATAGTGGCAGACATGAACGGGATGAGGAAATAACACTTAGCTTTCTCTGCTGCAAAGCACCATACAGCAGTATAAAGGCACCAGGATAATGAACCCAGCAGAAGCACCACTGCATCCAGAGAGCTTATCACAAAGGCTTGACCACTGCAGAATACTCTATCACCGACAGTCAGTTGATGCATCAGGTGACCTTTTAAAGGATGGTGGGAGTGGTCACCACCCACATCAGCTGACCCAGCAGCACTGCAATTACATGAAATTGCCAGCGGGGAAAAACTGACATTAAACCCCCCTGGCATGAAAGGAAAAAAGGTTTTAACTGAGTGGAACCAGAGCTGCCACATATCGAAAATTGATCGCGACAAGTGACAAAAAATGTCACTACTAGGATTGCAAGAAGAAATGTCCACCTATATGCAGGATAAATTGTGTGTCTATAAATTAAAGTGAAGTTAAAAATTACCAATAACAGAGACCTGTAAGTTTTCCTAAAATATAGGTATTGGGCAGCTTAAAGTTACTCTAGTATTTTATGTTCTGAATAATAGGTGATAGGATATTTAGGTCCTTCCAGCAGATGTTAACACATCTTCAACTGAATAATTGAGTTCTATTGGGAAAAAAAATGTTGGAAGATAAGGTACATGGGCAGAGTCCCTGACTGGATGATTTTTGAGACAATATGTCTACTAGCCCCACAATAGAGTCAACCAGCTCATGAAGGAAAGGTCTGAGACTGTCCAGATGAGGAAGGGCTGGAGCAGATACAAAACTGATTTTGAGTTGAGTAAAGGCACCTGTGCCTCTTTAAGAAACGAGCACCAGTTGGCCTTTTTATGTATCAAAACAGTGAAGGGAGCAAACACAGAAAATATTTTATTGTTAAATTGCCTTCAGGAGTAGGCAAATGCCACATAGATTTGCAGCACTTTCATGTCTGTAAGGTGATGTGAGGGAAAAAAGGTCTGGATCAATGTTCAAATCTGAATGAAGATGATGTACCAAAGCTGATATCGTAAATGTATCTAAGCTGAGGATGCTGAGATCTTTCAAAACAGGATATATTTTGCTTTGGTAAAGCAAATTCCCAGAGGTACTGTACGATAATGTGTACATGCTGAAAGATACCAGACATTTACTTCTCAGACACCTGTGATTAACCATTGTCCTGTTGGAAGATACCACAATACCAGGCAGTAGTCCTGTGACTTAGTGCAACCCTGCTGGATAATAGCAGTTTCCTATACAGTCACTGATCCCATAAACAGTTGAATCTAAAAGTTTGCATACACTATAAAAAAAGACACATATGCATTTTTTTCTCAATATCTGACTTGAACTCAGAATAAACCTTTCCTGTTGTAGGTCAATTAGGGTTACCATAAGTATTAATATTTGCCAAATTCCAGAATAATGAGAGATAGAGAATGTTTCAAGGCATTTTTATTACTGCAAAGTCAAAAGTTTACAAACACTAATATTAGTATGCCTTTAAACAATTCTGGACTTCCCATATGATGTTGTCATGTGTTTGGAAGCTTCTGGTAACATCTTAGTTAATTAGAGACACACCCGTGAATGTATTTTAATGCACACCAGAAACACACTGCTTCTTTGTGTAGCATCATAGAAAAGTTGCAAGAAATCAGCCAAGATATCAGGAAGTGAATTGTGGACTTGCACAAATCTGGCTCATCCTTGGGTACAAATTCAAGGTACCTGAAGGTACCTTGCTCATCTGTACAAACAATTATACGCAAGTACAAAAAAGATGGGACTGTCCAGCCATCATACTGCTCAGGAAGGAGACAGGTTCTGTGTCCCAGAAATGAATGTGCTTTAGTCTGACATGTGCATACCAACTCAAAGACAAAAGCAAAAGACCTTGTGAAGATGATGGCAGAAGCTGGTAAGATTGTGTCGCTATACACAGTGAAACAAGTACTGCATCAACATGGGCTGAAAGGCCACTCTGCCAGGAAGAAGCCATTACTCCAAAAGAAACATAAAAAAGCCAGATTAATGTTTGCAAATGCACACAGGAACACAGACCTAAATTTTTGTAGATATTTCCTGTGATCTACTTGAACTTTTTGGGCATAAAAACCATTGTTATGTTTGGAGGAAAAAGGGAGAAGCTTGGAAGCCTAAGAACATCATCCCAACTGAGAAACATGGAGGTGGTGGCATCATGTTGTGGGATTGTTTTGCTGCAGGAGGGACAGGTGCCCTTCACAAAATAGATGGCATCATGAGAAAAGAAGATTATGTAGCAATACTGAAGCAACATCTCAAGATATCAGCCAGGAAGTTAAAGCTTGGGCGGAAATGGGTCTTCCAAATGGACAATGACCCGAAGTTTGTTTTGTTTCCTCAGAGACTCTGCAAATGAGACATGGTAACTGCAATCTATTCCAGCCAAATTTAAATTCCAAATACCAAATGTCACTTCTTCACTTCTGACCCCTGCCTAGTGTCGAAACAGAACTTTTTGACCACATATGAGGCATCACTGCACTCATAAGAAAATGGGTAACAAACTGTGGGATTCACTTTTATCGTATTTCTTGCAAAAGACAAAAATTGAGTGCTAAAGCAACATTTTTCTGAAAGAAATGAAAAATTTCTGCAGGACGACTAATGTTATCAAATTTAGCATAGTACTTGTGGATTCAAAATGCACACTATACCTCTGGATAAAATTCTTGAGGGGTGTAGTTTCCAAAATAGATTTCACCTGTGGAGGGAGGGGGGTTTGTTGTTTAGGCACCATAGGGGCCCTGCAAATTCGACATGGCACCACAATCTATTTTAGTGAAATTTGTGTTCCAAAATTAAAATGTTGCTCCTTCCTTTCTAAGCCCTGCTGTTTGTCCAAATAGAGATTTCTGACAACATGTGGAGTGTACAGTGTCTAAAAGGTATCAGATATCAGGTATCAGATATCAGGTATCAGAGTCAGGTATCAGAGTCAGGTATCAGACAGAGTATTTCTGATGTTTGACGTATCAGTGTGCTCAGAAAACTGGGTAACAAATTGTGTGGTCAATTTTCTTGTACTATTCCTTGTTAATGTGACAAAAAATTGGGCTAAATAAACATTTTAGAGGAAAAACTCAAATTTATTATTTTTTTTCATTCCACTTTGCATTAATTCCTGTGTAGCACCTGAAAGGTTAAAAAAAATTCCTGACAGCAGTTTTGAAGTATTTGAGGGAAGCAATTTTTAAAATGGTATCACTTTGGGGGAGTTCCCAATATATAGGCCCCGCAAAGTCCTTTTAAATCTGAATGGGTCTATAAAGAAACTGGTTTTCTAAATTTCTTGAAAAAAATGAAAAATTGTCGTTAAACTTTTAACCCTTCCAACATCTTAGCAAAATAAAATGGTGTTTGAAAATTTATGCAAACGTAAAGCAGGCATTTCCGATATTTTCATAAATAAATGTAAATCATATCAACCTAAATCTACCACTAACATAAAGTACAATGTGTAAAGAAAAAATAATCTCAGAATCACTAGGATTCATTGGATCTCTCCAGAGTTGTTACCACATGAAGTGACACTGGTCAGATTTAAAAAATTTGGCCTGGTCATTAAAGTCAAAATTGGCGCTGTCACTAAGGGGTTAACTTAGTGGTGTTCTAGATAATATTCGTCTTGTAGAAAATCTTGATTTTCTGCCTGAAGGATGATATTTGTAATAGAGACCTCCATCTGGAAAAGGAAAGTGAGGTGTAACATGGGCTTGTGTATTTCAAATGTAAGGCTGAATTTCAGTCCTGGTCCGTCCCTGACCCTTGCTATCCTTCTGACCATGCCTCTGCCTCACTGATACAGAATTAGCATGATTACTATTCAACTCCCTCCATAGGCCAGCAGCTACTCTTTTGACGAAAGTCAGGGGGATTCTGCAGCCAGTTCAGATCCCTGAATAGCGTGAAAGAATGAAAATCAAGGCAATTCTTGGGACCTACAAATCAGGGTGGACTGTGCAAAATCTTGTCTGTGAAAGCACTTTTGAAGGGGTTATCCAGGACTAATATATTGATGCTCTATCCACAGGCTATTTCATCAGCATCAGATCTGTGGTGGTCTGACATTTGGCACTCCTATTATTTGCATGAGCAGTAATATAAAGAAGCATGGAGCCATAACTGCACACCTGCGATATGCCATTGCCCCAATGTGATATTGATGACCTGTGTTATGGATAGATTATAACTATGTTATGATTAACCCCTTTAAGAATTGACTATGACATAGTCAGGTGGCAAACTGGAGAGACAAACTTGAGAACCATAAACAGAAGGGACAAAATAAAAAGCAGATTCATAGCACAGAAATCGGTGTGGAATAATGCAGGCTAGAGCATTAAGAGGAACTGAAACTCAGGCAATAAGTAATAGGCTTGGCTGGGTTTAAAAAGTAGCCTTGACCTCATCAGAAGACGCTCAGGGGTAAACGTTCTGTTGTGCAAATACATGAATAGGAAAAAATAAAACACTATTTTACTGCAGCAATAGAATACGATCATGTATCAGGGAGAGAGTAACGTAAGATCCTGAACAGATATCTAACCCAAAGGAAAAAAGTTTTTCGACTCCTAAATTCATACTGTTGCTCAAGTCCATAATCTCTTTAAAAGGTTGTCACATTTCTACAGATGTGTTTGTGATATACAGCCTACTAATATAATTGTGTTCCCAAAATGACACATTCTTAAAATATCAGCAGTGGTCCCAGTTCCCGGAAGCTCCACTTTTGGCTTGTGATTGACACAGCAGGGTATATTCTGCGTCTGACTCTTTCCAATTACTACTAAAAGTCAGTTCAATTTTCGGTCACTGTTAATTTGTCCTGTAAGTTGAAAGTGGAGCTGCCTGGAACATTGACTGATGGTGATACATTTGTAAATGCAAATACAGTATATTAGTAACTTGCATGTATTTATACGTATTTAGAACCACAGAATCTGTCCTAAAGTAGAGAACCCGTGGAAAACTTGGGTTAGTGGTTTCTGTACTATTAGTGTGTTGTGGTTGTTGTTGTTTTAGTAGTTTTTTATTGTCTTGCTAAGCTTTTTAATATTAACCCTTTAGTGACAGAGCCAATTTGCAGCTTAATGACCAGGCCAATTTTTACAATTCTGACCACTGTCACTTTATGAGGTTATCACTCTGGAACGCTTTAACGGATCCCGCTGATACTTAGAATATGTTTTCATGATATTTTGTACTTCATGTTAGTGGTAAAGTTTCTACAATGTGACTTGCGATTCTTTATGAAAAAAAATGGAAATATGGCGAAAAGTTTGAAAATTTTGCAATTTTCAAACTTTTAATTTGTATGCCCTTAAATCAGAGAGATTTGTCACACAAAATACTTAATAAATAGAATTTCCCACATGTCTACTTTACATCAGAACAATTTTGCAAACAAATTTTTTTTTTTATTAGGAAGTTATAAGGGTCAAAAGTTGACCAGCGATTTCTCATTTTTAAAACAAAATTTACAAAACCATTTTTTTAGGGACCACATCACAAGTAAGGCCTCTTTCACACTTCAGTTTTTTTACATCAGTCGAAATCCGCCCTTTTTTGAAAAAAACGGATCAGTTTTTTTTTTGGTGGAATCTGTTTTTTTTCTCTAAGGCTGGAGTCACACACAACCATTAAAAAATCGGTCCCATTTTAACGGTACGAAATCGCACAAAGAATTCTTGGCCAGATATCCGTCTGTCATCCCATTTTCCGGCAAGAAACCAATTTTAATCGCATCTAAGCATCAAATTGACATCCAATGCCAATGCCTGATGCCCTATTCTGTAGACCTGGAGAAGTTGTGGGATTTAATCGCAAGTCACACGTTTGGTGCGTTTTCCATGCGTTTTTTTATCGCATACATAGACTTGCATTGGGGAATCCGATCCGAAAATCGGTGACAATCGCAGCATGCTGCGATTGTCTCGGTCCGAGGATCGGATGCGATAAAAAATCGCATGATGTGAGCTGCCCCATAGAATAACATGGGTTCGAATGCAATGCGAGTTTTTATCGCAATGTATTCGACCGTTTTAATCGCTAGTGTGACCCCGGCCTTAGGCTTGCATTAGTGGCGGATTGTGCCGGATGGTCATCCATTGCATCCGTTATTTGATGGATCCGTTGGTATATCAGTGTCCGCCATGAGGAGTAGATGGACAAAGTAACATTTTCTCTCTGTGGCGGACCCGCTTTTTTAAACTCAGCATGCCCGGAAAAGCTTCTATTCATGAAATTTAACCCTAAACGCTGGTCTGACAAAGGCGAAAAATCTCTCTCTTTTTTCAATGGGAAGAGGGTCATGTGACACATCAAACTTATTGAGAATTTCACAAGAAAAACAATGGTGTGCTTGGTTTTAACGTAACTTTATTCTTTCATGAGTTATTTACAAGTTTATGACCATTTAGAAAATGTGTTCAAAATGCTCCCCATTGTGTTGGATTGTCAATGCATCCCTCTTCTCCCACTCTTAACACACTGATAGCAATACCACAGAAGAAATGCTAGCACAGGCTTCCAGTATCCGTTGTTTCAGATGCTGCACATCTCGTATCTTCACAGCATAGACAATTGTCTTCAAATGACCCCAAACATAAAAGTCTAAGGGGGACAGATTGGGAGACCTTGGTGGCCATTCAACTGGCCCACGATGACAATCCACTTTCCAGGAAACTGTTCATGTAGGAATGCTCAGACCTAACACCCATAATTGATGGTATGGTGTGGTATATGGGGTACAAAGATAGTGGGGCCATTCTTCATCAATGGAAACCTCAATGCCACTGGATATCTGAAATTGCTACATAATGATGTGTTGACCTCTTTATGCACTGAAGATGGCACGTTCCCTGAGTTTTTCCAGCAAGATGGTGCACCACCACATTATGGGTGTCAGGTCCGAGTATTCCTACAAGGAATCTGACCCCCTTAGACTAGCATTTCATCTGCGGTGTTGCTATCAGTGTGTCAAGAGTTGGAGAAAAGGTTTGCACTGACAATCCAACACAATGAGCAGCACTTTGAACACATTTTATAAGTGGTCATAAACTTGTAAATAACTCATGAAATAATAAAGTTACATTAAAACCAAGTACACCATTGTTTTTCTTGTGAAATTCTCAAAAAGTTTGATGGGTCACATAACCCTTTTCCCATTGGAAAAAATAAAGTTGTATCCAAAATGGCCGACTTCAAAATGGCCACCATGGTCACCAACCATCTTGAAAAGTTTCCCCCCTCCCATATACTAATGTGCCACAAACAGGAAGTTGATATCACCAACCATTCCCATTTTATTTAGGTGTATCCATATAAATGACCCACCCTGTAGAATAAAAAACTAATTTTTATTAGAACCACTAAAAGCATGCAACCAGTGTGGGTAACAGAAAAACAAAAAGGTCCAAGTGTGAAAACAACACATTTCAGCAATAAGCCTTAATCATGGTGCATATGGGGTAAACCACTGTTTGAGCACTGCAGAGCTCGGAAGGGAAGGAGCGCTGTTTGACTTTTTCAATGCAGAATTGGCTGGAATTGAGATTGGATGCCATGTCGCATTTGGATAGCCCCTGATGTGCCTAAAAAGTGGAAACCCCACACAAGTGACATCATTTTGAAAACTAAACCCCTTAAGAAGCATATCTAGATGTGTAGTGAGCACTTTGAACCCCCCAAGTGCTTCACAGAAGTTTATAATGTAGAGCTGTAAAAATAAAAAATCATAATTTTTCCACAAAAATGATCTTTTCGCCCCCAAAATTTTTATTTTCACAAGGGTAACAGGAGAAATTGGACCCCAAAAGTTGTTAAGTTTGTCCTGAGTACGCTGGTTCCCCATATGTGGTGGGGAACCACTGTTAGATCACACGTCAAGGCTCGGAAGGGAAGTAGTGACGTTTTGAAATGCAGACTTTGATGGAATGGTCTGTGGGTGTCATGTTGCATTTGAAGAGCCCTTGATGTGCCTAAACAGCTGAAACCCCCGACAAGTGACCCCATTTTGGGAACTAGACCCCCAAGTAGCTTATCTAGATGCTTGGTGAGCACTTTGAACACCCCCAAGTGCTTCACAGAAGTTTATAACACAGAGCCGTGAAAAGAAAAAAAAAATATTTTCCACAAAAATGATTTTTTAGCCCTCAATATTTTATTTTCCCAAGGGGGAGAGGAGAAATTAGACCCCCAAAGTTGTTGTGCAATTTCTCCTGAGTATGCTGATGCCCCATATGTGGGAATAAACCACTGTTTGGGTGCACGGCAGAGCTCAGAAGGGAGAAAGCACCGTTTGACTTTTTGAATGCAAAATTGGCTAGAATTAAAGGTGGTGCAATGACACATTTGGAGACCCCCAATGTACCTAAACAGTGGAAACCCCCTATTCTAACTCCAACCCTAACCGCAACACACCCCTAACCCTAGTCCCAACCCTAACCACAACCCTAATCACAACCCTAACCCCAACACACCTGTTGTGAATTCGCTTTCTGGCCTAACTCTGGTTACTAGTGAAGGTAGTGGAGCTGGTCATATTGACAGAGGGGTCGCGAGATCTCTTTCCGGGCTCCCTCTGGTGGCTACTGGAGGTAATGGAGCTGATCTAATTAACAGAGGCCTGCCACCTGATAATGAGGAGGATGACTGGAGATCTGGAGTTTCTGACTGGATTTAAGACAGCCTACTCCCTCTATCCCTGCTGGTGATTTTTTCCTGCCTCCTTAGGTCTTAGTTTCCAGCTCAGTCCCTGCATGCTCAGCTAAGTGTTCTTTTGCTATTGTTCACATTTGATCTGGTTTTGTCTATTTCAGTTTTGTGTGGTCAGCCAGCTCTGGCTAGGGCTGTGCTGAATTTCCATCCTTATGTTACTGCTTGTGCCAGTTTGTTTTTGTCCCTTATTAGATTGGCCTCTTTTTGCTCTGCTTTCAGAATATAGCAGAGTGCTAATATAGTGGGCGAAGTCTAGTGACTTCAGTATTTTTTCTATCAGACGTGTTGGGCATTTTTTGCAGGGTTTTTTGCGTGATTGCCGACAGAGTCTTTCCTTTCCTGTCCTGTCTAGTTAGTGTGGGCCCCATCGTTTGCTCAGTCTATTTTCCTACCTGCGTTTGTGTTTTCATCTTGTCTCACTGACAATATATGTTTGGGGGCTATATATTCCTTTGGGGTCTGCTCTGGGGCAGTTTAGATTTCCCCTTTCTTGCTTTAGGCTTATTTAGTTCTCCGGCTGTGTCGAGGCGTCTAGGATCATCGTAGGTACGCTCCACGGCTACTGCTTGTTGTGTAGATAGGATCAGGGGTCTGCAATCCGCTTAGTTACCAACCTCTCTGGTTTTCTGTGGCTTAGCTTGGTCTTGCTTTCCTCCTCGGTGACCCAATCATAACACACACCCCTAACTCTAATCCTAACCCTAACAATAACCTTAATCACAACCCTAACCCCAACACATCCCTAACCCTAATCCCAGCCCTAAACACAAACCTAACTCCAACACACCCCTAACCCTAATCCCAACCCTAACTATACCCCTAACCACAACCCTAACCCTAATCCCAACCCTAACTATAACCCTAACCAAAAACCTAACCCCAACACACCACTAACCCTAATCCCAACCAAAACACTAACCACAACCCTAACCCCAACACACCCCTAAAACTAATCCCAACCCTAGCCATAATCCTGACCACAACCCTAACCCCAACACACCCCTAACCTTAATCCCAACCCTAGCCATAACCACAACCCTAACCCTTATCCCAACCCTAACCCCAACACACCCCTAATCCCAACCCTAACCCTAATCCCAACCCTAACCATAACCCTAACACACCCCTAATCCTAACCCTAACCATAACTCTAACCACAAACCTAACCCTAACACACCCCTAACCCTAATCCCAACCCAAATCTCAACCTTAACCCTATTCCCTAACCCTAATCCCAACCCTAATCCTAATCCCAACCCTAACCCTAACTTTAGCCCCAACCCAAACCCTAACTTTAGCCCAAACGCTAACCCTAACTGTGACGTTTTTAGGTAAAAAAGCTACGTCGGAGAGTGGACCCTCTGGATCGCGGGTCCGGAGCCCCCGGGCCGAGCACTCCAGGTGAAGACTGACCCCTATACAGGGATCGTTTGGGGCAGGACCACAGGGGACAGAAGCGCAACAGCCGGAACCAAGAGGGACGGCTCCACGGACAAAAAGGACTAGGGAGAAGGATGGCTTAGATACGGACCCAGGACTGACGGACAGAGGAATGTAACACAGGGTACGGCAGGGAGGCAGAGCATGGACAAGAGGAACTACAGAGGCATGTAACACAGGCAAGGCAGGGAGAGAGCATGGACAAGAGGAACTACTGAGGCAAGGGACCCTGGCAAGGCAGGGAGAGAGCATGGACAAGAGGAACTACTGAGGCAAGGAACACTGGGCACGGCAGGGAGGCAGTGAGACAGGGAGTGGACAATAGGAACTACAGAGGACTGTAACACTGGGCAAGGCAGGGAGGCAGAGAGACAGGGAGTGGACAATAGAAACTACAGAGGACTGTAGCGGCCAGAGGGTGCAGGAGACTACACGATCATCAGGCGTCCTCCTTACAGCGAGGACGCCTGAAGTATCCTAACACCCGGAAGTGCGTCCCCCTGTCCTGCCCCTCAGCGCCGCCCACCGCTGGAGGGAGAGAGCGGGAGGGGGTGTGCGCGTGACAGGGAGCGGGTGCCAGGAGCCGCTGTGAGGAGGATCGCAGGACGGGCGCGCAGGTAAGAGGAAGCTGCGGCGTGCGCTGCTGCGCGAGGGACATCGGCGGGCATAGCCACCGATGTCACACTAACTTTAGCACCAACTCACTTTAGCCCAACTCTAACCCTAATGGGAAAATGGAAATAAAAATATTTTCTTTACATTATTATTTTTCCCGAACTAAGGGTGTGATAAAGGGGGGTTGTTTTACTATTTTTTAATTTTGATCACTGTGAAAGGTCTATCACAGTGGTCAAAATGAACCAATTGGAAAAATCTCCCTATTGTTGCCGGGTGCTGGCCGGCAGATCTCGGCGGGCAAATTGCGCCTGTGCCTGCCATTTTCTCCCTGAAGAAGAAGCCAGAGGCCCAGGGGACTTCAGGGTGCCAAGAAGGGACAACAAAGGTACTGGGGGATTGGGGACCCTATTTCTCTCTCCTCTGATGTGCGATCACATCAAAGGAGAAAGAAATTAAATGGAAAATTAGACTTTTTTGTGGTCGCCGTTATACCGTTAATAATGGCGATAACAACAATGGGGTCAGTAAAAACCGAACCGAATCAGGTTCTCTTTGGTCTCGGCTACTCCTGGCAGCCAAGACCTCAGAGAAATTCCAACTCTGGGGGGGACTACACACTTTTTCCACAGCGCCATGAATTCACAGCACTGTGGTTTAAGTACCCTTAACTGCCACCGTTAAAAGGCGTATCGGCGGTCGTTAAGGGGTTAAGTTCATTCTCACACACTGATATTTTATTAGATTCATTTCTATTATCTTTAGGTCTCATTCACACATCCATCAGTGTGTCATTCTTGTGTCCATTTTTACCATCAGTGTGTCATCCCTGTGTCAGTTATTACTGTTATGAACTGGTCACTGAGGAGTATGGCAGGAATAGGCTAGGCCACCAGGAAACCAGAAAGGTTGGTAACAGCGGATTGCAGACCCGTAATCCTAACAGCACAACTAGTTGTAGCCGTGGGGCGTACCTACGATGTCCTAGATGCCTCTGCACAGCCGGAGAGCTACCTAAACCTAAAGCAAGAAAGGTGAAACCTAAACTGCCCTGGAGTAGAGCCCCAAAGGAATAGATAGCCCCCAAATATATATTTTCGGTGAGACAAGATGAGACACAAATGCAGGCAGAAAATAGACTGAGCAAATGATGAGGCCTAAACTGACTAGATAGGATAGGAAAGGATAGACACTGTCTGCAGTCACGCAAAAACCCAACACATCTGATGTACAAAAAAACACTGAGGTCTCACGACCTCTCCCCCACTAGATCAGCATTCTGGTAGGAACTGGCAGCAAAGCAAAAGAGACTAATATAACAGGGGACTGAACAAACTGACACAAGCTGTAACATATTGAGTGGGGTCCAGCACTGCCCCAGCAGGGAGCACGCTGAACCCTCACAGGAAAGCAGAAAGAGGCAAAACCAGATAAGATGCAAAGGATTAGCAAAAGAACAACTTAACTGAAAAATGCAGGATCAGGCAGGAGACAGCAGACCTCAGAATGCACAGGAAGAAACTAATCACCAGCAGCCACTGAAGGAAGCCTGCTCACTTAAATACTCCAGTCAGTAACCCCTGATTTCCAATCATCGTCGTCAGGTGGCAGACTTCAGCCAGCTCCACTACCCACAGTAACCACCAGAGGGAGCTCCGACTCAGAAATCAAATAGAGAGAGTTGACAACATATTACCATCAATGTTTCATCTCTGTATCCGTTTTTACCATCAGTGTGTCATCCCTGTGTCTGTTTTTACCATCATAGTGTCTACTTTTATCATCATCACTGTGTTAGTCATCTGTCTGTGTGACACACGGACAATATGACTATGAGGTTAGTTATGGGCTCGTCTTATAGACGCCTCTCCATTATTAATCCCTGGCCTTGATATCAACTGACAATACAAACCTGACATCAACCCCAACCCTATTACCTCACTTGCTATCGCACCAGGGCAAGTGGAAAGAGTGAGGCTAAGCACCAGATTTGGCACATCTTATGGATGTGCCACTTCTGGGGCGACTGTGAGCTGATGTTCGCAGTCTGGGAGGGTGGTAATATACCTGGTCCCTTCCCAGGCTATTATCAACCCACATCTGTCTGTTTAGCCTTTGCTATGTTACAATTTATAAGGGGACCATAAGTCATCTTTTTCTACACATCTACTGTGCGTGATGCAAGAACTCACACGAGTCTCTTGCATCAACACCTGGCGCTGCACCCGGCACTCAGTACCCGAGCTGCGGCTGCATGTATTTCTGTGCAGCCGCAGCTCCGGTCCTGAGTGCCGGCGGCAGCGCCGGGTGTTGATGCGAGAGACTCGTGCGAGTTTCTCACATCACACATGGTAATTTGATCCCGGCCTCAGTGTGTCATCAGTATGTCCATTTTTACCATCAGTGTTGCTGATAAGAAAATGGGCATGTCTCTGTGCTTTTTGAACAGACAAATAGTCTGTAAAAAAAAGTCTGTAAAAAAATACGGCCGTGAATAGCACCATAGATTATAAGGCGTACATGCTATAGCCTTGAAAAAAAAAACAGATACAAAACAGACATGTGAATGAGGTATAATGATTAGTAGAAAGTTATTTTTTATTGTAACAATCAGGGTTCAATTTTATTTCTGTATCGCTACTGTGATTTTTTTTCAGCATGTCTACCATCCGGTCACTGACAGGCTTTATCAGTGTCAGTGGTCACTTCTCATTGTAAATTCACTCATGGTCTAAATTTGATGGGAAATCAATTGATCAAGTGAAATATTGACTCTAAGTTGTCAGACGTTTCTCTTCTGACCGTACACATATAATGTGAATCATTTGGCAAACAATAGTCCTGTCAAGCAGTTTGCTTGATGAATGCACTTCTGGGGCTTTTAAAGAAACTAAAGCAAAGTACATTATTTAGTAATATTCTCCTTTCAGTTCTTACTGCTTTGACTTTCAACATTTTTTACAGCTACTGCAAAGCTATGTTTTTATAGCAGAGTCAACTGCATTTGGACATCACCCCTGTGTCAGGACCATCAAACTGCAGCAATATAGTCTATGTAAGTGTTCACATTCTAGCAATATGTAGCATTTTATAAATCTAAATGTGCCTGTGTACAACACAGCTTGTACCCGAACAACAGTGATGCTTATAAATTAACCTTTGTCACTGACTGAAGATTGGCTACTCAAATATAATTAAAATGGTTGCAGCTCAGTGCCTACAGCACGGCCAAAAATCTGACACCGCTCATTACTCTTTTTGTGTTCGCTGCCTACACATGTAACCTCATAAGTTTGAGTACATTCCTGCCGGCTTGCAAGATTTTGAAATGAAGGAATGAATGATAGAGTGTTCTAAGCATAAACTTGGGTGACCTGCTCATTAGGTAACACAATAAAATTCTGTTTATTGAGGTAAGTTATATGCAGCAAGTTAGGCGACAAACTATTGTTCATTGTATCAGGAGCAATTTGTCCATAGAACAGTTTCTGTCAGAAAAACTGTATATTGTAGCAGTTAAATAATATAATCCCCTGATCTCCTCTATACGCAGGCTGTTTTCTACTGAGAAAACATATGCAAGATGTGTAAGGTACAAATTTTTCCATTTATAATTGGCAATCCATTTGCGTGTCAGCAAAATGTGACATCTTATATTTAACTGAGAACAAGGAGTTTGCGGTAAAAAATTTACTGAAAAAAATTTATGGACACAATACAGTACATTATAAAAGTACAAGGGGAGAAAGCTGCGTGTTAGGTCAGTGAAACGCGCGTTGGGGCTACATCTGGCGTGGAGGTCCCCTCTCTTAACCCTTCAACACTTGGAAAGCTCTTCCTGCCCTTGTTTGTTCACTTTAAAGCACTTTTTTATGCATACTTTGTACTATGGGCATCATATAGAGCATCTTTACCTGGTACTGCACCATGTGTTATGGAAGCCCTTATATGGTGTTTAAACTTCTGGCGTTATGAATCCATAAACATGAGCTATTTCGGTACCTTTGTCTGAGAGTGATACCCCCGTACTTTGGAACGTTCCTGGAAACATGTATCATGTCTTTGTGATATCTGTGTGCTTTTATAATGTATTGTGTCCTTAATAAATATTTTTCACTAAATTTTTTACTGCAAACTCCTTGTTCTCTGGTATTTTCAATTGTATTGGGAGTAGGTAACAGGTGTTTGGGTGGTTTTTACTGTGCATCCACCCTATAATACCAATTATACAGCTGGGTTGTCTGACATCTTATATTTAAAGTTGGACCTGTCCTTCTGTCGGAAGCTGGGATGGGCGGCGCGTGCGCGGTGTGGCATCAAGGTCAGCATGTGCGCATACCGCACCCTTTTATTGAAGAAACTGTGTTTGCAGATATCGCAGGATACGCAAGTGTTGACTTGGGCACCCTTATTTTTTTAAAGAATTCTACTACAACATCAACATAGCAGTGTGCATGCGCCCGGCTTCACCATTGTCCCTGAGGCCAGCGCATGAACACTAGTATAAAGCAGTCAATACAATATTCTGCTACAGATGGATCTGGATAAGTTGGAAAATTGGGCAGAAAGTTGGCAGATGCTGTTTAACAATGATATACGTAAGGCTATACACATGGGAAGAAGGAATCAATATCACCATTACACACTGAAGGGAAACCACTGAGTAAATCTGACATGGAGAAGGACTTGGGGATTCTAGTTAATGATAAACTTACCTGGAGCAGCCAGTGCCAAGCAGCGGCTGCCAAGGCAAACAGGATCATGGGGTGCATTAAAAGAGGTCTGGATACACATGATGAGAGCACTATACTGCCTCTGCACAAATCCCTGGTTAGACCGCACACGGAGTACTGTGTACAGTTTGGGTCACTGGTGCTCAGGAAGATATAATGGAACTAGAATGAGTACAAAGGAGGGCAAAAAAAATAATAAAGAGGATGTAGGAACTACAATACCCAGAGAGATTAGCAAAATTAGGATTATTTAATCTAAAAAAAGATGAATGAGGGGCGATCTAATAACCATGTATAAGTATATAAGGGGACAATGCAAATATCTCTCTGAGGATCTGTTTATACCACATGGAGGCCTATTGGGAGTGCATTATACAATATGATAGCCTATAGGGAGTGCATTATAGTATATCAGTGCCTATGGGGAGTGCATTATACTATATGAAGATCTATGGGGAGTGCATTATACTATATGGAGGCCTATGAGGAGTGCAATATACTATATAGAGACCTATGGGGAGTGCATTATACTATATGAAGGACTATTAGGTGCATTACACTATATGGAGGCTATTTAGGGGGTCATCATACAGTATGGTGATTACAGTGAGGGGGCTATCATACAGTATGGGAGCTAATGTGGGGTCTTTGTACAGTATGGAGGCCATTATACAGTGTTGGAGCCATCAAACAGTTTGGGGGTTACTAAGGGGTCAATATACTGTGAGGGGGTAATGTACTGTGCATAGGGGAGCATTATACTCTGTAGAGGGGAGCTGTACAGGGGCGGAGACTTGGAACATTATTAAATGTTAAGTGGGCACTTCTGGTTATAGGGACACTCAGGTTATTGTGACTGTCAAAGGCATACACAGAGGCCATTACTACTTTATATAGGGCAAAATGTGGGCACTGTTTTCTAGAGCACTTATACAGGGCAATAACTTATTCTAGAGGTTTGTTTTACCATCTAGATGGCACACAGTACCACACAGTGGGTGCAGTAATAGGGACACATATGGCAGCAGCAGCTTGGTATTGGGGTATCAGCAGGAAGAGGTGTTTGTGCAGGTTTAAAAATAGATAAAAGATTTTAAAGACAAAAATGTCCAGGAAGGATGGGAAATCTTGAAAAATGAAATTCTCAAAGCACAGTTGTTAACAATTCCGAAAAGAGGGAAGAATAGGAAGCAGTTAAGGAAACCAGGATGGATGAACACAGAACTTAAGCACATGCTAAAAAGGAAGAAAAAAATGTTTATAAAATGGAAAGAGGGAGGCATATCTAAAGAAGAATATAATGCTGTCTGCAGAACCTGCAGGGCACAAATCAGATTAGCTAAAGCTGAAAATGAATTGAGGCTTGCAAGAGATGTCAAAAGCAATAATAAAGGATTTTGGGGATATGTCAAAAGTAAAAGAAAAGTCAAAGATGCTATAGGATTTTTACAGGATGAAAATGATGAAATGGTAAGACAGGATGTTGAGAAGGCTGAACTTTTAAATTCCTATTTTGCATCTGTTTTCTCTCAGAAAGGAAATGTAACATCAACTGTTATTCACTGTCCTATTAAGGGAATAGAAGAATCCAGGATATCTATAAACAGAAAGATAGTGAGGAAACACTTAGCTAACCTAAATGAATTCAAGTCTCCAGGTCCAGATGAATTACACCCCAGAGTACTGAAGGAGATAGCAGAAGAAATTTTTGAACCCCTCTCTATAATCTTTGAAAATTCTTGGAGAACAGGAGAAGTGCCAGAAGACTGGAGAAGAGCAAATGTTGTTCCTATCTTCAAAAAGGGGAAGAAGGTGGACCCAGGTAACTATAGGCCGGTGAGTCTGACTTCTATACCAGGAAAGATCTTTGAACAAATTATTAAACAACATGTATGTCAATACCTGGATAAGAATGAAGTGATTAAACAGAGTCAGCATGGGTTTGTAACTAATAAGTCATGTCAGACTAACTTAATTTCCTTCTATGACGGTATCACTGATTGGGTAGATCAAGGAAATGCTGTAGATATAGTATATCTTGACTTCAGCAAAGCATTTGACAAAGTCTCTCATACAATCCTTATTGAAAAAATGATTAAGTATGGAATGGACAAGGCAACTGTTAGGTGGATTCATAACTGGCTTAGTGATCGGACCCAAAGAGTGGTCGTAAATGGCTGCACATCCAGTTGGAAGAATGTCTCAAGTGGGGTACCACAGGGCTCTGTCCTGGGCCCTGTATTGTTCAACATCTTTATCAACGATTTAGATGAAGGAATTGAGGGTAAACTGATTAAATTTGCTGATGACACAAAGCTAGGAGGGATAGCTAATACTAGAGAAGAGAGAGAGAGGATTCAAAAAGATTTAAATAAACTGGAGAAGTGGGCAGCAACTAACAGAATGGTTTTTAACAGGGAGAAATGCAAAGTACTACATCTGGGCAATAAAAATGGAAAAAGCATATATAGAATGGGAGGAATAGGGCTAAGTGACAGCACATGTGAAAAAGACTTGGGTATACTAATAGATCACAGACTGAATATGAGTCAACAGTGTGATGCAGCAGCAAAAAAGGCAAATGCAATTCTAGGATGTATTAACAGAAGCATACAGTCTAGATCACGTGAAGTCATTATTTCCCTCTACTCCTCTTTGGTCAGACCTCATCTGGAATATTGTGTCCAGTTTTGGGCACCACATTTTAAAAAAGACATCAACAAACTGGAGCAAGTTCAGAAAAGAGCGACCAGAATGGTGACCGGTCTGCAAACCCTGTCTTATGAGGAAAGGTTGCAGGATTTGGGAATGTTTAGTTTGCAAAAGAGAAGACTGAGAGGAGACTTAATAGCTGTCTACAAATATCTAAAGGGCTGTCACATTGTAGAAGGATCAACTTTATTCTCATTTGCACAAGGAAAGACTAGAAGCAATGGGATGAAACTGAATGGGAGGAGACACAGATTAGATATTAGAAAAAACTTTTTGACAGTTAGAGTGATCAATGAGTGGAACAGGCTGCCACGAGAAGTGGTGAGTTCTCCTTCAATGGAAGTCTTCAAACAGAGGCTGGACAGACATCTGACTGGGATGATTTAGCGAATCCTGCTTTGAGCAGGGGGTTGGACCAGATGGCCCAGGAGGTCCCTTCCAACTCTACGATTCTATGATTCTATGATGGGGACGGTGCCTGAAATGTGAGAAGTTAGATGTGTCTTTGTTGTAATCTCTGCTGCTGAGTCCTGGCCGGAGAAGTTGTCATGTTGGTCTGGGCCAGATGGAAAAGACGTTAAAAGTGAATGACTCCATCGGAAAGAAAATCAGTTGTAAGTCACCATCTATAACTGTACTGTAATCTCATACATGTTCTGCAGTAGTGGTATCCAGAAACATATGGTCACCATATGGCAGTAATATCAGTGCAGTCATTTGTTGAGGTTCTCCTACATCTACTATTAGCTAGCGCTACCATAGTTGTAATCAGGGTTTCCTGGTTAGGTGACCACTCAGAGGTTTCGCCCCACCTTCCTCCCTGGACCATAACCCTAGTAACGCGTTTGTGTTGATGCCTTATAAATAGCAGAAAAAGATTTATCAACATCCAATATTTCAGAAACTCTGCTAATTCAGCATCATGTCGGTCTCTTGGATGCTGCATTAAAGGGAACCTGTCAGAAGGAATGTGCACAGGAACCCTCAGACAGTGTCAGGTCGGCGTCATTATACTGATTAAAATGATACCTTGGTTGATGAAATCTGCCTTGTGGTTGTTGTTTGATCTTTATTTTCAGTTTTGAGTTAATGATATGCCCGTGCTCCGGTGTGGCCCTGTAGGGGATCTTCCTGTGGTACTCTGATTAGGTATTCATGTGTATGGCCTCTGACAGGTCACTGCTCCATCAGTGAACTGCCCCCTAGTTTACATAATGAATATTGTATATATTAAAAAAAATCCCCTTTTGCAGGCAGGCGGCAGCAGCGTCTGCGCTGCACCATGATGGCATCCATATTGTGCATTTATATATTCTTTTTCATGGTATCCATAAATTCCTAAAAAATAAAAGTTTGAAAATGGTGCCGGCTAGAGAAAAAAATAACCTCTTCCAAGATGGTGCTGCTGGCGCCTGCACAGTCGCATCTATCACATTGCCGATAGATGCTACTGCACAGGCGCTGCCGGCGCCATCTTAGTGGAGACAATTTTTTTTCTCTAATAAGATGGCGCCTGCGCAGTATCAGCTATCGGCTCGCTGACAGCTGCTACTGTGCAGGCCCTGTCAGCGCCATTTTCAAACTGATTTATGCATACCATCAAAAAGAATAATTAAATGCACAATATGAATGTGATTATGGTGTAGTGCCAGCACCTGCCTGCAGAAGAGGATTTTTTTTTAAAAATATATGTAATATTCATGTAAACCAGAGGGCAGGTCACTGAGGGATCATAAAGGGAATCATAGAGGGAACATAAACCCCCCCCTCCCCAAGGGCCGCCCGGAACATGAGCATATCATTAACTCAAAATTGTAAATAAAGATTATTTTATTTAATTATTTTACTTATTTATATAGCGCCATTAATTCCACAGCGCTTTTACAGAATTTATTGGCACTGTCCCCGATTGGGCTCACACTCTAAATTCCCTATCAGTATGTCTTTGGAATGTGGGAGGAAACCCATGCAAACACGGGGAGAACATAGAAAAGATTAAACAACAACCATAAGATGGATTTCATCAACCCAGGTATCATTGTAGTCAGTATAACGGCGCTGACCTGACACTGTCTGTAGGTTACTGTGCACAATCCTGCTGACAGGTTCCCTTTAATATAATTTTAACGAAGGATTGGAATTGGTCATTGAATTTTTGGTGATACTGTACATACAGTGTATAGTCTTTCTATGTTACTGCAGATAATGAATTCTGAAACAGGCCTTCTGCAAGAAAAAGAGAGTTAAAAGTTTACTCCAAGATAAAAATCTGTCTGTCACAATATAAACGTTATTTTTATAGCACCAAACTCCTACAGACTGTAACAGCACAGACATTTCATTAACCATTTGCTGCTGGAAACTGTGTAGAAGGAATTTAATTGGCTTCAGGGTCACTTTTAATAAAAGTTCAAACTCAATAGAGGGAATGAAAAAATGTATCAGACAACCCTTTCTTTCATTTATCTCATTTCATGTGATGCCAATGGAGAAAGAAGCTGATAAGTTGAAGCTCACAAGTAACATACCTGGCAGGCAATTTGGAAAGCTCATCTAGTGAAAAGTAGCAGGCTGTAATCATGTGTTGGACCTCTGAAAACTCTGCTGTGTCAGATGATACAACAATGAACAATCACTTGACCAGAAGGCGAAAGAAGCAGCTGCATCGTGTGCTGTGATACTGTTACTGTGACTTCTCGTAGCAATCTGTGCCCTGGGTATTTCATTGCATACATTCAGAAATCCTTATTCAAATCTTCCAAACTGCTATCCGGTGCAGGATTTTTTATGTGGGTATTTAAGAATGATGGTGCCTGGAGTGGAGACAGAAAAATAGCCCCTCACTCATTGTACATGCACTTCACATTGCTTTAGAGGTTAGTGATAGTCTTCTTGTAATATTCAAGTACGTGATTTAGATAATACTTGGTATCACTTGTGATCTTGCCTTGAATTTTACAAAAAATTTGGATTAACCATTTTTTTTCTTCGTTCTTTTATCTTTTTTTATTACTGCTGACCAGGTTTTCCATTCACTAAACCCCACATCACATGGGACACGACACTTTTCAGTGATGTGCTTCATGCTCCATGTGACTGCATGTTTTACGATAATGTCAACCACGTGCAACATGTCCCTCACATGACTGTGTGGGCCCTAGTGAACAGAAGACTCAGGGAGAAGGAATATGGAAGAGTCAATTAGTGGACTGGTATTGGCTAGGCAGTTGAAGGAAAGATTTTTTTCAACCTTTAATTGCCAATCTACACTGATTTCTCCCTCTGAATTGAGAAAATATGCCCAAGTCAAATTTCGGAAGATTTGTCAAGATTAGTCTATGGTGATTATGTTTACTGTTGACATTACTTACTGAGGGATTGTAGGGATTTACAAGTGTGAGACAAGCTCACTATAATGAGACAACATTAGTTTAGGATATTCACAGAAAACAATAATAAACCTAATTAAAATATGTGAAGAAAACAGAAAGAATCAAAAATAAAATATAAAGTTTTATTGAATAATGATTTTAAAAACATGAAAGATGGGGGAAACAAAAGAACAACAACAAAAACCACAGTACAGGAAAAAATCATAAGTGGGAATACTGACCAAATAACATGATTAAGTTTAATAGGAATCCCATATAAATGGTCTTGACAGCATATGGCAACTCCAGTTTTCCTCCCTCTTCCATAATCCAATACCTACCCAACTTCTTCCGATATCCCCAGCCCGAAATAACACACACTACAATTTTAATTCTTTTGGATAATTTTGGCCACAGCGGCCAATTTTATTAATAAACAATAACATTAACAATAAACATCAACATATTAATCATAATGCAAATATGAGGGGAGGGTTCTTGGAGCTAAAAGATCTGGCTATAAACCCTTTTGGCCCAAAAACCAATGTAAAAACTCGACCACCATGTTACCCTCAGCCGTCCATCCCCAGCTCGAGGGCACCGTAACTCCCGTTCCGGGAGACTAACCACCAGAGCTCCCAAGGTAAAAACCCCGTCCAGAGCCCATAACCAAAAAGCCAGATCCCCCATACCATTTTTAAACTGTCGGAAATATTACTTCCAAATCATTCCCCGACCGATCATCGTCAACTCCAAGAACCCCACCCCCCGCCAACCACGAACAGCCCTGACCACCTCAGGCTCGTGAGTGCCACTATAATGAGACAACATTAATTTAGGATATTCACAGAAAACAATAATAAACCTACTTAAAATATGTGAAGAAACCAGAAAGAATCAAAAATAAAATATAAAGTTTTATTGAATAATGATTTTAAAAACATGAAAGATGGGGGAAACAAAAGAACAACAACAAAAACCACAGTACGGGAAAAAATAATATGTGGGAATACTGACCA
Organism: Dendrobates tinctorius; assembly: GCF_039654945.1. NCBI lineage: Eukaryota > Metazoa > Chordata > Amphibia > Anura > Dendrobatidae > Dendrobates > Dendrobates tinctorius. Next base: position 2,225,426 of record NW_027361789.1, on the reverse strand, counting down.
AATAACATGATTAAGTATAATACGAATCCCATATAACTGGTCTGTATATTGAAAAAATCTAATAGACAGGCATGTCTAGAAGTAAAGTGCATAAAGAGCATAGAAAGAAGGGATATAAAAAATTAGTATATACAAGTAGTCCGTAACCCGTGCGTCCTGTGACTCCAACGTACATTTCTGCCAGTGGCTTTCTCAAGCTGCATTGCTGCCTCATTGCTGGGGGAAGACACAATGAATTCAAAGACGTATGAAAAAAAATTCCATGAGCACTTAAATGGCAGCAGTCCATGCCTATCTTACCTAAACATCTCCTAAAATGTAAACTTCCTTCAGATTCTTAAAATGTCCAAACAAAAATTCCCACCAAAAATATTTGTGAAAAATGTGCATAAAAAACCAACATATATTTTTTATACTCTATAAGTCCGACCCACAACCAATAAGTTACTCAATCCTAATTCAATGGTGTAGTGTGTCCCAAGGATGAGTACAATGGCAATTGCAAAAAAAAATCTCATTTGGAGTTGGTTGATAAGTTAGTGGATGAAAAAGAAAATAACGAAATGGGACCTAGCCTCCTCCTGATGTCTCCTAAAGTGATTCCTTCTGTTGGCAGGGGTTGGCACCCTAAACCAGCATGCCAGTGGCGCCCCCACTAACACATCGTCTGTCCCTCAAATTCCCTATTATTCCCTAGATGATCTTTATCTCTTTAAAGAAGAAGTAATAATGGATTGACATGATTGATAGTAGGATTACAGGAAGACATGTCTTACATCCACTACACCTGGAAAATGCAAAAAATATTAACCCCTTTCTGCCATTAGACGTACTATCCCGTCCATGTGCCCTGGGACTTAATTCCCAAGGACGGGATAGTACGTCTAATGCGATCAGCACGTGGGCGCCGCTGATCGCGGCTGGGTGTCAGCTGATTATCACAGCTGACACCCGGCACAATGTGTCAGGGGTGGTCACGGACCGCCCCCGATACGTTAACCCCTTGTACACCGCAATCAAACACGATTGCGGTGTACCGGGGGTTAAAGGGAAGCATCGGCAGGGAGGGGGCTCCCTCTGTGCTTCCCTGAGCCCCCCACGGCAGCGCAATGTGCAGCGCTGCTGCGGGGGACTCCTTCCCTACAGGCCCCCGGATCCAAGATGGTGATGGGGGCCTGTAGGGAGCTGACTTCCTCACTGCCTGCAAAGCGCAGGCATGAGGAAGTCTGCAGAACTGCCTGTGACAGATTGCTGATCTGTCACAGTGATCTGTGATGTGACAGATCAGCGATCTGTCACAGGACAGTGATGTCCCACCTGGGACTATGTAATAAAATTTTTTAAAAAAAGTGTAAAAATAATTTTTAAAAAATCGCTAAATAAATTAGTAAAAAAAAAAAAATATTCCCCAATAAATTCATTTTGTGAAAATAAAAAAAAAGCAATAAAAGTACACATATTTGGTATTGCCGCGTCCGTAGCGACCCACCCTATAAAACTGTCCCATTAGTTAACCCCTTTAGCGAACCCCTTAAAAAATAAACATAAAAAACGAAGCAAAAAATAATGATTTATTATCATACCACCGAACAAAAAGTGCAATAACGCGCGATCAAAAAGACGCATATCAATATCCATGGTAACAGTGAAAACGTCATCTTGTCCCGCAAAAAACGAGCCGCCATACAGCATCATCTGCAAAAAAATAAAAAAGTTATAGCTCACAGAATAAAGCGATGCAAAAATAATTATTTTTTATATAAAATTGTTTTCATTGCAAAAAACCGACAAAACATTAAAAAATGACCTAAATGAGGTATCGCTGTAACCGTACCGACCCGAAGAATAAAACCACTTTATCACTTTTACCGCACGCGGAACGGTGTAAACGCACCCCCCAAAAGAAATTCATGAAACGCTGGTTTTTGTTCATTCTGCGTCACAAAAATCGGAATAAAAAGCGATCAAAAAATGTCACGTGCCCGAAAATAAAAAAAAGTCAACTTGTCCCGCAAAGAAAAAGACCTCACATGACTCGGTGGGTCAAAATACGGTAAAAAATTATAGCTCTCAATATGTGGTGATTAGAGTTGAGCGATACCGTCCGATACTTCAAAGTATCGGATCGGAATGGATCGGCCGATCTTAAAAAAAAGTATCGGTATCGCCGATTCCGATACCGGAAGTCCCATTCAAGTCTATGGGACTTCCGGTATCGGAATAAGAAAAACCCTGTTTTTGCCTTGTACAGCCTCTCTGGGGTCTGTACGGGCCTTTCGGGGGGCTGTGCCGGCCTGCCAGGGGGTCTGTGCAGGCTCCGGTGGTCTGTGCCGGCCTGCCGGGGGGCTGTGCCAGCCTGCCGGGGGGGCTGTGCAGGCTCCGGGGGGCTGTGCCGGCCTGCCGGGGGGCTGTGCCGGCCTGCCGGTGGTCTGTGCAGGCTCCGGTGGGCTGTGCCGGCCTGCCGGGGGGCTGTGCAGGCTCCGGTGGGCTGTGCCGGCCTGCCGGGGGGCTGTGCCGGCCTGCCGGGGGTCTGTGCAGGCTTCGGGGGTCTGTGCAGGCATCGTCCGATGGGACTACAAGTCCCATCGGGCGATGCCTGCTACCATGACAGTGATTGACACATTAGCCAATGATGGGACAGTAGTAGTCCCATCATCCGGCTAATGTGTTGAATGTAAAAAAAAAAAAAAAATTACATGCTACATACATGCTACATTCATACTACATACTACATACATGCTACATTCATACTACATATATACTACATGCAACATACATACTACATATATACTACATGCATGCAACATGCATACTACATATATACTACATGCTACATACATACTACATATATGCTACATATATACTACATGCATGCTACATACATACTGCATGCTACATACATACTGCATGCTACATACATACTACATGCTACATACATACTACATATATGCTACATACATACTACATATATACTACATGCATGCTACATACATACTGCATGCTACATACATACTACATGCTGCATACATACCACATACATACTACATACATACTACATGCATGCTACATACATACTACATGCTACATACATACTACATATATGCTACATATATACTACATGCATGCTACATACATACTGCATGCTACATACATACTGCATGCTACATACATACTACATGCTACATACATACTACATATATGCTACATACATACTACATATATACTACATGCATGCTACATACATACTGCATGCTACATACATACTACATGCTACATACATACCACATACACTCACTGGCCACTTTATTAGGTACACCATGCTAGTAAGGGGTTGGACCCCCTTTTGCCTTCAGAACTGCCTCAATTCTTCGTGGCAGAGATTCAACAAGGTGCTGGAAGCATTCCTCAGAGATTTTGGACCATATTGACATGATGGCATCACACAGTTGGCGCAGATTTGTCGGCTGCACATCCCTGATGCGAATCTCCCGTTCCACCACATCCCAAAGATGCTCTATTGGATTGAGATCTGGTGACTGAGGAGGCCATTTGAGTACAGTAAACTCATTGTCATGTTCAAGAAACCAATCTGAGATGATTCGAGCTTTATGACATGGCGCATTATCCTGCTGAAAGTAGCCATCAGATGTTGGGTACATTGTGGTCATAAAGGGATGGACATGGTCAGCAACAATACTCAGGTAGGCTGTGGCGTTGCAACGATGCTCAATTGGTACCAAGGGGCCCAAAGAGTGCCCAGAAAAAATTCCCCACACCATGACACCACCACCACCAGCCTGAACCGTTGATACAAGGCAGGATGGATCCATGCTTTCATGTTGTTTACGCCAAATTCTGACCCTACCATCCGAATGTCGCAGCAGAAATCGAGACTCATCAGACCAGGCAACGTTTTTCCAATCTTCTACTGTCCAATTTCGATGAGCTTGTGCAAATTGTAGCCTCAGTTTCCTGTTCTTAGCTGAGAGGAGTGGTACCCAGTGTGGTCTTCTGCTGCTGTAGCCCATCTGCCTCAAAGTTCGACGCACTGTGCGTTCAGAGATGCTCTTCTGCCTACCTTGGTTGTAACGGGTGGCAATTTGAGTCACTGTTGCCTTTCTATCAGCTCGAACCAGTCTGCCCATTCTCCTCTGACCTCTGGCATCAACATGGCATTTCCGGCCACAGAACTGCCGCTCACTGGATTTTTTTTCTTTTTCGGACCATTCTCTGTAAACCCTAGAGATGGTTGTGCGTGAAAATCCCAGTAGATCAGCAGTTTCTGAAATTCTCAGACCAGCCCTTCTGGCACCAACAATCATGCCACGTTCAAAGGCACTCAAATCACCTTTCTTCCCCATACTGATGCTCGGTTTGAACTGCAGGAGATTGTCTTGACCATGTCTACATGCCTAAATGCACTGAGTTGCCGCCATGTGATTGGCTGATTAGAAATTAAGTCTTAACACACAGTTGGACAGGTGTACCTAATAAAGTGGCCAGTGAGTGTATATACTACATACATACTACATGCATGCTACATGCTACATACATACCACATACATACTACATACATACTACATACATACTACATATATACTACATGCATGCTACATACATACTGCATGCTACATGCATGCTACATACATACTACATACATACTACATGCTACATACATACCACATATATACTACATACATACTACATACAATACATTCATACAATACATACATAGACATACAGTACATATAACATAGAGTAACATACTTACCAATACTTGTCACATTGTTCCCCGAAGCCATTGTCTTTTACGGAATAAATATTAACATAACAAACCACAAAAATACTCACCCACGATCCGAAGCAGTCCACGAGTGTGTCCCACGACGATCTTGGGTAGAGAACGGCAGCATCAGCTGATGCTGCCGTTCTCTACGGGCTAATACAATAAGTAGGGAGAAGACATAGTACTGTGGAGGCCGGAAAGTATATGACTAAACGGCCATAAATTGTGATCAATAATATATATTGTATATCATGATCCACATATTAGGACTATCCAATAAAAAGGAAACTGCACATTCAATAGAAACTACCCAAAGAGAAAAAAGCAGTCAAAGATCCATAAAAACAAAAAATTTTATTAAATAATGTAAAATATCATATAAGGACATACGGTGTATGGTAGGGAAAACAGGAATGTGGAGCATAATGGTCAAAAAAGGAGACCAGCCACACTGCAAGCATCGCACCAGGAATAAACATATAGATGTAAACAGAAAAGCAATAATGAGACAGTGGAAGGATGGCACATATTGTTATGCTAAGGAGTGTATTAAAACATCACCATATAGCCAAAGAATGGTATCCTATTACATGGCACACTACCCTGCCCGTAAAGAACACACGACATCCATGACTGATGCCATATAAGGTATCAGGAACAAGAGCAAAAGTGAATATAGTTATACCTGGAAGCAGTGGTAGCAGTGGGGTTGGTCCGGTCCCCGACGCGCGTTTCGGAGCCAAAGGGCTCCTTCCTCAGGGGGCGTTAGGGAAGGTACGACCACCCAGGTATAAATAGCGCGCGCCTGACCAGAGACCAACCGCGCGCACAGGAGGCCCGCCCCGCGCCGACCGGATCCATGCCGTGACGTCACCGGAAACACGCGGGCCCACGTGATCCAGCGCGTCAGGCAGAGAGCCAGGGCGGACGCGCGACGGACATCGCGCATGCGCACGGGCAGCACCAGGCAGGAGCCGCCATATGTAAAGAGGGCAAAACAGATGGGCAAATAAGAATATGTAAAAGGAGAGCAAAAGTGGATTGTGCATACATGGATGCATCATACCGCAGATATAATGCAAAATACTAGTGCACAAAGGGGTATATCTGCAAGGACCATGGAATAAAATATAGGAATGTAGTAATGGATCACATAATAATAAAAAACAACACGCACAAAATATATATGGGAAAAATGACGTAACATGGAAAAATTGCCTGAATCAATATGTATATCGATGCAACACAGACAATGCGTAAGACACATAGTGCACCGTATACTACAAATGCTCATAAACAGGAACCCCATAAATTTAGATAAATACACACAGTGCATAGACAGTCACATGCGTGATATGTGCAAGATACACTCACATGAGTGACGCACGGTGTGGAAATGCAAAGGATAACCATATGTATGTAAATGGGATAATGCACAATAATAAACAATGAATACAAAAGTAACAGTACAAAATACAAAAATGCACACAAAAGATAATAAATGAAAAATGAAAAATGAAATACAAAAAATATACAAAAATATGCCGGAAAAAATGCATATACGGAATACATATGTCAAAGATGGGTAATACCCAGCCCATCAAGTTAGCTATATAGTTAAACCCATATGATGTGGGCATAAACGCATGTGAGATCACAAAGTCTTCATCATAAATGGATCCATAAGACACCTTCCATGGTTCACGAAGACCTCAGAACCTTCCCAGAAGAATATATATCATTCAAGCCACTGGAAAATGAATAAAGAATAAAACATAAGTAAAAATACAAATACAAGACCAAAAGCTCAAGAATGGAATAAATGGATGAATTACAAGTAAGGAGCATACGAAATATTTTCGTTTAGACCACGTGGGTGGATGGTGCCTAGTGTCCAGATCCATCTGGTTTCGGACCTAGCCAGCCTATTAGATAATTTACCACCCCTTATATTAATGTTAAGGGCATCAATGCCTCTTATTCTTAGGAGTGTGGCATTGCACCGGTGAAATTCTTTGAAATGCCTGGGTAACGTCTTCAGGCTTGAATCGTCGGTGCAGTTGGCAGCCGCCGAGATCCCCAAGACATGTTCCCTTGTGCGTACCTTCAATTGTCGCGTTGTCATGCCCACATAGATGAGCCCACACGGACATGTAGCATAGTATATCACGTACCGAGTGGTACATGATATACGTTGCTTGATGGAAAACGTCCTAGTACCATCAAAATTAGTAAATGAGGTACTACGCTCAATATTGGGGCAGGCTACACACCTGCCACAGGGGAAGCAGCCATGTCTAATTGGATGATCATCTAGAAAAGTGTGAGCTGGATGATCAACATAATGACTAGCCACCAATTGATCACGTAAATTCCTAGCCCTTCTATAGGAGATAGATGGATATTCTGGGAGAAGTTTGTTCAGGATAGGGTCCACCATGAGAATAGGCCAAGCCCTTCTCAATACGTCCCGCATTAATCCATGTTGGGGATGGAAAGAGGTAACAAATCTCACAACCTCACTACCCTTCGATTTATTGCGGTCCCTGTAGAGTAGCTCATTGCGAGTTGAACGTCTGGCACGTTGATAGGCCTTTTTTATACTCTGTTTACTATAACCACGTGCTAAGAATCGAGCTCTTAATTCATTAGCCCGATTTTCAAAATCGATATTAGTGGAACAGATACGGCGGAGACATAAGAACTGTCCCACAGGGATAGCTTTGATGAGATGATGGGGGTGACAGGATGAGGCGTGGAGTAGAGAATTGGTGGATGTCTCCTTACGATAAATATCAGTTTGAATGATCCCTTGTGAATCCTTTTTGACAGTGACATCCAAAAAATTTGGACGCTAGATAAATCCATTGATTTATGTCAGGAGGAGATCCGTAAGGGCTGTTCTCCTGATAAGATTCAATCGTTTGAAACTGATTTAGAGAAATCTATGGATATGGTGGTTAAAAAAATCCAGCATAACCAATTGAACAAATTCAGCAGGGATGTTAAGGATTATCAGATGAAAAAAGTCTACTTATGGAGAAATGGCAATAATTCCAAATTGCAACGCTCTGTTTCTAATACTTCAGTCACCTCTGCAAGTGGGCAATCTGATGTGTCTCAAGCTTCGGCCTCATCCTATGACATTGGGGGGTCCCGCAAATTACGAGACCACTCGTTTCACCCTTACAAAAGACATCTTAGGAATCAACCTGAGCCATATCAGAAGGATAATAAGGTGATTAATCTTAGTCAACATGTCCTCACAAGGGTTGATCTGTCGTTGCTGGAAAGGGGCTTTACTTTTTCACCTACCTCTGACTTTGATACCTTCACAGCTGTGAAGGATCTCAACCTGTTTGCCAGGTCGTTGCTCTTCAAAAGATATTTCTTTATTAATGATCTCCAGTGTCTTTTTCCCACAGAAGAGGAGCAGGAGGCACTAAGAACTTTGGAGGTGTTGGCGGCTGAACATGATGGTGAGGGAGGTAAGATTCCCCCATCCATTCGTCCTAGATCGACTAAATTCCCTCCATTCACATCATGCCCGAGCATAGATCTTTTTGTGCGTGTGGTGACGGACGAGTTTAGGAAGATTCCTAAATATGGTCGGTGTGACAATCTGAACAAGGAAGAAAGGGGGAGGTTAAGGTATCTTAAAAATCTTCCTGATGTAGTGCTGAAGCCAGCCGATAAAGGTGGCAATGTGGTGATTTGGCCGATAACAATGTATGAGAGAGAGGCATTCCGGCAATTAAACAATCCGGTATGCTACAAAAAATTAACCTATAATCCTCTCTCAGCTTTTTCTGCCAAATTGGATTTGATCATTAACAGGGCCGTCATCAATGGCATTGTTACCAAAGAACTGGCTTCGGCACTTACTGTAAAAGAACCTACTATATCTACTCTATACCTCCTACCCAAAATCCATAAGGACATCAGATCACCACCTGGCAGACCCATTATATCTGGCCGTGGGAATTTCCTCGAGCATATTAATAAATGGATTGACCATCATCTTCAGCCGTTAGTATCTAATCTGCCCTCCTTCCTCAAGGACACTGGGGATCTCTTGCGGAAGGTCGATGGACTCTGCTTGGAGGGTGATTCTCTTCTTGCTTCGGTTGATGTTGAGTCCCTATATACTAACATCAAGCATATAGACGGCCTACGTGCCGTACGATTTTATTTATCCACCTCTACCATCCCTATGGGACTTAGGGACCTCATCCTGGAGCTTTTAGAGTTCACCCTCACACACAACTTTTTTGTGTTTAAGGGGTCCTTCTTCTTGCAGCTCCAGGGGACTGCCATGGGTGCGGCCTTTGCGCCGTCCTATGCCAACCTTTTCCTGGGGCTGTGGGAGAGGGATCTCTTTCTGTCTGATAAACAGGGGTTGATTGAGCGTGTCCCATTTTGGGCACGCTACATCGACGATATCTTCTTTATCTTTCAGGGCAGCTCCACCGACCTTTTGCAATTCACGTCCAATTTGAATGACAACGATCTTAACATCAGGTTGACCTTGACGTGGGATTCCATAAAAATTAATTTTTTGGATGTCACTGTCAAAAAGGATTCACAAGGGATCATTCAAACTGATATTTATCGTAAGGAGACATCCACCAATTCTCTACTCCACGCCTCATCCTGTCACCCCCATCATCTCATCAAAGCTATCCCTGTGGGACAGTTCTTACGTCTCCGCCGTATCTGTTCCACTAATATCGATTTTGAAAATCGGGCTAATGAATTAAGAGCTCGATTCTTAGCACGTGGTTATAGTAAACGGAGTATAAAAAAGGCCTATCAACGTGCCAGACGTTCAACTCGCAATGAGCTACTCTACAGGGACCGCAATAAATCGAAGGGTAGTGAGGTTGTGAGATTTGTTACCTCTTTCCATCCCCAACATGGATTAATGCGGGACGTATTGAGAAGGGCTTGGCCTATTCTCATGGTGGACCCTATCCTGAACAAACTTCTCCCAGAATATCCATCTATCTCCTATAGAAGGGCTAGGAATTTACGTGATCAATTGGTGGCTAGTCATTATGTTGATCATCCAGCTCACACTTTTCTAGATGATCATCCAATTAGACATGGCTGCTTCCCCTGTGGCAGGTGTGTAGCCTGCCCCAATATTGAGCGTAGTACCTCATTTACTAATTTTGATGGTACTAGGACGTTTTCCATCAAGCAACGTATATCATGTACCACTCGGTACGTGATATACTATGCTACATGTCCGTGTGGGCTCATCTATGTGGGCATGACAACGCGACAATTGAAGGTACGCACAAGGGAACATGTCTTGGGGATCTCGGCGGCTGCCAACTGCACCGACGATTCAAGCCTGAAGACGTTACCCAGGCATTTCAAAGAATTTCACCGGTGCAATGCCACACTCCTAAGAATAAGAGGCATTGATGCCCTTAACATTAATATAAGGGGTGGTAAATTATCTAATAGGCTGGCTAGGTCCGAAACCAGATGGATCTGGACACTAGGCACCATCCACCCACGTGGTCTAAACGAAAATATTTCGTATGCTCCTTACTTGTAATTCATCCATTTATTCCATTCTTGAGCTTTTGGTCTTGTATTTGTATTTTTACTTATGTTTTATTCTTTATTCATTTTCCAGTGGCTTGAATGATATATATTCTTCTGGGAAGGTTCTGAGGTCTTCGTGAACCATGGAAGGTGTCTTATGGATCCATTTATGATGAAGACTTTGTGATCTCACATGCGTTTATGCCCACATCATATGGGTTTAACTATATAGCTAACTTGATGGGCTGGGTATTACCCATCTTTGACATATGTATTCCGTATATGCATTTTTTCCGGCATATTTTTGTATATTTTTTGTATTTCATTTTTCATTTTTCATTTATTATCTTTTGTGTGCATTTTTGTATTTTGTACTGTTACTTTTGTATTCATTGTTTATTATTGTGCATTATCCCATTTACATACATATGGTTATCCTTTGCATTTCCACACCGTGCGTCACTCATGTGAGTGTATCTTGCACATATCACGCATGTGACTGTCTATGCACTGTGTGTATTTATCTAAATTTATGGGGTTCCTGTTTATGAGCATTTGTAGTATACGGTGCACTATGTGTCTTACGCATTGTCTGTGTTGCATCGATATACATATTGATTCAGGCAATTTTTCCATGTTACGTCATTTTTCCCATATATATTTTGTGCGTGTTGTTTTTTATTATTATGTGATCCATTACTACATTCCTATATTTTATTCCATGGTCCTTGCAGATATACCCCTTTGTGCACTAGTATTTTGCATTATATCTGCGGTATGATGCATCCATGTATGCACAATCCACTTTTGCTCTCCTTTTACATATTCTTATTTGCCCATCTGTTTTGCCCTCTTTACATATGGCGGCTCCTGCCTGGTGCTGCCCGTGCGCATGCGCGATGTCCGTCGCGCGTCCGCCCTGGCTCTCTGCCTGACGCGCTGGATCACGTGGGCCCGCGTGTTTCCGGTGACGTCACGGCATGGATCCGGTCGGCGCGGGGCGGGCCTCCTGTGCGCGCGGTTGGTCTCTGGTCAGGCGCGCGCTATTTATACCTGGGTGGTCGTACCTTCCCTAACGCCCCCTGAGGAAGGAGCCCTTTGGCTCCGAAACGCGCGTCGGGGACCGGACCAACCCCACTGCTACCACTGCTTCCAGGTATAACTATATTCACTTTTGCTCTTGTTCCTGATACCTTATATGGCATCAGTCATGGATGTCGTGTGTTCTTTACGGGCAGGGTAGTGTGCCATGTAATAGGATACCATTCTTTGGCTATATGGTGATGTTTTAATACACTCCTTAGCATAACAATATGTGCCATCCTTCCACTGTCTCATTATTGCTTTTCTGTTTACATCTATATGTTTATTCCTGGTGCGATGCTTGCAGTGTGGCTGGTCTCCTTTTTTGACCATTATGCTCCACATTCCTGTTTTCCCTACCATACACCGTATGTCCTTATATGATATTTTACATTATTTAATAAAATTTTTTGTTTTTATGGATCTTTGACTGCTTTTTTCTCTTTGGGTAGGTTCTCTACGGGCTGCAGGAATCCAATGACGGAAGGTAGGTATCCTTCCGCACTGTATTCCTCCGCCACTTAAAAAAAAAAAAGTCCCTAGTCTCACTTTATGCCATTGCTGTGTGGGAATTTCCCATGCAGCAATGGCATAAAGTGAGACTAGGGACTTTTTTTTTTTTAAGTGGCGGAGGAATACAGTGCGGAAGGATACCTACCTTCCGTCATTGGATTCCTGCAGCCCGTAGAGAACGGCAGCATCAGCTGATGCTGCAGTTCTCTACCCAAGATCGTCGTGGGACACACTCGTGGACTGCTTCGGATCGTGGGTGAGTATTTTTGTGGTTTGTTATGTTAATATTTATTCCGTAAAAGACAATGGCTTCGGGGAACAATGTGACAAGTATTGGTAAGTATGTTACTCTATGTTATATGTACTGTATGTCTATGTATGTATTGTATGAATGTATTGTATGTAGTATGTATGTAGTATATATGTGGTATGTATGTAGCATGTAGTATGTATGTAGTATGTATGTAGCATGCATGTAGCATGCAGTATGTATGTAGCATGCATGTAGTATATATGTAGTATGTATGTAGCATGTAGTATGTATGTAGCATGCATGTAGTATATATGTAGTATGTATGTAGCATGTAGTATGTATGTAGCATGTAGTATGTATGTAGCATGCATGTAGTATGTATGTAGTATGTATGTAGTATGTATGTGGTATGTATGTAGCATGTAGTATGTATGTAGCATGCATGTAGTATATATGTGTTATGTATGTAGCATGCATGTAGTATGTATGTAGTATGTATGTAGTATGTATGTAGCATGCATGTAGTATGTATGTAGTATATATGTGGTATGTATGTAGTATGTATGTAGCATGCAGTATGTATGTAGCATGCATGTAGTATATATGTAGTATGTATGTAGCATGTAGTATGTATGTAGCATGTATGTAGTATATATGTAGTATGTATGTAGCATGTAGTATGTATGTAGCATGCATGTAGTATGTATGTAGTATGTATGTAGTATTTTTTTTTTTTTTAACATTTAACACATTAGCCGGATGATGGGACTACTACTGTCCCATCATTGGCTAATGTGTCAATCACTGTCATGGTAGCAGGCATCGCCAGATGGGACTTATAGTCCCATCGGACGATGCTTGCACAGACCCCCGGACATCAGCACAGCCCCCCGGCAGGCCGGCACAGCCCCCCGGCAGGCCGGCACAGCCCCCCGGCAGGCCGGTACAGACCCCCACAGGGTGCACAGACCACCGGCAGGCCGGCACAGCCCCCCGGCAGGCCGGTACAGACCCCCACAGGGTGCACAGCCCCCCGGCAGGCCGGCACAGCCCCCCGACAGGCCGGTACAGACCCCGGGCAGTCCACACAGCCCCCCGGCAGGCCGGCAGAGACCCCCGGAAGGCCCGAAATGACGGCGCATCATGATGCGCACACACCGCGCATCATGATGATGTCAGGCTGTCAATCAACTTTGAACTTCAGATTCCGATGCCGACTTCCGATATTGAAAAAATATCGGAAGTCGGTATCGGAATTCCGATACAGCAAGTATCGGCCGATACCCGATACTTGCGGTATCGGAATGCTCAACACTAGTGGTGATGCAAAAACTATTTTTACAATAAAAGCGTCTTTTAGCGTGCGACAGCCGCCAAACATAAAAACCACCATAAATAGTAAATCAAACGCCCCGTTATCACCCCCTTAGTTAGGAAAAAATAATAAAATAAAAAAAGTATTTATTTCCATTTTCCCGTTAGGGTTAGGGTTAGGGCTAGGGCTAGGGTTAGGGCTAGGGCTCAGATTAGGGTTGGGGTGTGTTGGGGTTAGGGTTGGAGTTATAATTGGGGGGTTTCCACTGTTTGGGCACATCAGGTGCTCTCCAAATGCAACATGGCGTCTGATCTCAATTCCAGCCAATTCTGTGTTGAAAAAGTCAAATGGTGCTCCTTCCCTTCCAAGCTCTGCCATGTGCCCAAACAGTGTTTTACCCCCACATATAGGGTATCAGCATACTCAGGACAAAATGCAAAACAACTTTTGGGGTCCAATTTCTCCTGTTACCCTTAGGAAAATAAAAAATTGGGGGCAAAAATATCATTTTTGTGGAAAAAAATGATTTTTTTATTTTCACGCCCAGGCGTTATAAACTTCTTTGAAGCACTTGGGGGTTCAAAGTGCTCACCACACATCTAGATAAGTTCCGTGGGGGGTCTAGTTTCCAAAATGGGGTCACTTGTGAGGAGTTTCAATAGTTTAGGTACATCAGGGGCTCTCCAAACGCACATGACACCCGCAGACCAATCCATCAAAGTCTGCATTCCAAAATGTCACTACTTCCCTTCCGAGCCCCGACGTGTGCCCATACAGTAGTTTTCTCCCACATTTGGGGTATCAGCGTTCTCAAGACAAATTGGGCAACAACTTTTGGGGTCCAATTTCTCCTTGTAACCTTGGGAAAATGAAAAAATTGGTGACTAAAAGATCATGTTTGTGGAAAAAATAGGATTTTTTTATTTTCACGCCCGGGCATTATAAACGTCTGTGAAGCACTGGGGGGTTCAAAGTGCTCACCACACATCTAGATAAGTTCCTTGGGGGGGTCTAGTTTCCAAAATGGTGTCATTTGTGGGGGGTTTCTACTGTTTTGGTACATCAGGGGCTTTCCAAACGCGACATGGTGTCCGATCTCAATTCCAGCCAAAAACGTCAAATGGCGCTGCTTCCCTTCCGAGCTCTGCCATGCGCCCAAATAGTCATTTACACCCACATATGGGGTATCAACGTACTCAGGACAAATTGCACAATAACTTTTAGGGTACTGTTACCCTTGGAAAAATAAAAATTGGGGGTGAAAAGATCATTTTTGTGGAAAAAATATGATTTTTTAATTGTACCGCTGTACGTTCTAAACTTCTGTGAAGCCCTTGTGGGTTCAAAGTTCTCACCACATATCTAGATAAGTTCCTTGGGGGGTCTAGTTTCCAAAATGGGGTCACTTGGGGGGGTTCCACTGTTTAGGTAGATCAGGGGCTCTCCAAACGCGACATGGTGTCCGATCTGAATTCCAGCCAATTTTGCATTAAAAAAGTCAAACGGCGCTCCTTCCCTTCTGAGCTCTGCCATGTGCCGAAACAGTGGTTCCCCTCCACATATCAGGTATCAGCGTACTCAGGACAAATTGCACAATAACTTTTGCAGTCCAATTTCTCCTGTTACCCTTGGTAAAATAAAAAAAAATTGAACCTGAAGTATTTTTTAAGTGAAAAAAGTTAAATGTTCATTTTTTTAAATATTCAAAAAATTCCTGTGACGCACCTAAAGGGTTAATAAACTTCTTGAATGTGGTTTTGAGCACCTTAAGTGGTGTAGTTTTTAGAATGGTGTCACTTTTGGGTATTTTCTATCATATAGACCCCTCAAAGTGGCTCCAAATGTGATGTAATCCGTAAAAATAAAATGGTGTTGCAAAAATGAGAAATCGCTGGTCAATTTTTAACCCTTATAACTTCCTAACAAAAAAAAATTTTGGTTCCAAAATTGAGCTGATGTAAAGTAAACATGTGGGAAATGTTACATATCAAGTTTTTTGTGTGCCGTATCTCTGTGATTTAAGGGCATAAAAATTCAAAGTTGGAAAATTGCGAAATGTTCAAAATTTTTGCTAAATTTCCGTTTTTTTCACAAATAAACGCAAGTTATTTGAATGAAATTTTACCACTAACATGAAGCACAATATGTCATGAGAAAACAATGTCAGAATCACCAGGATCCATGGAAGCGTTTCAGAGTTATGACCTCATAAAGGGACAATGGTCAGAATTGTAAAAATTGGCCTGGTCATTAACGTGCAAACCACCCTTGGGGCTTAAGGGGTTAAATATAGCCCATCAATTCAGGCTTGCAGAATAGGAAAAACATATATCTATAAAAAGCAAGAAGGTATATGTTCAGATGAATAGATAAGGTATGGAGTTTGTGCTTTAGTATTGTTGAGATGTTGTTACATGACCTAAAGAGGACTATGCATGCAAGGCATCCTAGAAATATTGAATCAACTGAAACACTATTGCAGGAAAGAATAGTCTAAACTTCCCAAATGGAGATCTATATACAGTATTATTAAATGTAAGGGTTCACTTACTTGTCTCCAACATCACAATGGATGGATGCTCAATTTACTTAATAAAATTTATGAGCCGTACAACTATTTGTGTGTTATTAGTTTCTTTAATGTTTTTCTACACTTGTGACTTAGATAAAATCAGACTACTTTTTAGGAACCAATGGAGAAATTCTGAAAATTTGAACGAGTTCTCTTTCTTCATCTTGCAACTATTTGCACTACAAAGCGATTTGAAAAAAAAAAATCTTAAACTGCTTAAACAGCTACATAGACACATACAATAATTAGGGATGAGCGAATAGCTTTGGATAACTCCTTATTCAAATAGCTGTAGAGCTTACAGAATAGCTACATCAGGAACCCGGATACCTGTAGCGCTCCCGATGATCAGCTGTTCGGTGCTGCAGCTGCATGTGCCGCGGCTGTGTGACAATCACAACACATGCATGGAGAGTGTCATGATCCAAGGTGGATCTGACAAGTAAATGGACAAAGTGAACTTTTTTTCCTTTGGCTTGGTGCCAAAGTGGTGTGATTGCCCCCGGTGGCCATTAGAATTATTACACATGGTGTCGTTCATTCTAAGTTGCCCCGGTGGTGGTGAGTGGTAGTGCACTTTAGTTTCTTTGGTTTAGTGTGCACTTAATTACAAATCAGGTGTGAGGCTCTATAAAAGAGTTCAGGTGTGTTCAATCACTGTTGGTGATATTGTGAGTTAGTCATTTTCAAGGAAGCCTGGGTGAAAGAAGGAGCTGAATGAGAGTCCTGGGCAGCCCAGCCAGAGGGGTTGAGTCAGCTATGGAGTCTGCATGGAGGGCTGGCATGGCGTGGTGGAGTCGCAGTTTATGGTGTCAGCAGGAGGTGCTTGCATGGCTTGGTGGAGTGGCGACGATGATGAGAGTTGCACTCAGCATGCTGGACTTGGTTGCTGAAAACTGGACTCAAGCATGCTGGACTTTTTGGCAGAAGCTGGACTCATCTTTGGGACTCTGTTTACTGGGCAGCTGCAACTGGTGGTGGACTCTGCTCCAAGGCTGCACTATGGTGATGGATCCGGTTATGGTGATGAATCCGGGTGGAGGGGAAGATGCACGCAGGTGGTGGGCTCTGTTGTGAGGAGAATACGCAACAGAGCAAAGCTAAGTGGTGTTCCCCCTGTATTGTCATTTTTCCCTTGTGTGTGTTTAGTGAAGTGGTGGGATTAGTTTCCGCACCGACCAATTCCCTAGTGAGGGTTTAGGTGCAGGGCGAGTCAGGGTTTGAGGTACGCGTGCGTCGCCCGGTGCGGAACCGGCATAGGGAACATTAGGAGTGCAGGGACTCTGGCTCAGGGGAGTGCAGGAGGTCTCCATGTCCCTATTCCCTATCGCAGGGCCCACCATTGTTAATGTTACCCAGGTTCCCCTTTATTATTTAAATTTGCCTTACTGGAGACGGAGTTTCCAGACTATTGTATAAATATGTGTAATACCTAAATTCGCCAGTTGGAGGCGGTGTATCCAGCTGCACGTCTTATTATTTAAATGCGCCCCACTGGAGGCGGTGTATCCAGGGTCACGTGTGTCATATGGGTTCGCCTTGCGGTACTCGCTGCGTCCAGACACACGTGACCATGACAGAGAGCCTGTTTGTTGGCGCATTTTCGCATAAGTTTCTCACAGCTCTACCAAAATAAGCAAGGCTGGGATTGGATGAGGGGCGTGATGCCAGAACTCATCTAATTTATGACAATCTGTTGCATTTTCTACACCATAACTCTTAGCCAAGAATTCAAGGAGGAGAGGAAATGAGCGGCACATCCGTCCAACAATAGGTAAAAATTATTCATGCTTTATTCAAAACTCATTAAAAACATGGAATCCAAAAAATACAGGTGTTAACCACAGGTTACGTAGACTCATTTAAGATAATAAGGCTAATTTACAAGATTACTGTGTATAATAAACACAGAACCCTTTGTACAAAAATCTATTGTATCCAATTGTTTATAATCTCCCTTAAGGCCCCTTTACTTTTAGCGATGCACCAGCGATCCCGACAACGATACGACCCGGTCAGGATCGCTGGTGCATCGCTAAATGGTCGCTAGTGAGCTGCCACACAGGCAGATCTGACAGCGATGTAGCGACGCAGCAGCGGTCGTTACTTACCTTTCAGACGCGGCGATCCTGACGTCCTCCGCCCGCGTCCACGCGTCGCTCGTTGGCGCCAGCAGGAAGCGCCCGACGAGAAATGGAGCTGCACGATCTCGCGCGATCAGCGACAGACAGCGGGGGAGTCGGTCGGAGGTAAGTATCACACATAGCGATATCGCTGCTGCGTCACAAGATCGGTGACGCTTTAGCGATATCGCTAGCGATATCGCTATGTGTAAAGGCCCCTTTATACTACGTGGTAAATAGTTCACTTGTTATATCTCACACACTGAGAAAGAAAATTTAGCGTTTTCATGCAGTCGCCGCACAAGTCAAATCGCCGCATGCGGACGCATCCACATACAACGCATGTCCCTGAGTACCAAATGTTAAAGATAGGTACGCAGGGAAATGCAAGACGCATACAGAAGTAGGAGGAGTACAGGCGGAGATTCAGGGAGGAAGAAAGGAGTAAGTAGGCAGTCATCCGCAGCCCTCCTGAATGCAAATATGAACCTAGCCTAAGCTATTGTTCTTATTTCTGCAGTGTTGCTGACTGGCAGGGAGAAGAAGTCCATGTACCCAGTGAAAACTATCTGATAACACTCACTTAAACTTAACAAAAGTTATCTCACTAGGTGCCAAATACTTGGATCGTTAATATCTTCGTGCTGAAGATTCGAAATACAAAACAAAAAAAATCACGTTTTATTCTACTCTCCAGCCAATATTTCATTGTGTGTCCAGTTCAATATGAAAAATTTGGTGAAAGGTCTACTTTTAAAGGCTTTGGGTGATGATCTTAAAAGAGTTTGGTTTATTGAAAAACCCTGTGTAGACTATAGAAAAGGCAACTGTAGGAGAAGGAAGTCAGGGACAGGCGAATAACCCCTTTTAGTGCCCTTCCCAGAAGACTCTATAACAGAAGAAAGTGAATGCTTGGCATGAAATCTCCTGAGCATGATTGGGAAGAATTAGTATATTTTATCTTTTTTATGGACCAAGCATATCTCTTTGAGACCGTGTCTCTTCCACTCTATCAAATAGAAGACGTTTTAATGAATCTTCTTACAGTTCGTAATTTGGTTGATCTGTTCCATGTCAGGATCAGAAGCACCATGGCAGGAGAGGCAGAAGCACAAGCTGTCTTGACAATAGGAATTTATTGAGGATGAGAGAATGTAAGAACATTTGGAATGTTTAATGTGAGTGGTAACCTCAGATGGGAAGTGACTGGATTAATTTACTGAAAAATCTAAAATGAACCAAAGAAACTGGAAGCCAGCTTCTTGCCATGAGTATTTAAAATGTATTTTTTGTGGAAAATCTAACCTTATTTCTAGGAGAGCTGTTGAGAGCACACACTCTTCTTGGCTTTAGCAGTGCATGCAAGAAAATTGGATTGCCCATCAGTCCAGATGTTATGAATCTCCTGAGATACACTGCTCACAGCAGTAAGATGACTTTTGTTGCAATTGGCAGAGGAAGACGAAGCTCTCAACCACACACTGCCACAAAGGGAGATTTCTGAGAAGACTTAGAAACTGAATTGTTTTCGGCAAATTTGCCAAAGATAACAAATCCAGCCAATTATCTTGTTGAGAGCTCATGAAAATTCTTAGGCATTGTCTCATGGACTGATTGATTCTCTCAGTTTGCTCATTACTTTATGTGTGATAGTCTATGGAGGAGAAAACTAAGGAGATTTTTAGATTCTTGCAGAGCACCTTCTAGAACCTCAAAATAAATTACATTTCACGGTAAGACACAACATGAACTAGAAGACCAAGATACCAGAACATTTTGTTGAAAAATATTTGAGCCAGATGTAGAACAGATGGAAGTCCTCTTAATGTGATAAAACAAAACATCTTGGAGAAACAATCCACTACAACCAGATGTTAGCAAATCCTCCAGCCTCAGGAAGATCAGTAACAAGATCAGTAACAAACTCCATTTACAGCTCAGCCAAGAACTCTTGTGATATAGAAAGAGACTGAAGATGAACAAAAGACACCAGATGAGAGTATGTGGACCACCCCGCAGGGCCTGGGGGTACTCGGTACTGGGCCCGTCAACTTCAATGGGGGACGGTGTCACGGCGGCGGCGACCCGGTCCATGGCCCAGAGGCGTCCAGTAAATGAAATAGGGGAAAGTTGTGTGGTATTTATGTGTGGTAAAAATGAAGATAAATTTTAAAGATGGTTAAATACGTGACGCCACCTGTGGTATTCTGGTCAGAGGTGACCAGCGCTGCGGTGTTGTTCCCCTGAGACTGTTGGTGTGTCACAGCTGAGGTAAAAATAGCTCTCCACAGGTAGAGCAATTAGTTCCAGGGCAAAGATGGTAAATTAATAGTCAAAATGGCTGTGAACGTTGGGGTGCAGAGAATTGAGAGAAAGACACAGAGAGGTTCAGTTTCTTTACCTTTTACTGGCAATTAGTTGCAATCCAGAGTACCACATACAGGTGATGGAATGAGTCTGGCTCGCCTGGAGGCATTCAGGGGATCCACCTTGCCAGGTGGGGATTTAGGACCTTCCTTCTGCGCTTTGTGTGTGGGTCTCCGCTGTTTATAACTATGCTGCGACCCTCAATTGCGTGATGATTTCACTAACCTGTACGGCTGTCAGCATGAGCCTATTCCACGGGTACCGTCCTTTTCACCATCGGCTCCGGGCTCCTTATTTGCTACCGTGCCCTCAGGTGTGCAATGTCGCACAGGAATCTACAATTCCCTGTACTTTCAGATTCGGCAGCAGGACATACAGTTCCTGTCCACCCAGATCTCTGGCGTCCCTTTCTCTCTATTAGCGCTTCACTCTGGGGCCAGCTAAATGCAATATTAGCTTCCACAGAGCCGCTTATCTCTGCTCGTGTCCTTTTCCTTCTTCACAGATCAGCTGCCTGTCTTGAACTGACAGGATCTTCCAGAAAGATCTCTTTACCTCACGTCCTCACGTTTAACTGTCATTATCATTTCTCCTCACAGCCCACAGCTGTTTTGTTTCCATGAAAACCCCCTCAGCTGACTTCTAGCTGACTCACCAACCCCCTCTGCTGGCCAGAATTTATAAGGGATCTCCCTTTTCTGACCTGCAGCAGGAAATTGTGGTTTAATCTATGCTGCCTGGCATGGGGGGTCCCTTTTCTGCCTCCAAGCATGACTTTACCCATTAGAGAGAGGTAATGTCACTGTGACAACTGGACTCTGGGGTGTCACATTCCCCCCAGTTAAGTTTAGTACTCCTGGACTGAGGAAACATAACAATAATTGTTGACAACAACAATTAATGAAAATCTACAAAGTCTTAAAAATTGTAAAAATTATCAAAAATCAGACAAGAAAAATAAAACAATAGCACAGTTACTGCAGCAACCAGTCCTTAAGCTGCTGTCCAGGAATTGTCTTTGTGCTTGTACCTGGAGTTTGATTGGTGGGAACCACCTTAACCCACTTTGTGTGCCGTCCCTGGGAGTGGCTACAGGGCACTCTGTAGATGGGCCTGTTTTTCGCCACGCCGGCGACTTATTTCAAAGGCCTTTTTGGAGTAACTATTTACAAATACAGTTCTGACCACACATAGTCCTGTGGCCCAATTGTCCTTTAACTGGTTATTGTGAATACTTTAAAAAAGGTTCATACAGTAAGTCTCTGTAGGCTCTCATGCTTAACGGTTACAACTAGACATTCTTATTACTTTATTTACATTACATAATCTCTGTAACGGGCAGGGATCTGACCTCTAGTACTACGAGTGGATCTACGCAGTATAGGTATTTCTGATGACCTGACCTGTTCTCTGATGTCTACTGTTGGTGCATTAGTCACTAAGCTATAAGTAGACTTGTGTAAGATAGGTATTCTAGACTGCCTTCTCTCTACTCCTAGACTCCCCATGAGATTGTCAGATTCACTGTTAGCAGGGGACAAATTTCCGCATTCCACTGCAGATGTAGTATCTGTTACTGGAACTATTTCATTATGATTCTCTTCTTCATCTGGTGCAGTAGGCAGATGAAAGGTTTGTACTGTTACTACTATTGCCTGATTTACTTGTGTCCACGTCCGAGGAAATTCTCCAAGTATAGTTTGAATTTTTTCTTACACCTCTACTATGGGTTGTGGAGTGTCTTGGACTTATTTCTTGTCCTTCAATTGATCAGGGCACATCTTTAGATGATCTCTTGAGACTGCTTCAAAGGTTTCTCCTCCATCTTTGCTGATGAAACATACTTTGGTGTTGTTAAAGCCTGAAGGTATCACGGTGTATGGCTCTTCCTCCCACTGGTCATCTAGTTTGTGAACACGTCTCTTTCTTTTGAGTACTTGTTCTCCTGGTGTCAAGGGAACTGCAAGGGCATGTTGATTGTAATTCCTTTCCTGCCTCTGTCTTGATTGGGACAAACTTTTCTCCACACATTCTTGTACTTTGCGGTATTGTTGCTGCCACTCTTTATCCCAGTCTTCATCTGGTGATGTTGTCTCAGGTGTTAAAACTCCCATGTCCAAATCAATGGGTAACTTGCCAGGTCTCGCTCTCAACAAGTAGGCCGGAGTGAAATTTGTGGAGTTTACCGGTATATGATTATATAAATCTACCAGATCTGGCAACTTCTCTGGCCACTGGTTTCGTTCTTCCAGAGATAAGGTCTTCAATAAGTCAATGACCACCTGGTTCATCTTCTCACACATGCCATTTGACTGTGGATGGTACGGCGTCATTCTGTTTTTCTTGCAACCGTACATGTTACAGAACTCCTGAAACACTTCTGCCTCAAAGGCTTGACCTTGGTCGGTGAGCATTTGTTCAGGGTATCCGTGTGGTCGACAAAAGTGCTGCTGAAATGCCTTGGCTGCTGTCTTCGCTGTTTGTTCTTTAACAGGCACGACTACCAAGAACCTTAAGTAATGGTCCACGATGGTCAAAGCATAGGTGTAGCCATTCCTACTCAGAGTTAACTTCACGTAATACAAGGCTACCAGTTCAAGTGGCTGTTTTGTGATGATTGGCTGTAATGGGGCTCTCTGGCTGCTACGGTCTTTTCTGCGCAGGTTGCATGGGCCACATTCTCGGCACCACTTCCCAATGGAACTCCTCATACCAACCCAGTAGAATCTTTCACGAAGTAGAATTTCCAAATTCTTCCAACCTAACCTGCTCCATTGTGGTACGCCTCTAAGACCACTGGCGCATCCCCCTTCGGGACTACCACCTGCCAGACCAGTTCGTGTGTGCGCGAGTTGATGTTCCTCCAACACAGTTTACCCTCGTAGATAAACAGCTTGCCTCTCTCCTTCCACAGTTGCTGTGCTTCCTGTGGGTCATCTGGACCAGGGTGTGCATCAGCCTCTGCCAGCTTCTACGAGGTGAACAGCTGGGTCACTGTCTTGTGTCTCTGCCCACTCATGATGGGGTAATGGATTCAACGTTACCTCTCGTACGACAAAGTTCTTATTCCTCACTCCTTGAGAGCGCTGGGCTGCAATTGGACGGTGGAAGGCTGGTAACTCGATTTCTTCAAGTTCTTTTGGATCTTCTCCCCCGTCTGATGAATTGGGCATCCGGGACAACGCATCTGCATTAGTGTTCTTATGTCCTGCTCTGTACTTGATGGTGAACTCGTAGTTGGACAGCCAGGCCATCCATCGCTGCTCAAGTGCCCCGAGCTTTGGCGTTTCAAGGTGGGCTAGCGGATTATTGTCCGTGTAGATGGTGAACTTGCGGAAGCCAAGTAGTGCTTGAAGCGCTCTGTTACCGCCCAGACTATGGTGAGGAATTACAGCTTAAAGGAACTGTAGTTGTCGGCATTCCTCTCAGAGGGACGAAGCTTCTTGCTGGCGTAGGCAATCACTCTCTCTCTCTCTCTGCCTTTCTGTATTTGTGACAGCACTGCTCCCAATCCCACATTGCTGGCGTCAGTGTAAAGTACAAATGGTTGGTCATAGTCAGGGTAGGCCAGGACCTCATCTGCTGTGAGGGCCAATTTCAACTTGGTGAAGGACTCTTCTATCCTTTTGTTCCACTCGAACGGAAGATTTTTGTTCTTGGCCTTCTGGATTGGCTCACTAGAAGATCTTGCAGCGGTCCTGCTATCTTGGTGAAGTCCTTGATAAATCTTCAGTAGTAGCCTACTAACCCAAGAAATTGCCTCACTTCATTGATAGTGCTTGGTCTTTTCCAGTCCCGGATAATGGTGACTTTGTCAGGATCGGGTGCCACACCTTCCGCGCTCACCACATGGCCTAGGTACTGCACCTTGGGTTTCAAAAGGTGACATTTGGACAGTTTTATTTTCAGGCCAAAGTTTGACAGGGCTTCGAATACCTCGGCTAGGTGTTTCAAATGGTCTTCGTAGGTTTTGGAGAAGACGATGATGTCATCCAGGTACAGCAGAACGGTTTCAAAGTTTTTTATGTCCAAGGCAGCATTCCATTAACCGCTGAAATGTTCCCTGGTGCATTGCTGAGCCTGAACGGCATACAGTTATACTCGCATAGGCCCATTAGTGTTGTAAACGCCGTCTTCTCTTTGTATGCCTCTGCCACAGGAACCTGCCAATACCCACTGGTGAGATCTAAAGTAGAGAAATAATTAGCAGTTCTCAGTGCAGCTAGTGATTCCTCAATTCTAGGCAATGGGTGCGCGTCTTTATGTGTAATGCTGTTAATCCGCCTGTAGTCTACACACATTCTCATAGTACCATCTTTCTTCTTAAAGAGGACTATTGGAGCTGCCCAGGGCTACAACTATCTCTGATTACCCCAGCCTCCTTCATCTCTCTTAACATACTCTTGGCACATTGATAGAGTGCTGGGGGTACAGGCCGGTGTCTCTCTTTAATGGGTGGATGATCTCCGGTGGGGATATGATGTTGAACCCCTTTTGCCTGCCCAAAATCTAGAGGATGCTTGCTGAAGACCCGTTCAAATTCTCGAGCCACCCGGTAAGCCCCATGCTTTTGGTGTGAAGGGGTGGAGTCAGTGACTACGTGTAGCTGCTGACACCAATCCTCCTGTTACCCTTCAGAGCCATTCTCTTCCACCTTGTCAGACGGAAGCAAGGGTTCTAGTGCCTCTATTGCATTGTTACAGACGGTGAACAATTTAGCAAGGGTAGCATACCGGTGTAACTGGACCTCTCTCTCCCCACAATTTAAGATGCGTATTGGTACTCTCCCCTTGCGGACATCAACTACCCCTCTGGCTGTCAGGATAGTGGGCCTACTATCAGAATACATGGGTTCTACCAAGGCTTGGTAATCTTGACCCCTTAGGCCTATTGCTGCCCAACACCAAATTAACATTTCACTTCTGGGAGATACTGCAATGGGGAAAGGATCACTTACTCTGACACTGCCGACTTCTCCACCAGACAGCTCTACCTGTTGTCTCTGCATCAGGGCTCTTATCTCCTTTTGCAGGACCCGTTGCTGACTGGAGCTGGCGGTCTCGGCTACCTGTTGTAACAAAGCAATAATTTCTCCAAGACAATTTTCAATTACATTAGTGCCAAAAGTGATCATAGGATGGCATTCTCGTTTGTCAATATCAACTATAATCAAACTTTCCGATTGCAATTCTACTCGGCCAATCTTGATGGTCACCTCTTTATATCCCATCTGAGGCAAGGGCTGACCATTGCTGGCAAAAATGGTAAGGTCTTTAACTGGGCTATGAGTAATGTCTGAATCTGCCCAGTACTGCTTAAAAAGAACATATGGTATCATTGTCACCTGGGAACCGGTGTCCAGTAAAGCATTCATCGGAAAACCGTCAATCACAACAGGCAAGACTGGTCGTCCTCCTACGTACTTGTCTCGCCAATTTGGTGGACCTTGTCGTCTTACTCCTGAGGGTTGGCCTTTTGTCACAGGGGTTGCTTGTTTAAATGACAGTATCTTGGTAGATGTCCTGCCTTGTTGCAGTGGCGACACATGGGCTGTCTGTCCTCATTGTAACGATCGCTGTCTCTCCCTCTGGTCGGTGGGATCCTCTTCTGCTGTCACCACGGGACATCATCTGGGCTGGAGGCCAGCTGGATCTTCTTCTTTGGGGTCACTTGCAGGGACTGCACAGTTTTTGTGAGTGCAGCCACACTTTTGGTTAGTTCCTTGACTTGGAGACGTAAGTCTGCAGCAGAATCGTCTTCTTGGGACAGCTTGTCTGTCTCAATAGGGGTCTTTGGAAAGGATGCTGTCTCCTGCTGGTATGTAATTGCTGGATGCTTAAAGGGCTCTGTGCTGCTAGGATTTGGTTCACGCAGCACTCTGATGGCTCTATCCTTGAAGTGTGCAAAGTCCAATTCAGGAGTTTGTAGAGACAATATGCGCATCTGTGTCTTTTGATTGTTAGACTGGAGTCCTTCTATGAACTGCTCTGTTAGTAATCTATCTTCATCTTGCACGCTCTCAAGATCAACCTGCTCTACAGCCCGTAGTGCCTCCTGAAGATTAAGGGCATAGTCCCATATACTGTCCTGCACTCTCTGTTTGCACCCAAAAGATTTCATTTTTATCTCTGTTGCAGTACAGGTATCAAAAGTGTCTTTCAGTCTGGCTAAGATTTGTTTGACAGTTCCTTTATCAGTGTCCGGCCAGGACTTTACTTCCCTCTGAGTCGCACCAGTTAACTGACCAATAAGGATACTGACTTTTTGGCTTTCTGACAGGGGGTACACTTGGAACAAACTACATAGTCTTTCTTTAAAATCGCTCAGGGTGTGTGACTCCCCAGGCTGCTCCTGGTATATATGGCATTGATAGCGGCATTATGGGGGCTGCAGCTGCGACCACTGCTGAATCTTCACCCGCATTGAGCATTTTCTTCCTGCTTTTTCACTTGCTCACTAACGTCAGAGCATGGGCAGGGGCTTCGCGTCGTGATTTATTTCTGGCTCTGTCCACAATTGCACGTCACTCTCTGCTCGCACGTGCTGTATGACACAGTTATGGCGGTTATTTGAAAGCTCATTAAAGTCTTTAGCACACAATTTAATAAAGTCTATGGCGCACAGTACCCAGTTTTGCCAGGCTTCTTTATCCAGCTTTGCTAGGCTCACTAAATCCTGTTCGTGACGCCAGTTAGAGCGCCCCGCGGGGCATGGGGGTACTCGTTACCGGGCCCGTCGACTTCAATGGGGGACGGTGTCACAGCAGCTGCGACCCGGTCTGTGGCCCAGAGGCATCCAGTAAATGAAATAGGAGAAAGTTGTGTGGTATTTATGTGTGGTAAAAATGAAGATAAATTTTAAAGATGGTTAAATACGTGTGACGCCACCTGTGGTATTCTGGTCAGAGGTGACCAGCGCTGCGGTGTTGTTCCCCTGAGACAGTTGGTGTGTCGCAGCTGAGGTAAAAATAGCTCTCCACGGGTAGAGCAATAGTCCCAGGGCAAAGATGGTAAATTAATAGTCAAAATGGCTGTGAACGTTGGGGTGCAGAGAAATGAGAGAAAGACACAGAGAGGTTCAGTTTCTTTACCTTTTACTGGCAATTGGTTGCAATCCGGAGTACCACATACAGGTGATGGGATGAGTCCGGCTCGCCTGAAAGCATTCAGGGGATCCACCTTGCCAGGTGGGGATTTAGGACCTTCCTTCTGCGCTTTGTGTGTGGGTCTCCTCTGTTTATAACTATGCTGCGACCCTCAATTGCGTGATGATTTCACTAACCTGTACGGCTGTCAGCATGAGCCTATTCCATGGGTACAGTCCTTTTCACCATCGGCTCCGGGCTCCTTTTCTGCTGCCGTGCCCTCAGGTGTGCAATGTCGCACAGTAATCTACAATTCCCTGTACTTTCAGATTTGGAGGCAGGACATACAGTTCCTGTCCACCCAGAACTCTGGCGTCCCTTTCTCTCTATTAGCGCTTCACTCTGGGGCCAGCTAAATGCAATATTAGCTTCCCCAGAGCATCTTATCTCCGCTCGTGTCCTTTTCCTTCTTCACAGATCAGTTGCCTGTTTTGAACTGACGGGATCTTCCAGAAAGATCTCTTTACCTCACGTCCTCACGTTTAACTGTCATTATCATTTCTCCTCACAGCCCACAACTGTTTTGTTTCCATGACAACCCCCTCAGCTGACTTCTAGCTGACTCACCAACCCCCTCTGCTGGCCAGAATTTATAAGGCATCTCCCTTTTCTGACCTGCAGCAGGAAATTGTGATTTAATCTATGCTGCCTGGCATGGGGATCCCTTTTCTGCCTCCAAGCATGACTTTACCCAATAGAGGGAGGTAATGTCACTGTGACAACCGGACTCTGGGGTGTCACATTTGAACTACACCAGATTATATTTTTCACTTTGATCAATGAGGACAATTCTTCTACACATTGCACAGGTCCTTTTGGTAATAATCAGTTCACCGTCTATGTCAATTCTGGTCACATGACCTTCGCAGGTCCTGTGATAATGTACTTGCATTAGTAATATGGCTAATACCTATGTCATTTCCGGTCATATGGTACCGGTATGTCTTGTTGAGAGGTTTTATAACACATTGCACAGGTCCTTTTGCAAGTAATTGGTCTAGTGCTTACATGATTTCTGGTCATGTGATCTCCATAGGTCTAAATGGTCGATCTGGAACTATTTTTTGATTCTTTTGTGAGTTTGGTACTGGAAACCTTCATTGAACAGATTAGTCCATGTGTCATGAACAAGGAAACTTATAAGAGCATCTGTTGTTTATAGCCCTATTAACAAGCTCTGCTTATTTAGCAATAACTTCTAAGATTGGGAGATGTATTCAAAATGAGGATTGGATGACCTTTATGACATTACAACTGTAACATCCCTGCCGGCATCACTGCATGGCTTCCTATCTCCCATTTTACTCACCACTCCGTGCCATGCTGTGAATTTTGTCGTCTGCCTGCTCAACGCTGTGAACCTCATATCCTTACTTGCTGCATACTTCCTGGCTGTATGCTTAGGGAGGCAGCACCATAACTTCCTGAGTTTTATAGAGACAGTGTGCACACCCCTAATTTGGCCCCAGCCTATTGCCAAGAGGGATCGGGTACTTAAGGCATCTCCACTCATAGGGAGGGGCCTGAGCAGCAAACTCTGTCTGTCTGTTCTTTGCTACTAAGTTGCCAGGTAGTGTTCTGTTTTTGCCTTCCTGGGGGCTGTATACCCAGGCTCGTTTCTGTGCTCTTAGTGTCTTATTTATGCCTTTCTGGGGGCTGCATACGCCGGCCTGAATCCTTCATCCTGGACCTGTTCCCGTGTCCATCCTTGTCTGAACTAAGTCCATTTCTTGTACCTGTTCGTATCCATGCCTGTTTCCTTCCCTACTTAGCTGTGTGTAGCCTTGTGTCTACTCCTTCTGCTATGCTCTCTGTTCTGTGGCTCTGCTCTGCTCTCTGTGGCTCTGCTCTTCTCTCTGCTCCGCATCCTGTTGCTCTGCTCTGCTCTCTGCTCTGCGGCTCTGTTCTCTGCACCCTGTAGCTCTGCTCTGCTCTCCTCTCAGCACCCTATGTCTCTGCTCAGCTCTTTGCTCCACACCCTCCGGTGGTTCTGCTCTGCTCTCCACTCCGCACCTTGCAGTTCTGCTCCTGTTCCACTCCTTGCGGTTCTGCTCTGCTCCCGTTCCGGACCTTGCAGTTCTGCTCTGCTCCCATCCCGCACCCTGCGGTTCTTCATCCTTCTAGTCTGAACTGGTTCTAACAGCTCCTGTCCCTCCAGTCTGAACTGGTTCCTACCTGCTCCGTTATCCTACTCATACCTCCCTGTGTTCCTTCCCTACCTGTAATTGTTCTGGTTCCTCCAGTCTGATCCGAGCCAGCCGTGCCTGCCAGAGTGCAAGCCGTGCCTGTCAGAGTGCCAGCTATGCCCGCCTGCCATTGATAGTGCCAGCTATGCCCGCCTGCCATCCAGAGTGCCAGCCGTGCCTGCCAGCCTTCTAGAGTCCCAGCCGTGCCTGCCTGCCAGAGTGCCAGCTGTGCCCGCCTGCCAGAGTGCCAGCTGTGCCCGCCTGCCAGAGTGCCAGCTGTGCCCACCTGCCAGAGTGCCAGCTGTGCCTGCCTGCCTGCCAGAGTGCCAGCCGTGCCCCTCTGCCAGCCATGCCAGTCTTGCTCATCTGTACTTGTCCAAACCTGTCACTAGTGTTTAGTCCTCCCAGTGGGATCAGCTGCTACTGCCAGACACAGCCCTGGAGTGGCACCTGGCAGCTGCCTGCGGCACAAGCCTGACCTCACCACTACAGGCTCCAGTGAACACCAAGGTAGCTGCTTAGTCAGGCCCCTCCAGAGTAGTCTGGTTTGTGACACAGTGGGGCCACAATCCTCGATTGCGCCATCCAGTCTGAGCACTAGAGTTACAACAACCAATCCTTTACAAGGTCATTTGTACACCTAGTAGCCATTGCAGCCTCATTACCCCTGAAGATGCTAGTAATGATTAAACATGTTGGGGAAGCAGCTGTAGTTTTGTTTTGATAAGCACAAATGTGTTGGTCTAATATGAAAGCAATACTGTGTGATCCACGCAGCCACATTAGACAGAGTTATGATTGACACTGTTAACGATATGTATTTGATATTAATTATGAAGATATACAAAATATACACACTTACATTCAATATGGACGCTTTGCTTCTACTGTATGTATCAAATCATATATTTATGTTCTCTGATTCATTTCTGTCACAAGATTCATTCCTGTCACAAAGTTCATTCCTGTTTCCAGGTTATATAGAACGATTCCTTGAACGATTGTTGTGGTTCAATGAGGACAATATGTCACAAATTAGTTTCATCTTATTTCCATGTGTGCCCTCAATAGAAATGAGGAGTTCAACTGTTCACTTAACACTTTTTGATTAAATACTTTTGAGATTAAAAAATTTGTTTAGGAGGAGAATTGGAAGAAGGGATGGAAGCAAAGATATATTCATGTTCAAATATATGTGCAAGCACATCTTCCGAAGCAAGAGATTAAAAAAAAAAACTGGATATGCTGTCAGACACTATTTTTTGTGCAGGATGGTAAGGCTGATTTCAGACTTGCGTGGAGGAGGGCTGTGAATGGCAGCCTACTTCCTCCTTTCTTCCTCCGTGAAGCTTCACCCACGCTCCGCCTACTACCTGCCGCATGCGTCCAAAATTTTGCGTTTCCGTGCGGTCACCGCACACATCAAATCGCCGCATGTGTACGCATCCGCATACAACGCATGTCCCTGCTTTCCCAATGTTAAAGATAGATACACATGGAAACGCTGGACGCATGCGGCAGTAGGCGGAGCGTGGGCGGAGCTTCATGATGGAAGAAAGGAGGAAGTAGGCAGCCCTCCTGAACATTAGTGTGAAACTAGCCTTAGTGAGGATGAGGTAAAAATGCTAGATGAGAACCATATATCATTTGCTTTAAACTTCACAAATACTTGCTGCTTAGTGTCGGCATAACACATACAGTTGTGGCCAAAAGTATTGACACCCCTGCAATTCTGTCAGATAATACTCAGTTTCTTCCTGAAAATGATTGCAAACACAAATTCTTTGGTATTATTATCTTCATTTAATTTGTCTTAAATGAAAAAACACAAAAAGAATTGTCCTAAAGCCAAATTGGATAGAATTCCACACCAAACATAAAAAAGAGAGTGGACAAAAGTATTGGCACTGTTCGAAAAATCATGTGATGCTTCTCTAATTTGTGTAATTAACAGCACCTGTAACTTACCTGTGGCACCTAACAGGTGTTGGCAATAACTAAATCACACTTGCAGCCAGTTGACATGGATTAAAGTTGACTCAACCTCTGTCCTGTGTCCTTGTGTATACCACATTGAGCATGGAGAAAAGAAAGAAGACCAAAGAACTGTCTGAGGACTTGGGAAACCAAATTGTGAGGAAGCATGAGCAATCTCAAGGCTACAAGTCCATCTCCAAAGACCTGAATGTTCCTATGTCTACCGTGCGCAGTGTCATCAAGAAATTTAAAGCCCATGGCACTGTGGCTAACCTCCCTAGATGTGGACGGAAAAGGAAAATTGACAAGAGATTTCAATGCAAGATTGTGCAGATGTTGGATAAAGAACCTCGACTAACATTCAAACAAGTTCAAGCTGCCCTGCAGTCCGAGGGTACATCAGTGTCAACCCGTACTATCCATTGGCGTCTGAATGAAAAGGGACTGTATGGTAGGAGACCCAGGAAGACCCCACTTCTTACCCCGAGACATAAAAAAGCCAGGCTGGAGTTTGCCAAAACTTACCTGAAAAAGCCTAAAACGTTTTGGAAGAATGTTCTCTGGTCAGATGAGACAAAAGTAGAGCTTTTTTGGCAAATGCATCAACATAGAGTTTACAGGAGAAAAAAAGAGGCATTCAAAGAAAAGAACACGGTCCCTACAGTCAAACATGGCGGAGGTTCCCTCATGTTTTGGGGTTGCTTTGCTGCCTCTGGCACTGGACTGCTTGACCGTGTGCATGGCATTATGAAGTCAGAAGACTACCAACAAATTTTGCAGCATAATGTAGGACCCAGTGTGAGAAAGTTGGGTCTCCCTCAGTGGTCAAGGGTCTTCCAGCAGAACAATGACCCAAAACACACTTCAAAAAGCACTATAAAATGGTTTGAGAGAAAGCACTGGAGACTTCTAAGGTGGCCAGCAATGAGTCCAGACCTGAATCCCATAGAACACCTGTGGAGAGATCTAAAAATGCAGTTTGGAGAAGGCACCCTTCAAATATCAGGGACCTGGAGCAGTTTGCCAAAGAAGAATGGTCTAAAATTCCAGCAGAGCATTGTAAGAAACTCATTGATGGTTACCGGAAGTGGTTGGTCGCAGTTATTTTGGCTAAAGGTTGTGCAACCAAGTATTAGGCTGAGGGTGCCAATATTTTTGTCTGGCCCATTTTTGGAGTTTTGTGTGAAATGATCAATGTTTTGCTTTTTGTTTCATTCTCTTTTGTGTTTTTTCATTTAAGACAAAATAAATGAAGATAATAATACCAAAGAATTTGTGTTTGCAATCATTTTCAGGAAGAAACTGAGTATTATCTGACAGAATTGCAGGGGTGTCAATACTTTTGGCCACAACTGTACAATCCCAATTTAAATACATTTAACTTTGTGACTTAAGGTGAAAAATATGGAAAAGTTCACGGGGTATGAATACCTTTTAAAGACACTATATATTGTTATTTATATAGGTTTGCAAACCTACTACAAAATACTTTGATGGCCAGTCACTGTTTATACTTGTTCTGTCCTCACTAATTGAAGCAGATTTCATGAATCTTATACAGGCAGCTAAACCGCTATACCGGGGTCCAATAAGGAGACTGTAGCTTCAATCTGTATTTTATTGAACGTGGTGGTTTATTCATGCAGTGAAACTACAAACAAAAATATATATATACAGTACACTGAGTCAATAAAGGGTACATCAGGGATACATATCATAGATAATACATTAAGAATCAACGTCTGCACTACTAGCTGAGCAGGGGAGAACTAACTGAGCAGGTTGATCTGAGACAGGAGTTAGACACAGGAAGCATGTTAAAATACCAGCGATGCTGACACAAGGGGAGGAGAGGAATGAGATGCTTCCAGGATGTAGGCTGAGAGAAAATGGAGAACTGGAGGGAAAATGGGGGCTGGACTAACCATGATCCTTTGCAAAACTTACCAGGGTGCCTTGCAACCTTCCCAGAATACATTGTGAATGGAGGGAAAGATTCAGTAAGCAAACACACAATAACACTGCGGTTATGACTCTGGCCACTAGATGGAGCCAGAAACAATGAAAACATTAAATCTATGGAAGAAACTGAACATTCTGGGTATTCACTAGTAATATTATCAGATAGACAATAAAAGATTATGAATTAAGTGTCGGAGACAGAACATTCCCCGTCTGGCATCAAACGGATGTCATTATACTTATTCTCCGGAGACAACAATCTGGAGAATGTCTTAAGTTCATTCCCTTTGGCCATCCTCAGTTCGACTTTGCGGACGTTGCCATCTTTACTCGGGAATGCTGCAGTCACTAGTCTAAGTAGCCACTGGTTCCAATGGGCCTGACAGTCTTTCACAAGGACGAGGTCACCAATCCTCGGATTAGGCCTGGTAGATTGCCACTTCATCCATGGCTGCAGGGTAGACAAATACTGTTTGCGCCACCTGTCCCAGAATGTATTGGCAAGACTTTGTACCTGTCTCCATTGGCGCTTGTAGAGGTCCTTAGCGTTGAATCCTCCTGGAGGGGCACTAGATAGTCCTGTTTTCTGGGTGAGGAGAGTAGCTGGAGTCAATAACAAGGGCTCCTCAGGGTCTTTAGGGACTGGAACCAAGGACCTTTCTTTGATTATAGCTGCGGCTTCTGCCATGAAGGTGGTCAGGCTTTCGTGGGTAAGTCTCGCTGCTCCTTCCTGAAGAAGAGTAGAGTCAAGAATTCTCCTTACTAGACCAATCATTCATTCTCAAGATCCACCCATATGCGAGGAGTGAGGTGGATTGAATGACCATGTGCAACCTTGGTCACTGAGGAACCTCTCGAGAGTCTTATGGCCTAGATTTGAAGGTATTCCCAATTCCTTTGCTGCACCAATGAAGTTGGTACCTCTGTCTGAACTTATATGTTTGATAGGACCATGGATAGCAATGAAATGTCTCAAAGCATTGATGAAGCTTGAAGTGTCTAGTGACTCAATGAGCTCTATGTGGACGGCTCTGATTGACAGACAGGTAAACATGACAGCCAGACATTTACTATTAGCTTGTCCGCTCTCGTGTGATGAGTAACAACTGACCAAGGCCCAAACACATCGAGATCAATGCTGGTAAAAGGAGGGTCTGGGCTGAGTCTATCTGCTGGTTGGTCCACCATCTTTTGGGTTTGAGTGGAACCACGAAGATTACGGCAGGTAACGCATTTGTAGATGACACTACTGATGAGTTTCGTTGCACCAACAATCCACAGGCCAGCAGTTCGGATGGCTCCTTCTGAAAATAGTCTTCCTTGGTGTTTGACCAGATTGTGGTAGTGTTGCACGATTAAGTAGGCAACATGACATTTTCCGGGAATGATAAGAGGGAATTTCTCCTCAAACTCCATTTTAGCTCCTTTGAGTCGGCCTCCTACTCTCAGCAGACCGTTGATGTCAATGAATGGGTCGAGTTTTCTCAATGCGCTGCTCGCTGGTATTGGAGCTTTGTTAATGAGACATTGGATTTCCACAGAGTAGTTTTCTCACTGAACAGTGGAGATGATGTGGTTTCTGGAAGATTCCAAGTCTGAGGAAGCATAGGTGTTTTTACAGAAATGCCAACCTTTACATCTTTCTGTGTCACAAGCTCTGGTGATCTTGAATGAGTGAGCTATATGAGTCAGGCAGGTAATGGCTCGAGTAAGTGACTTCCAGCTTGAAAATTTGTCAAATCTGTGGGATCCAAGCTGGATAGCAGAGGTCGTTGTATGAAGTATAGACACTTGAGGGTGAATTTCAGCATCTGAGTCCTCTCCTATTAGTTCAAAGGTGTCCGGACAACATTCCTCAGTGTACAATAGTTTTGGTCCCAAGAGCCATGTTGTGCTTCCTAGTTGACTTGCGTCAACTGCTCTAGTTACGTGATTTGCAGGATTTTGATCCGTGGGGATGTAATGCCACTGTTTTGGATGAACTGATCTCCTAATTTGTAGCACTCTGTTGTTGACATAAACGTAGAATCTAATCCCATAACACAGCATATGGAACAAAGAAGAGATCCCAAATAATGTTGAAAACAATATTTATTGCATATTCCTTAAAAATACAAAAGCATAATGCCGTATAGGGGACGCTAGGGCACCACAATCAATAATGTCAGGAAAGAGGGATGCAGTACATCAGTCCAAAAAAGAAGTACATGAATTTTACAATCTCACAATAATAGAAGATGTGACAAATTATAGTGCCAATAATCATTTATCAATACTCATGAAGAGTTATTGTATATAAATAGACACATCATGGCATATTCTATCACAATCTAATAACTGTCATGCTATGACATGGACTGCGTTCTGAAAATAATAACACTCAAAAAAGTGTCCTTCAAAACATAGGTAAAGGTTGCATATCCCATCGGAATAGAGATTTACTAAAAAAAACATGTGAAATAACACGGACACATAGTATGTGTCACGATCCAGGTTGGATCTGACAGATTAAATGCACAAAGTAACCTTTTTTTCCCCTTTGGCTTTGTGCCAAAGGTGGTTTTGCCCCCGGTGGCCATTGGGGTCATTGCACTGTGGTGATTTCAGTTGTAGTTTTCCCCCCCGGTGGCCATTAGGGTCATTGCACTCTGGTTACCTTAGTTTGTGCACGTAATTATGTAACAGGTGTGATTGCTCTATAAGAGTAAGAACAAAACCGTTGGCACAACCCTGAGAATTGAAGGTGGTGCCCAAGTAGGATCCCAATCCGTGAACTAAATATATATAAACTTGGCACACACCAAAGGTTTCTGATGCAGAAAGGTGATTTTTAATTATACAACAGTACATACATACACAGACGTTTCGGTCTAGGACCTTCATCAATGTACTGTGAAATATAAATAAAGATGAAAATAATACAATTAAAAAAGAAAGTATATACAACAATATATGGGTTTTCTAGGTAAATACTTTTGAAAAAATGCTGAGACATCGGTCACATTATCGCACATAATATATATTGGCAGAGAGTAATAAATAATCATGAAGAACAAGATCAACGTAGAAAAGAACACACATACCGATATATTGTACTGTGAGATTCTTAGTGACTGGGCTTTGTGAGATAGACCTGGGAGAGGATAAAGGTGCTATAATAGCCAGTATAACTTAGTAAGTGATGAGATGGTTTGTGTTACCTAAGTTACATACCAATCCTGTGAGGAGGCACATGAAGCCGTCCCACTGCTGAAGGTAAAGAATAGCACTATAGTAATACTGCAGTGACGTGACATGAAGTCACAAAATCTGTCTATAAGAGGCATAGAACTCTTACCGTGGTGATTTGTGGAGTGTGGACGCAGTATCCACCGCGAATCCCAAGTGCTGCAAAGTGTGAGAGTGGCAGGGTTATATAACCCTGTGAATTATGAGCCCTGGTTGGGGGCGCGCCACCGGAAGTCAGTGGGCGTGTATTAGACACGTCACCATAAGCTCCGGACACCGAGAGAGACATAGAGGGGGCGTGTCAGCAGGGAGCACTGGGAGTGTACTACTGCCTGTCAGGCTGGCTTGCAGGGCAGAGCGGTGGACATTAGTGAACTATCCTGAGTTAACTACTGCAGCGCCGACATCATAGGTGCCAGTGGTGAAGATAGTGGCTATTCAGTGCTTTGAGGGTGACGATTCAAACAATCACAGTTGTTGGTTCTGTAAATGAGACACAATTAGATTAGTATCCATGACATTCAATGTACAGTGGCATTCAAGAGTACATTATTTATAGCATTAACCCAGTAGTGACATTGTAGAGGAAAAAGAGGGGGGGAGGGGGTAAACGTATCAGATGGTGTCAGACATTATACTTGTAAGAAGGCCTGAATGCCACTGTACATTGAATGTCATGGATAATAATCTAATTGTGTCTCATTTACAGAACCAACAACTGTGATTGTTTGAATCGTCACCCTCAAAGCACTGAATAGCCACTATCTTCACCACTGGCACCTATGATGTCGGCGCTGCAGTAGTTAACTCAGGATAGTTCACTAATGTCCACCGCTCTGCCCTGCAAGCCAGCCTGACAGGCAGTAGTACACTCCCAGTGCTCCCTGCTGACACGCCCCCTCTATGTCTCTCTCGGTGTCCGGAGCTTATGGTGACGTGTCTAATACACGCCCACTGACTTCCGGTGGCGCGCCCCCAACCAGGGCTCATAATTCACAGGGTTATATAACCCTGCCACTCTCACACTTTGCAGCACTTGGGATTCGCGGTGGATACTGCGTCCACACTCCACAAATCACCACGGTAAGAGTTCTATGCCTCTTATAGACAGATTTTGTGACTTCATGTCACGTCACTGCAGTATTACTATAGTGCTATTCTTTACCTTCAGCAGTGGGACGGCTTCATGTGCCTCCTCACAGGATTGGTATGTAACTTAGGTAACACAAACCATCTCATCACTTACTAAGTTATATTGGCTATTATAGCACCTTTATCCTCTCCCAGGTCTATCTCACAAAGCCCAGTCACTAAGAATCTCACAGTACAATATATCGGTATGTGTGTTCTTTTCTACGTTGATCTTGTTCTTCATGATTATTTATTACTCTCTGCCAATATATATTATGTGCGATAATGTGACCGATGTCTCAGCATTTTTTCAAAAGTATTTACCTAGAAAACCCATATATTGTTGTATATACTTTCTTTTTTAATTGTATTATTTTCATCTTTATTTATATTTCACAGTACATTGATGAAGGTCCTAGACCGAAACGTCTGTGTATGTATGTACTGTTGTATAATTAAAAATCACCTTTCTGTATCAGAAACCTTTGGTGTGTGCCAAGTTTATATATATTTTGCTCTATAAGAGAGTATCAGGTGTGTTAATCACATTTGGTGAAAGTTCCTCATTTGCAAGCAAGCCTGGGTGAAGAATGGAGCTGAAGGAGAGTCACTGGCAGCCCAGTCAGAGTGCTGGAGTAGCAGCTATGGTGTCTGCAAGGAGGGCTGGCATGGATTGGTGGAGTGTCAGCTATGGTGTCTGCAAGGAGGGCTGGCATTGCTTGGTGGAGTGGCAGCTATGGTGTATAGCTGCACTCAAAATGCTGAACTCGGTTGCAGAAAGCTGGACTCAAAATGTTGGACTCTTTTTGGCAGAAAAGCTGGACTCATTTGCTGGACTCTGTTTCGGGACAGCTGCACGCAGGTGTGGACTCTGTTTGCTCCAAGGCTGCACTAAGGTGGTGAGAAGATCCGTTTCTGGAATGTGCACCCAGATGTTGGACTCGGTGGAGGAAAAAATGCACGCAGGTGGTGCGCTCTGTTGCTGGGAACGTTAGCAACAGAGCAAAGCTAAGTGGTGTTCCCCTGTTATGTCACTTTTCCTTATGTGTGTTTAGTGCAGTGGTGGGATTAGTTTCCGCACCGTCCATTTCCCTAGTGAGGATTTAGGTGCAGGGCTAGCTAGGGATATTAGGTATCCTGATCGGCGCCCGGTGTGGAACCGACCTAGGGTACGTTAGGAGTGTAGAGACACTGACTCAGGGGAGTGCAGGAGGTCTCCACTTCCCCGTTCCCTATCGCAGGGCCACCATTGTTATTGTTACCAAGGTTTCCCTATCCCCTTTGTCTTATTGTATTAGTTACCGGCCTGCGGGCCGCGTCACATAGGACATTTACACGTGCTGCGTCCTGTTGTATCAGTTACCGGCCTACTGGCCGTGTCACTCAGGACGGGGAATGTGACAGTATGTGCATGCGATGGTAGTACCATAAGAAAATAACAGGTGCAACCCAAAATAGAAGTTGTATAATTACCTCAACGTGGTGGATGTGTGCCTGGCGTCCCCTCATCCCGACGCGCATTTCACCGCCTGTTTCTTCCAGGGGCATGTCTAGGGTGAGGGGCAGCATTGCTTAAATGAGAGCCGTAATCATGTCAAAACTGTAGGCAGCTAATCAGAACAATACCAGCGCATGACGCTCTTAGTTCCGCCCCCATGACGTACTTCCTTATGGCGCTCAATGAGACGCAAGCCTAAACTATGCGTGTCAGTGTCAGAGCGTCACGGGGAAATGTCAGGGGCTGAGGAGAATCATGCATGCGCTCTTGCTAAATGGCTGTTACATGTGTCAGGAAATGGAATATATTAAGATTAGCGCTTGTAATACATGGGTCAAACGATATATTATGAAACCTATGAATTAATGTGACAGTGCGCAGGAGACAAGCACTCCATATATATTAAAGTGACAATATAAGAGAAAAAACTCCATATTAGTGTGAAATTAAATTAGATTAAAGTGACAATGCATAAGGTGCAAAAGTTATATATAAAGTGACAGTGCAAGATACATATTGCATACTATAAGTAACAATATAGAATGATGCATAATATTGAGAGAGTGATAGTACTGTGTAGAATAATATTTGTACTGAAGATGAATATAGCCACCAAATAAAGTGACTAGTGCAATAGTGGTATATTTTCATATAATTACAGACAAAAAAACACCTACATATACAAAAAAATAAAAGAATAATAAAATTAAAAATAAATATAAATAAATATAAAAATCTTGAGCCCAGATAATTGACCATATTCCTTGTAGATCTTAAAATTCCAAACACCAATTTCCCTGATGGACAATATTCTTGAAAGAACACCTGGAAAAGACGACTGCTCATATACTGAAATGAAAGAAATAATACGTTAAAATCAAAACATAGTTAATAACCATCAAAAAACCCCAACCCATAAAAAAGATGGCATTCAGAAAAAAGCGGAGAAACCCATACTTTCATTCAACCCAAATGGTTTGAGAGTGTCCAGGCGATAGATCCAACGACTTTCCAATTGAGAGAGATCTAGAGGTATCCCCACCCCTAGTGCCCAAATCCACCTGATCAATGGCTTTAATGCGTAAACCATGAGGATTGCAACTGTGATACTTTTTGAAATGCCTGGGAAGAGTTTTTAAAGACGTGCAATCCTCTATTGTTTGGGCCTTCTCTATATCTAAAACATGCTCTCTCACACGGACTCTCAAGTCCCTTGTGATCCACCCAACATAAACTTTTTGCAGGGGCACTCCGCGTGATAAACTACCCCTTTGGAGGAGCATGTGAGATGTTTCCAGATATCATACTGACGTGATCCATCAAAATTACCACATTTCTTGGAATTCACCAAATTTAGACAAGCCTTACAAAGGCCACATGGAAAAAAGCCAGGTGTCAATGGTACTCGGTTAGGATTTTTCTCTCATAGTGGCTGTGTACAAGAAGATCTTTAAAATTAGCCGAGCGTCGGGCTACATACTGGGGAACCGCTGGTAAAACCTTGTCAAGAACTGGATCTGTTAATAAGACCTTCCAATATTTATTAATGATTTCTTGCAAATTATGCCATTGCCCATTGAACGTGGAAATGAATCTTAACGAATTCCTTTCAGTCTCTTTCTTTTTCATGTTGTTATATAATAACTCATTTCAAGATGTACGTGCCGCTCTATTATAACCCCTTTTGATCATCCTGCGGCTATAGCCCCTGTCTTCAAATCTCCTAGTCAGTTCTAGGCTTTGTTTTTCAAAAGTAGATGTGTAGGGTCGGGCTGAGGGAGGTGATTAGGTGGTGCTGATCCAACAGGACTGGGGGGTGACCCACTTCGTGGCGCCGGCAGACATGAGACTGAGACAAGGGTTGTGTCCAACAGTTCAGATTTTATTGTCCGTTTTTCGGACGACCACCGTACTTCATCACAGGAATAGTCCACAATTCACTTTTACACACAGACCCGGGTACCTTCTCTCTCTTAGTTTCACCGTTCGTCGTGTCCTCTATGGCTCTTCCCCGCTGTGGCTGCCCTAAGCACTTTCACCACAGCGTTTCACCCTTTAGAGTACGCCGTACACCTGACACTCACAGTCTGTCTCTGCCCGCAGCCACTGTCCTTTTTGGGTCATCCCCCCGTGACCGTCTCCACTGTCAGTTACTCTCTGTAGGGGTTTTCCACTTTCCTCCTTACAGCAGATCCTCCTCTCTAGTGAGCTCCCTTGGCTGACTGGAACTTCCAGAACCTTCCCTGACTTCTTATACTCCCAGTCCCAGTAGCTCCACCCACTATCACATGACAGTAACCTTTGACAAATGTCAGTTACCTTGACCCATGGCAGTTACACAGTCACTCTCCTATACTCCCCACTCCCCTATAATGGTCAAACTACCACATGACACCCTTTTCTCTTTATCTCAGCCTTCACTACGCTATCTCTCTGTCTCTTACTACAGACAGACTTGTACGTCAGCTCAACCTCCCCACAGGTGAATCAGAGCAGATTTTCTTAGCCCGCAGGAACTGACCTATAGGGATTCCCCGGATAGTGCTGACAGGATGGGAAGAATCAGCTTGAAGATACGAATTGATGGCAGTAGGTTTCCTGAATATAACAGTATGAACTGTTCCATCAGAGGCAACTATCCAGATGTCAAGAAACTCCAAACATCTGCCAGATTTAAAGGTGAGCTTGACGTTAATATCATTATTGTTAAGTTCTTTCATCAATTGTCCTAATTCAACTTCATTACCCTCCCAGATGAAAAGCACATCTTCAATGTACCTCATCCAAATATTTACCTTATCAATGTCAGCAATTTTGTCTCCCAGAAAAATATCACGTTCCCACGCCCCCAAAAATAAATTAGCATAAGAGGGGGCGCAGGAAGCCCCCATTGCTGTACCTTGGCATTGGAGGTAAGTTTTGTTGTCAAAGGTAAATATATTATGGTTCAGGATGAATTCCAGAAGAATCAAGAGAAGATCCACCATAGAACTTTCAACATTACTCGCCTGTAAAAACCAGGCCGTGGTTGCCAATCCATCGCTATGCTTTATTGAGGTATACAATGCCTCTACATCTGCAGTCACCAGGATCTGATTGTCTTCCAACTGCATCTGATCAGTGCGTTGCAGAGCTTGGTTAGTATCGCTAATAAAAGAGGGCAAAGTGGAAACAATAGGCTTTAAGAAATCTATAACGTCAGAAATGATCTCACACAAACCCCCATTCCCAGCTACAATAGGCCGTCCAGGCGGATCCAAAGCATTTTTATGTACCTTGGGAATGAGGTAAAATGTGGCAAGCCTAGGTTGGAGATCACAAATTCTATCCAAAAAGGTCTTGGAAATCAAACCTTCTGAAAATGCTTTTTCCAAAATGGAGATCAGGCTCTGTTGGAAAGAAAACGTAGGATTATATGTGAGTCTTCTATAACATTTTTCATCATTCAGTACCTTATAGGCCTGTCGCTCGTACATCCCCTTAGGCCATATCACCAAATTCCCCCCTTTGTCAGCCGGCTTGAATAGGACATCATCCCATCCTTTGAGTTCTTGTAAAGCATCCCTTTCTTCCCTAGAAAGATTATCTTTATTTTTTTTGGTTATGTGCCAATGTTTCAATATCCCTGGTAACCAGACGAGTGAATACCTCAAGCGCTGGACACAAACCAAGTGAAGGGAAATTCTTAGGTTTGCTAAACAAAGAGGAGGGGATAGTACGAACCTTATCAGGCCCATTTTCTTGTGCTAGAGAATCTAGAATCTCAATAGCTTGC
Organism: Dendrobates tinctorius; assembly: GCF_039654945.1. NCBI lineage: Eukaryota > Metazoa > Chordata > Amphibia > Anura > Dendrobatidae > Dendrobates > Dendrobates tinctorius. The sequence goes on along the minus strand of NW_027361789.1, from coordinate 2,181,954 downwards.
CTTTCCAAAGCCAAAGTAGTAGAATCAGAAACCATATCCTCCCTTTTGAAGTGAAGCTTCTTGAGTTCGCTTTTCCTGGCAAACAGATTAAGACCCTTTATCTCAATCTAAAGTTGTTGGATCTATCGCCTGGACACTCTCAACCCATTTGGGTTGAATGAAAGTATGGGTTTCTCCGCTTTTTTCTGAATGCCATCTTTTTTATGGGTTGGGTTTTTTTGATGGTTTTTAATTATGTTTTGATTTTAACGTATTATTTCTTTCATTTCAGTATATGGGCAGTTGTCTTTTCCAGGTGTTCTTTCAAGAATGTTGTCCATCAGGGAAATTGGTGTTTGGAATTTTAAGATCTACAAGGAATATGGTCAATTATCTGGGCTCAAGAGTTTTTATATTTATTTTTATTTTTATTTATTTTTAATTTTATTATTCTTTTATTTTTTTGTATATGTATGTGTTTTTTTTGTCTGTAATTATATGAAAATATACCACTATTGCACTAGTCACTTTATTTGGTGGCTATATTCATCTTCAGTACAAATATTATTCTACACAGTACTATCACTCTCTCAATATTATGCATCATTCTATATTGTTATTTATAGTATGCAATATGTATCTTGCACTGTCACTTTATATATAACTATTGCACCTTATGCATTGTCACTTTAATCTAATTTGATTTCACACTAATATGGAGTTTTTTCTCTTATTTTGTCACTTTAATATATATGGAGTGTTTGTCTCCTGCGCACTGTCACTTTAATTCATAGCACTTTAATTCATAGATTTCATAATATATCGTTTGGCCCATGTATTACAAGCACTTATCTTAATATATTCTATTTCCTGACACATGTAACAGCCATTCAGCAAGAGCGCATGCGCGATTCTCCTCAGCCCCTGACATTTCCCCGTGACGCTCTGACACTGACACGCATAGCTTAGGTTTGCGTCTTATTGAGCACCATAAGGAAGTACGTCATGGGGGCGGGACTAAGAGCGTCATGCGCCGATATTGTTCTGATTGGCTGCCTACAGTTTTGACATGATTACGGCTCTCATTTAAACCATGCCGACCCTCACCCTAGACAATCCCCCCGAAGAAGCAGGTGGCGAAACGCATGTCGGGTGAGGGGATGCCAGACACACTTCCACCATGTTGAGGTAATTATACAACTTCTATTTTGGGTTGCACCCATTATTTTCTTATGGTACTACCATCACATGCACATACTATGAGTCCGTGTTATTTCACATGTTTTTTTAGCAAATCTCTATTCCGATGGGATATGCAACCTTTACCTATGTTTTGAAGGACACTTTTTTGAGTGTTATTATTTTCAGAACGCAGTCCATGTCATAGCATGACAGTTATTAGATTGTGTTAGAATATGCCATGATGTGTCTATTTATATAGAATAACTCTTCATGAGTATTGATAAGTGATTATGGGCACTATAATTTGTCACATCTTATATTGTTGTGAGATTGTAAAATTCATGTACTTCTTTTTTGGACTGATGTACTGCATCCCTCTGTCCTGACATTATTGATTGTGGTGCCCTAGCGTCCCCTATACGGTATTATGCTTTTGTATTTTTAAGGAATATGCAATAATTATTGTTTTTAACATTATTTAGGATCTCTTCTTTGTTCCATATGCTGTGTTATGGGATTAGATTATATTACTTAAGTGAAGTGCCCTGTGTATTGGATTTGGACTTTGTTTGATTGAATAAACGTAGAATCGTCTCGTTTCATTGTGGATGTATCCCAGGACTACTTTTCTGTCTGAATAGAACTTGGCTTGTGTCAGGTCGATGTCCATCACGGATGCGATTAACTCTGTTTATTCAACTGCTAAGACTGCAGCACAAAGCTCTAACCTGGGTATAGTGTGCTCTGGCTGTGGAGCAAGTTTGGCCTTCCCCATAACGAATCCAATGTGGCTCTGACATTTGGAGTCCACAGTTTTGAGATAGGCAACAGCAGCAATTGCTTTGACAGAAGCATCTGCAAATACATAGTCTTTGGCTTTGTATTTCTGTAGACGGCACGGGGGGGTGTGGTCTTGGAACATTCAGGTTGGAGAGGGTTGCTAAAGAGTTCTTCCATACTTCCCACTGGATTCTCTTATCAGGTGGCAGAGGTGCATCCCAGTGAGATGTTTCCTTAGTTAAGTCTCTTAGTATGGCCTTGCCTTGTATAGTAACAGAAGCTGCAAAACCCAAGGGATCATACAGGTTGTTGATGGTAGACAGGACACCTCTGCATGTGAAAGGCTTTTCTTCCTGGCTGACCTGAAAGGTGAAAGTGTCTGACTGTAGATTCCAGAGAAGCCCGAGGCTGCATTGCATTGGTGTGGGGCCTGACCCCAGGTCCAGGTCTCTGAGACCGTTACACAAGTCTTGTGAAGGGAATGCTTTCATGAGTTCTTGGCTGTTTGAGGCTATTTTGTGAAGCCAGAGGTTGGAGCAAGCAAGCATCTCTTGGGCTCTCTTGAGAATACTGATGGCAGTCTCATTTGATGGCATGGCTTTCAGAGAGTCATCAACATAAAAGTCTTTTTCTATGAATTGTCTGACATCTGATCCATATTCCATTTCTCCTTCTTGAGCTGACCTTTTGAGTCCATAAATGGCAACTGCAGGAGAAGGACTATTGCCAAAGATGTGCACTCTCATGCGGTACTCTGTGACCTCTTTAGTAGGATCATTGTCTCTGTACCAGAAGAATCTTAGGAAGTTCCTGTCTCTCTCTCTCACAAGGAAACAATGGAACATTTGCTGGATGTCAGCGATGAAAGCAATGGAATCTTTACAGAAACGCATAAGTACTTCCAGCAGTTTGTTATTGAGGTCTGGTCCTGTCAGTAGAGCATCATTCAGGGAGATATCATCAAACTTAGCACTGGAGTCAAACACCACTCTAATCTGGCACGGTTTCTTAGGGTGGTATGCTCCAAACATGGGTAGGAACCAGCATTCTTCAGAATCTTTGAGAGTGGAAGCTAGCTCTGCATGGCAGTTCTCAAATATCTTTGACATGAAGGAGAAAAAGTGATCTTACATCTCTGGTTTCTTCTGCAGATTATGTTTAAGAGAGGAGAAACGTTTTAATGCCTGATTTCTGTTGTTTGGTAGACGTGGTCTGTGGTTTCTGAAGGGGAGAGGTGCGACCCAGCTGTTGGTCTGATCTTTTACAAGTCTCTTGTCCATTACCTTTAAGATCAACTTGTCCTCTACCGACATTGCTACTTGGTTGTCTTGCTTAGTTCTTTGGAAGACTGTGCACCCCAACTAATCCTCATAGCTTCCTGACACCATACTGCTGTCATGAGTAAAGTCTTGATTGGGTACTTGGATGCTGTGTGGTAGTTCCTTGACATGAAACTCGTTGTTGAAAGGTTGAAACAGAGATGGGCTTCTTTTCTCCAATGTGTTTGTTAGTATACTTGTCATTGAAGATAGGGTGTGCATATGTCCCAAGCATACATTTCCTATTATGACCCATCCTAGGTCTAGCCTTTGGGCATAGGGAGGATTGTGGAGTCCATTGACGTGACTTCTCACTTTATGAACCTGTAGGATATCTCTTCCCAACAGCAGTTTTATCTGTGCCTGATGGTCGAGTTCTGGTATAAGGTCTGCTATGCGTCTTAAGTGAGCATGATGGATTGCCACATCTGGTGCAGGGATTTCAGATTTGTTGTCTGGGATCTGATTACACTCGATGATTGTAGGTAGTGGTAGGCAGAATTGTCCGTCTAAGGACTCAATTTGGTAGTCAGTGGCTTTCCTACCTGCTGTTGACACAGTACCTGCACACGTCTTTGATGAGTAAAGGCCCCGTCACACTAAGCGACTTACCAGCGATCCCGACACCGATATCAAGGTGTCAGGATCGCTAGTAAGTCGCTATGTGATCGCTGGTGAGCTGTCACACAGACAGCTTCACCAGCGATCAGCACAGCGATGCCGAGCGCCCGGCATCGCTGGCCATCCTGTAAAAAATAGAATCAAAATAAAAAATATAGTTATTCTCACCTTCCGATGTCCCGTTCAGCCATCCCGCCTCTCTTCACGCTCCGGTCCCAGTGATCCTTTGCACGAATGACCGCGAGATGTCACAGTCTCGCGGGATAACAAAGTCTCGCGGTCATTCGTGCAAAGGCTTACTGGGACCGAAGCGTGGAGAGAGGCAGGATGGCTGAACGGGACATCGGAAGGTGAGAATAACTATATTTTTTATTTTTTTTATTATTTTTTACACCTGATCGCTGGTCTCCCGCTGTCACACACAGCGATGCATGCTGGCCAGCGGGAGACCAGCGACCAAAGAAATGTCCAGAGATTTCTTCCAGCGATCAGCGATACCGGCAGGGGGGCCGCTCGCTGATCGCTGTCACACACAGCGATCTCGCTGGTGAGATCGCTGTTACGTCACAAAAGTTGTGACTCAGCAGCGATCTCGCTACTGAGATCGCTTAGTGAGACGGGGCCTTAAGGAGTGCTTGGTCCTTTGATGTTGAATAGGTCAAAGAATGTTGATCTAGCCAGGGATCGATTACTTTGATTATCCTAGATAGCATACAGTCTCACAGCTTTGTCTCTATGACCCTTTTGGTACACTCTGACGAGGCATATTTTTGAACAGGACCTACTGTCTATTGTCCCTTTACAGACTTCAATACATTTTGAAGCGTACTCTGTCGTAGCTGCATCAGTGTTCCTTTCCTCCCCGCCATGCTCACTGTCAGCTGGCATGTTTTGTGTACTCCATGTAGCTGGGCCAGAGTGAAAGGCAGTGTTATGATCTGTGGTTCCACATTCTGTGCATTTTACACTGACCTTACAATCCTTGGCGAGATAAGAGGTGGATGAGCAGCACTTGTAGCAGATACCGTTCTCTTTCAGGAAGCTTATGTGATCTGGCATAGTTTTTCCCCTGAAGGCTCTGCATTTCAGGAGTGGATGAGGCTTCTGATGGAGCGGGCACTGCTTGTCAGGTTCTTGTACCTTTGTCTCTGATTGGGTGCAGCCAGCAGACCTGTAATTGGAACTTGGAGAAGAAACATAAGTCTTGTGCACTGCCACAGATGCTCTGCGTGGGTTTGCAGCTGGTGACGGTGCGGCATATGACATTACAAAATCAAAGCTGGGATAATTTCTGATTGTCACTTGTTCATGTATAAATTCTACAAAAACGGAGAAGGGAGGGAATGGAACTCTGTGTTTGTATTTGTACGTGGAACCACGTGTGAGCCACCTCTCCTGTAGATTGTAGGACAACTTTTGGATTATAGGGTTAACACCTTTGTCTGTGTCAAGTAATGCCATTCTGTGTAGGTCACCTTCACATTTGGCAACTAGGACCTTCTTTAGCAGGTCACCTAGCTCTCTAAGTTTTGGGAGACCTTTGTTAGATATTTTAGGAAAGTCATCGATTCTTTTGCACAAGGCTCTCTCTATCACCTCTGCTGAGCCGTAACACTCATCCAGCCTCTTCCAGATCTTTTTGAGGCCGATTTGAGGGTGATTTATGTTAATGTCTCTGATCCTTACTGCATGTTTGACTGACTCTTCTCCTAGGTATTTGACTAAGAGTTCTATCTCTTCCATGTGTTGTAGCCCCAAGTCTCTAGTTACATTTTGGAAGGAAGCTTTCCAAGCTCTGTAACTTTCAGCGTGGTCAGTGAATTTCATGAGCCCCTTGGCAACCAGATCACGTTGTGTGAAGAACTTAGCAAATTCTGTTGTGAACGGGTTGTCAGCAGAGTATACTGGTGATGGGTCAACCTGATAGTGATGTGAGGTGCGCTCATACCTGTTAGTATCCTCAGGGTGGCGCCAAGCGGTGTCATATTGCTTCGGTCTGACGTGCGGTGTGTCAGCAAGGTGATTCACGCTGGTTACCTTGCGAGGGACAAGGTAGTCATTAGCAGAATTGTTTTGTTCCACGTTTTCCTGGAGCTGAGCCTCATGATGACTCTCACTCGCTTCACTGGATATGTCATGTTCTTGATGATAGTTTGGATCAGGAAGTTCATTTGTATACTGAGATGTGTGTTGTGGTGAATCTTGCAGTGTTAGCTTCAGCCTTGATAAACTGCTACAGCTATGCAGCTCAGAGTTTGTGATGAAGGAGCAGCCGCCATCTGGGAAATGGGGCCTAATGCTTGCCTCATGTCTGAGCTTGGCCTCTCCCAATGATGCCATTTTGGTCTCAGTTCACAAGAATTACAGGCAGCTAACTGCTCCCCCCCAGGGCCTGTAAGCATATTGAAGAAAACAGGATTTCCTGCTCCAATGTTGAATAGCAAGGCCTTTTAGTATGATAATGAGATAAGGCCAAAACAGAACTTCAAAGTTTGAGTAGGAGCCACGCCAGCATGGGGCAGGAAGGGGCCTGGGGGCTTCAATTACAATATACCTGTCAGCTGGACACAGAAATACACATCCATTGTCTCTCCCAGCCGCTTCGACTCCATCCTAGGATCATGGCTTATGACCACACCTTTCGAGTTATAGACTCATAAAAAATATCCGCGTGACCCTGAGGAAATCACGCATCTGGCAGTGTGACTCCTGAGTCGGTGAGGGCTCTAGGACCTGAGATATAGAGATTGACCCTCCACAGCGACCCAATGGGGCCATGTTTGCTCTCCACACGACAGGCAAAACAAACCGCATTCACTGGTACCTCTCGTGTCCTGATCCGATCATGCTGGAGGAAGTTACCCCCTTTCTTAGATATTGGGAATAAGTTCTGCAGGGAGCTAAAGGGTGGAGATTATTAGCCCACCCTCTGACACAGGGGGGAGGAACCCAGCATGCTTAAGAACTGGGAGCACATGGCAGACAGTCTCACTCACACAGAAGAACCAGATGATGATCTAAGAAGGAACTGGGGACAGACCTGCCAAGGGAGCAGCGGCCCGCGCTTTGGGGTCTGTCCGGCACCTAAGAGTCTTGGACTGCAGAGCTCCCAGCATCCCCATGCAACCTACAACCTGGTAAATTGACCTCCAGCTTAATATCTAAGCCTTGTACCATTATTGTTATATTTTACTCTGACTGCAAATCCACTGTAATTCCGTTGTAGCTTACTGTATATTTCTGTAATTATCTAGTGCGCCCTTAAGACAATTAAACCATAAAATTAATCTTGTACTGATGCTTTTACTCTGATTATGGATCTTAGAATACCCAGCGGGTAACAGGACATCCTCCCCGGCGGCCATTTGCTCTAGGTGCAGTTCCCTTACTGACCTGAGAGACAAAGGGGGCGCCGGAGAGCTGTGCCTGTGTAGTTACGTCACATTGGTGTCGTGGGAGGAACCCGTCTTTCCTCCACAGGGTTGTGCGTGGCTTCTAGTGATTCTGCCTTGGCTAGTGCTGCAGCAGCCTCTCTTTTCATTGCTAGGCTCTCTAAGGCAGCATCCACATGCTCGATCTCACTATCTATGCATGCTTTCTCTAACTTAAGCTGCATCTCTTCTTCAGCATAGCTCGCTCGCATTTTGGCAGCCTCGACATTTGCGTGGGCAATGGCGACTGCACTGCTGATGGATACAGTCTTATGAGGAGACAGATGTAGCAGATTTTGTCCTGTGTGATTTGTGGGACATGGTGTCTTGGAGGAATGCTTGGCTGTGCAGAGATTGCTGTATTAGTCTCTGTGTAGCTGGTGACTTGAATCTCACTAGGTGGGTGGGTGCAGTTTCACTAGTTCCTGCAAGTTGGATGAAGGGCTGTCTTTTCCCTGAATTGCACTAGCTGGATGGCGCTGTGTAACTGGCCTCTGCAGGATGGAAGACGCATCTATCTCTGAGTTCCCACTAGCTGGAGAGCCGCTGTTTCACTGCGGTCCTGCAAGATGGAAGGCTCTTCTCTCTGTATTCCCACTAGCTGGAGAGTCACTGTTTCACTGTTCTGTCCTCACTAATTGAAGCAGACTTCATGTAGCTTATACAGGCAGCTAAACCGCTATACCGGGGTCCAATAAGGAGACTGTAAGTTGAATCTGTATTTTATTGAACGTGGTGGTATATTGATGTGGTGAAACTACAAGCAAAAACATATATACACTGAGTCAATACAGGGTACATCAGGGATACATATCATACATAATACATTAAGAATCAACGTCTGCACTACTAGCTGAGCAGGGGAAAACTAACTGAGCAGGTTGATCTGAGACAGTAGTTAGATACAGGAAGCATGTTTACATACCAGCGATGCTGACACAAGGGGAGTGTCACGGCCCCCGTCATGCACCCTCATACTCACCATCCAGCGCCGCAGCCTCTCCTTCCTCCGTTGGCGGCGGTGTCCTCAGACCGGCCCGCGGCCTGTGATGTCTCTACAGGCCTTGAGCATGCGCCATAGGCCGCGGCCGGCTCTCCCTGTCTCTTCTTATGCTCCAGCGGTGCCCTGACCCGGTAGCACCGCCGGACCAATGGGGGCCGGTCCTCGGGTATTTCAGGCCGCCCTCCCATAATGGAGGCGCCTGATCGTTGTTGTGCTATCCGCACGCTAGGCCCCCGTGCCCCTGTCCTGTGCACTGTGCTGGTTCTCATACCATTCTGTGCTTCTATTGCAGTCCTACTCCGGTCCTGTGTGTTCCTGCTCTGTCCTGCCTGCCCGTGTCTTTCCCCTGCAGTCCTACTCCTGTCCTGGGTGTTCCTGCTCTGTCCTGTCTACCCGTGCCTGATTCCTGCAGTCCTACTCCGGTCCTGTCTACCCGTGCCTGATTCCTGCAGTCCTACTCCGGTCCTGCCTGCCAGTGTCTTTGTCTCCTGCTGTCCTACTCCAGTCTCCATCCAAGGCCTACACCTTCCGTGTGCTCGTGGTACCAGGTCCTCCGTCTCGCTCCAGTCCATTCCGAGCCGCCCCTCTTGGTACAGGCTGCCGTGGCATTCGAACCCCTGGGCCTGCTCCTAACGGTCACTGTATAGGGGTCGGTCCCACCAGGTTGCTCGCCTGGGGCCCCTCGGTGCCATGGTCCAGAGGGTCCAGTCCTGGAAGCCCGCCTTGCCTAGCAAAACGCTAACATTGAGGAGAGGAATGAGATGCTTCCAGGATGCAGGCTGAGAAAAAATGGAGAACTGGAGGGAAAATGGGGGCTGGACTAACCATGATCCTTTGCAAAATTTACCAGGGTGCCTTGCAACATTCCCAGAAAACATTGTGAATGGAGGGAAAGATTCAGGAAGCAAACACACAATAACACTGCGGTTATGGCTCTGGCCACTAGATGGAGCCAGAAACAATGAAAACATTAAATATATGGAAGAAACTGAACATTCTGGATATTCATTAGTAATATTATCAGATAGACAATCAAACATTATGAATTAAGTGTCGGAGACAGAACAATACTTATTAACCTCTTTATGATTATTACATACTTACCGGGGGAGTACTCCTTTGGGGGACTCTTTAGTCTCCTTTCAGGAATTTATTGATCTAATTTGATCACCTTTTCATCATGACTGGTGTGCTGTTTTAGCAGATCTCTTGCCATGTATATATATACTGTCATTTAATAATTACCTAAATAAACTTTATTATACGTATTTGTTTATCCCTCGTATTCCTTTCTATAACAGGATCATTGCAATTATAGCACTATTATTTTATTTGATTGGCATTTCTTTCGTTTTTTGGGGGGCGGCCTGGCAAATGTGTCTCGACAGGTGAGACACATGGAGATCTGTCATTCATTCCATTTATATATTTTAAATTGTGTAATTAAAAGTTATATTGTATGCCTTAGTTATCTTGACTTTATCTGTACATCCCAGTGATTGATGATTGAGTTTTTCTCTATAATATTACTGTGGTTATATATCAGCATCCACACCCATTACCATTTTAGTGGGCTATTCTCTATAAATCTTATGAATAATAAACTATGTTCAAATATGCAAAAAATAGGAGACATACAGTACAAAGGAAACAAATACTTTTTCATAACAATATATATTTTTCCCATGACTGCTGGTGACTTCTTCAATCTTCAGAACTTATGTTGTTGTACGCTATTGATTGCTGAATGCATTAGATGGGCCCTGTCATTCATTCCCATACAAAGAGAGGTTTTCTTTAGATTCATACTATTGCATGCCAATATTCCTTACTATGACATGTGGATAAAAGAAATCTACATCTATAATGCATCATTCCTTTTCTGCAGTTCACATAATCAGCCATTCTGGAGACTCGCTTTGCACGCACATCAGTAATATTCTCCTGACAACAATTTCTTTTTACCTATGATGTCTTCTCTTTTCAGGCTAAGTGCACACGTACCGGAACTCTCGCGGAAATTACCGCGAGAATTCCGGAATTCCAGTCCGCGGGAAAATCGCATTTTAAATTCCCGCGACTTTCCCGCGGAAAAACTAGCATTTTGCAAGCGTAATTAGCTTGCAAAATGCTAGCGTTCTCCAAGCGATCTGTAGCATCGCTTGGAGAACTGATTGACAGGTTGGTCACACTCATCAAACATAGTGTTTGACAAGTGTGCCCAACTTTTTACTACTGAGGCCGCCTATGCAGCATCAGTAGTAAAAGATAGAATGTAAAAAAAAAATAAAAAACGGTGTTATTCTCACCCTCCGACGTCCCGCGCATCCATTCCCAGTAATCCTTTGCGAAAATGCCCGCGATGACGTCATTTCTCGCGGGATCTCGACGTCTCGCGGTAATTCGCGATGACGTCGCGCGAATGACCGCGAGACTTCGCGATCCCGCGAGAAGGGACGTCATCGCGAGCATTTTCGCAAAGGATTACTGGGAACGAGAGCGTGAAGAGAAGCGGGAAGGCAGCGCGGGACGTCGGAGGGTGAGAATAACAATATTTTTTATTTTAAATTCTATTCTTTACAGGGATATGGTACCTAAAGCCTGGAGGACAGTCTCCTCTCCTCCGGACCATGGGTACCATCCGCAATTGTTCTGCTGACTTTCCGCATGGTGTGCACAGCCACATGCGGGAAATAAGCGGAACAATGCATTCCTATGGGTGCGGGATCGCCGCGATTCCGCAAATTAATGAGCATGCTGCGTTTTTTACCGCAAAGCGATTCCGCCGCGGTAAAAACCGCAGCATTAGCACAGCATTGCGGAATCCCATAGGAATGCATGGGATGCTTATTTTTCGCGTTTTCGCGGCAAAATCGCGTGTTTAAAACCGCTGCGGAAACGCAAAAAAAGCCACGTGTGAACTCAGCCTTATGCATAAGACTGAAAACTGTTAGAAATTCCATCGCTTATTATCAGCATCACTGGTTGGTGATGTGTTTATCAGTGGCTGCTCTGCCTCCATTCTTCTATACCTCTTCCTTGGAATTACCCTTCTATTAAGACACAGGACATATCTGCATATTCTTAAACATAGGAGCAAACACCAAATGATTACTTCAGCTTCTTGATTTGTTTAGTCTGAAGGCAGGTGGACACTTCATCGGATTAGCACTGGTAGAGACAAATATCACTGGGTCACCACCACCAAACATCTGAGGCTTTCAATGGGTGAGAATATTGGACATCAATTGAACAGTGAGATGTTGAAATTGGTGTGCTGGAAACAGAAAAAAATGGGAAAGCGTAGGGATCTGAGTCACTTTAGCAAGGTCCAAATTGTGAGGTCTGAAAGACTAGATCAGAGTATCCCCAAAACAGGACATACTATGGGATATTCCTAAAATGCAGTGGATAAAACTCTTTAAAAGGACAACTGGTTAAGCAGTAATCAGGTTATGCATAGGGATGAGCGAGTAGTGAAATATTCGGACTCGCTATACTCGTAATAAGTAGGTCCTAATACTCGGGTATTCGTAATGAGTAGCGAGTCCAATGCAATTCAATGGGAAATGCGAGTAATTTTCTGCTGGACCCTACAAAGTGGTCTGGGAGCTTAAGGAAAAGGCTGAAATGGGTGTGGTAAAAAGCTGTGTGTTTGTTAACGCCTCTTACTGCCGTAGCAGACTTATCCCTATAGCCGTCTATCATCAGAGTGAGTCACTATTCCTCACATCTCGCCCTGAGCAGGCTGCCTGGGCTTCTGACTCTAATCAGGAAGTATCCTGACTATACTTTCCTGCTATGTGCTGTTCCTCCCATTTAGTTAACCCCTGTGCTGCCTATCTCTTACTCTATTCTATGCTGCTATCCATCTCTAATGAGCCCCCCTCTATTCTACCCCACTATGGTCCTATACTACCTAAGATCCTATTCTAGCCCTAATCCTATAACAGTATATTACATCCCAATGTATAAACATTACATATCACATCAATAGTAATGAGGTGCCGCATGTAACCGTGTAATCAGCGTCCAGGAGAGGGAAGGCACACGGTGTTCCCCGCCACCTCCTTACATGAGAATACCAATATTAATAAAGACATAAGATAGTTGGGGGCACTAAAATTTTCAATTGTGTCCCATGAGCTTCAAGTTTCTCCACAGCCTACTGCATAGCTAGATGGCCCAGCAATGAGTACTGCAGATGTGTGGAGTTGATGGGGGTAAAGAAGAATGTAAAATGATCCAGTATATACTTATAGGAAATATGCAAGAAAAGTAGGTCTAACAGGTCAATTAGATAAGTATAATGCTGAACTTCAGAGACCAAGTGTGGTGAATCACATTATGAAACCCCCTGCATTGGGCACGAAGTGAGACCAATCAACTTCTTAATTGTAGTTTTTCATGGATTAGCAGGTTTGAAGAAACATATTTGCATAGCAGGAGGGAGGTTTCATATGTTGTGAAATTGTTACCACAGAAGATGTTCAATTATACAGCGATATCTACATTTAGAAGAAAAAAAGCAGCATCTCTGGGGAAATATGGAATAACTGAAAATGGTAACGCTATGAAATAATTTTTACTTGGTAGTGCTACAATCTGCTTTATGTCCATTTCATCATGATCCTGCTATTAACAGTATAGTTTGCATTACACGTCTTTACTACCGTCGGTGTAGATTGCCTGCATTCTTCTGGGCACTGATCCTGCTCTGCAGTTTTCCTGTCAATCCACAAAGCACATCTTTGGACCTACCATGGCAGACAATTACTCTGTCTTGGACTGTAATTCTCTCTTCTAATGGCTTCTTCAGTCTTTCTATTCAGCCTACGTCTTCATTAATTTCAAATATCACAATATTGAGTATAAATACATCTTAGCATTGAAATTTAATCTGTTGCTCCAGTAAGCAATGATCAGAAATTCTGACATCTCTCAATATTCACACACAATTAATTACTCGCTTCAAATTAAACAAATGCCAAATTGAAAATTGATGGAAATTAATCTCTGCCTTCATGCTACTAATATAATGGTGTTGCCCAGAGCTATGCGTAATTATATTCAGGTATCATTTACTAATTAATCCTATAAATGGTCTTGAATAAAGGTAGAGAGACCTATCAATCGAGATGGGTTGGAGAAGCCACAACAGTGCTGCTTGGTGGGCATTTCTTCCCACGCTTCTTTCCTGAAGTATTTCAGATTAACACCTAGTTATCTGTAATGAGGGTCTGACACTATTTCATACTGTTTGTTATTAGGGCAGCATGAATCTGCTGACATATCTATGCAAACTAATTCAATATTAGGAATCAGCAGGCTGTAGAAGCTAGCTTCATGATGACCATATCTCTGCATATGCCTTTATAGGACGGACATTACAGAGGACAAGTACTGACACAACCAGAATGGAGCGTCTGATCTGTGTGAGTAGCCATTGTTCTTGTACATTTAAGGCGCTGTTATATTATACTGTATGGCCGTCACTTATCTCAATGGTCACAATGTAATACTATATGTCCCCTGCAACAGCCACTGCGAAGCAAAAACATCTGACTGTCCAGAGGTCAGCATATTGAAAGGACTCTGATGAGGCAACCTTCTAAAATGAGTTTCCAGTAATAGAAAAAAAATAAAGAAATGTCATATAAATAAATTGCAAAATTCATTTATTTAGCAGATCACATTGATTTTGTCCAGTGGGGTAGCCACTATATACTGAAATTAAATTGGTCACCATCTTGTCACACTGCCAGAAACCTGTGCTAGAATGTGAATAGACCATGTGAGCATGAGCAGTAGGTAGCTCTGCTGTTATGACCTAGAGATAACCTATATAACTTAGTGTCAAGCTATTGCTAGGTCAGGGCGGCTGCTCGACATTCAGAAAAACAAGGTAGCCAGAAGTCTGAGAGACTTCTTCTTTCCTTAGTGCCTCTATCTACAATATTTGAAAGAGAGGGTGGACATCAACACCCGCAGCATCTTCTTACCTCAGCACCCCTGGAATCTCCAGGATTAGAGTAGAAAGACAGTGTGGACAGCAGTGTGAGCAGCCACTTCTTACCTCAGCATCCCTGGTATCTCCAGTATTGTATCAGAAACACAGGGTGTACTGTAGTGTGAGCAGTCTCTTCTTACTTCAGCACCCTGGAATCTCCAGTATTAAATCAGAAAGATAGGGTGTACAGTAGTGTGAGCAGTCGCTTCTTACCTCAGTACCCCTCGAGTCTCTGTATTGGATCAGAAAGACAGGGTGGACAGTAGTCTGAGCAGCCTCTTCTTAATTCCCCACCCCTGGTATCTTCAGTATTCGATCAGAAGGACAGTATGGTCAGTAGTGTATGTAGCCATTTGTTACCTTAGCATTTAGTATTAACAGTATTTGATCAGAAAAACATAGTAGTCAGTAATTTGAGCAACATCTTCTTACCACAGGATACCTGGTGTCTCCTGTATTAAACAAGAAAAAAAGTAGACAGCTGTGTAAGAAGCCTTTTCTGACCTCAGCAACCCTAGTATCTACAGCAGGGGTCCTCAAACTGTAACTCAAGAGCCACATGTGGCTCATGGGCCTATGATATGTGGCTCGCGGCTGTCGGATAGCTTGGTGCATTAGCTCCAGGTGAAACAAACAGTTATTATGAGTAGAATCATAGAATCATAGAATGGTAGAGTTGGAAGGTATCTCCTGAGCCATCTGGTCCAACCCCTGCTCAAATCAGGATTCACTTAATCATCCCAGACAGATGTCTGGCTAGCCTCTGTTTGAAAACCACCTCTCGTGGCACCCTGTGCCACTCATTGATCACCCTAAGGGTAAGTGCACACGTTGTGGATTGTGCTGCGGATTTTTCCACACGGATTTTGCAAAATCCGCAGGTAAAAAGACCTGCGCTTTATCTGTGGATTAGCCTGCAGTTTTCCCCTGTGGTTTGACACCTGTACAATGGAGCAGGTGTAAAACAAATTCCGCTCAAAGAAGTGTCTTGCTGCGGATTTGAAAACACAGCAAATCCACGCAGAAAAATCGGCAGCATGTGCACTGCGTTTTTCATTTTCCATAGAATATAATGGTACTGTACAACGCAGTACCATTATATTGTACCCAAGAGTGCAGGCCCCAACCACGGAGCTTCGAGCTGACGATCTGGCCAATTACTTCAAAGAAAATATTGACCATATCCGACAGGAAATTATCTCCCAATCACCTCATACCATGCACTGTCCTCCCTCCCCCACTGCATCTAGCTCACTCTCTGATTTTGAACCAGTCACAGAAGAAGAAGTAAGCAGGCTCCTTGCATCTTCTCGCCCAACCACTTGCACCAGTGACCCATTTCCATCACATCTCCTGCAGTCCCTTTCCCCTGCTGTCACCACTCACCTAACTAAAAAATTTAACCTCTCACTCTCTTCTGGTATCTTTCCCTCCTCATTTAGGCATGCCATCATACATCCACTACTTAAAAAACCATCCCTCGACCAAAACTGTGCAGCTAACTATAGACCTGTTTCTAATCTTCCCTTCATCTCTAAACTCCTGGAATGCCTGGTCCACTCCCGTCTGATCCGTTATCTCTCTGATAACTCTCTTCTCGACCCTCTCCAATCCAGTTTCCGCTCTTTACACTCTACTGAAACTGCCCTCACTAAAGTCTAATGATCTACTAACAGCTAAATCTAATGGTCACTACTCCATGCTAATTCTCTTGGATCCCTCTGCAGCATTCGACACTGTGGATCATCAGCTCCTCCTCACTATGCTCCGCTCCATTGGCATCAAGGACACCGTTCTCTCCTGGTTTTCCTCCTATCTCTCTGACCGCTCCTTTACTGTATCTTTTGCTGGTTCCTCCTCCTCTCATCTTCCTTTTACTGTTGGGGTTCCTCAAGTATCAGTCCTAGGCCCCCTTCTCTTCTCTTTGTATACCGCCCCTATTGGTCAAACAATCAGTAGATTTGGTTTCCAGTATCATCTCTATGCTGATTATATCCAATTATACACTTCTTCTCCTGATATCACGCCTGCCTTGCTAGAAAACATCAGCGATTGTCTAAACGCTGTGTCTAACATCATTTCCTCACTATATCTGAAAGTGAACCTGTCAAAGACTGAACTCCTTGTGTTTCCTCCCTCTACTAATGTACCTATACCCGACATTGCCATTTCTGTGTGTGGTTCCACTATTAATCCCCAAGCAACATGCCCGCTGTCTTGGGGTCATACTTGACTCCGAACTTTCATTCGCCCCCCACATCCGATCACTGGCTCTCTCTTGTTATCTGCACCTCAAAAACATTTCTAGAATTCGACCTTTTCTTACTTTTGATTCCACAAAAACTCTTACTGTTTCTCTTATTCATTCTCGTCTGGACAATTGTATCTCTCTCCTAATCGGTCTCCCTCTTACCAAACTCTCCCCTCTCCAATCTGTCTTGAATGCTGCAGCCAGGATCATATTCATCGCCAATCGTTACACCAATGCCTCTACCTTGTGCCTGTCATGACACTGGCTACCCATCCACTCCAGAATCCAGTACAAATTTATTACCCTCACCCACAAAGCTCTCCATGGATCAGCACCACCCTACATCTCCTCCCTCGCTTCAGTCTACTACCCTACCTGTGCCCTCCATTCTGCTAATGACCTGAGGTTATCATCCTCAATAATCAGAACCTCCCACTCCCGTCTCCAAGACTATACACGTGCTGCGCCAATTCTTTGGAATGCCCTTCCCAGGTCAATACGATTAGTCCCCAATCCCTACAATTTTAAGCGTGCCCTGAAAACGCATTTATTCAGACTGGCCTACTGCCTCAACACATTAACCTAACTATCCCTGTGTGGCACAGTCAAAAGTTTTACCATAACCAGGTTCCCCGCATCATGTTCCCACAAGCCTTATGTGTCTATTAGCCCTCTGTGTCTGTACTGTTACACACTTAACATTTTGGCTGGTCCAAACAATCAGGGTAATTGTTAGATTGTAAGCTTGCGAGCAGGGCCCTCATTCCTCTTGGTATCTGTTATGATCTATGTGACTATTGTTATGCTGTAATGTCTATTGCCTGTTGTGATAAAACACTCCGGGATCGGCTTTGCTGGGGTCAAAGGTCACGTGCGTTCCGCATGAAACTCAGGCGCAGAGCTGGGATTCGGGTGTAACTGACCCTGGGTCAGGTTTATTAATAGTGAAAGCAATGCAAAAGGAAATAAAACATAAAACAAATCCTTGCCTGTCCGGCATTAACTAAACAATGGACAACCTAACTACCAACTGGCGGGCTTCTCCCGTCCAGCCAAACCACAGTTGCAGTGGGCACTGCTTTCACTCACGTGTGTGTCTCTCACACAGACAAGCTCTCTGTGTTCCCAGGCTGAGACACTCACACAACCACCTGGCATCCTTTTATATCCACCTCCCATTATCCATTAGTAAGCAGGTGCGATACTGACCAGACTAGGCCACATAGGAAAGGAATCTGGGCGAGATATACCTGCCCTCATCCACTATTCCCACATGATTCTCACATATCCCCCCCCTCTGCTCAGACCACTCCGGTCGAGCAATGACACCCGCCAAACAGTGCACTCGGGACAGGGCATCTGCATTCCCCATCTGTACCCCTGGGCGGTGCTCCACCGTAAAAGTGTAGGCCTGCAGGGCAAGGAACCACCGGGTCACCCGGCTATTCCTTGTTCAAGTGCATCCACTTGAGAGGGGCATGGTCAGTTATCAGCCTGAACTTTCGGCCCACCAGGTAATATTTGAGGGCCTCTAGAGCCCACTTAATGGCTAGGCACTCTTTTTCCGCGACTGCATACCTTTGCTCGTGTTTATTCAGCTTCCTGCTGAGATAGAGGACTGGGTGTTCCACTCCGTCCCTCACTTGTGAGAGTACGGCCCCGATACCGGTATCAGAGGCATCCGTTTGTACCACAAACTCGCTGCGGAAGTCCGGAGTCACCAGTACGGGCTGAGAGCAAAGTGCCCGTTTTAGGCCATGGAAGGCTTCTTCAGCCGCTAAACTCGATTTAATCATGACGGAGTCTTTCCCTTTTATAAGATCCGTCAGGGGGGTAGCGATGGCTGCAAAATTGGGTATGAACTGGCGATAATAGCCGGCGATCCCCAGGAAGGCTTGCACCTGCTTCTTGTTGACAGGTTGTGGCCAGTCCTGAACCGCCTGAATCTTATCAACCTGGGGTTTAACAACACCCCTCCCAATTACATACCCCAAATACCGGGCTTCTTCTAGCCCGACGTGACATTTCTTGGGGTTCGCGGTTAGACCTGCCTCCCACAGGTCGTCAATCACAGCTTGTACTTTCTGGAGATGAGTCTCCCAGTCCAAGCTGTAAATGACAATGTCGTCCAAATAGGCCGAAGCGTACTGCCTTTGTGGCCTCAGGACTCGATCTATCAGTCTCTGGAAGGTCGCCGGTGCTCCGTGCAGTCCAAACGGCATATACACATATTGAAATAGACCTTCCGGCGTAGCAAATGCCGTCTTTTCTCTGGCAGCCTCCGCCAGAGGGATCTGCCAATACCCCTTTGTTAGGTCTAGGGTCGTAATATATCGGGCTTTACCTAACCGATCTATTAACTCGTCGACCCGGGGCATAGGGTAGGCATCAAATTTTGAGACCGCATTCAGTTTCCTGAAGTCATTGCAGAACCGGATTGTGCCGTCCGGTTTAGGAATTAACACAATCGGGCTGGACCAAGCACTGTGCGATTCCTCAATGACACCTAACTCTAACATTGCCTTCACTTCTCGGGAAACGGCTTCACGGCGCGCTTCCGGAATTCTGTAGGGTTTCACGTGAACAGTGACACCAGGTTCCGTTACGATGTCATGTTTCATTAGCGTAGTCTGCCTGGGTTTTTCTGAGAAAAACTTATGGTTGTGAAGTAAAAACTGCCTGACCTCAGTCTTTTGCCGCTCCGAGAGAGTCTCTGCTAGTGTTGAGCATTCCGATACCGCAAGTATCGGGTATCGGCCGATACTTGCTGTATCGGAATTCCGATACCGACTTCCGATATTTTTTCAATATCGGAATTCGGCATCGGAATCGGAAGTTCAGTTGATTGACGGCCTGACGTCATCATGATGCGCGGTGTGTGCGCATCATGATGCGCCGTCATTTCGGGCCTTCCGGGGGTCTCTGCCGGCCTGCCGGGGGGCTGTGCCGGCCTGCCGGGGGGCTGTGTGGACTGCCCGGGGTCTCTGCCGGCCTGCCGGGGGGCTGTGCCGGCCTGCCGGGGGGCTGTGCACCCTGTGGGGGTCTGTACCGGCCTGCCGGGGGGCTGTGCCGGCCTGCCGGGGGGCTGTGCTGATGTCCGGGGGTCTGTGCAAGCATCGTCCGATGGGACTACAAGTCCCATCGGGCGATGCCTGCTACCATGACAGTGATTGACACATTAGCCAATGATGGGACAGTAGTAGTCCCATCATCCGGCTAATGTGTTAAATGTTAAAAAAAAAAAAAAAAAAAAATATACTACATACATACTACATGCTACATACATACTACATATATACTACATACATGCTACATATATACTACATGCATGCTACATACATACTACATATATACTACATGCATGCTACATACATACTACATGCTACATGCATGCTACATACATACTACATACATACTACATGCTACATACATACCACATATATACTACATACATACAATACATTCATACAATACATACATAGACATACAGTACATATAACATAGAGTAACATACTTACCAATACTTGTCACATTGTTCCCCGAAGCCATTGTCTTTCCGGAATAAATATTAACATAACAAACCACAAAAATACTCACCCACGATCCGAAGCAGTCCACGAGTGTGTCCCACGACGATCTTGGGTAGAGAACTGCAGCATCAGATGATGCTGCCGTTCTCTACGGGCTGCAGGAATCCAATGACGGAAGGTAGGTATCCTTCCGCACTGTATTCCTCCGCCACTTAAAAAAAAAAAAGTCCCTAGTCTCACTTTATGCCATTGCTGTGTGGGAATTTCCCACACAGCAATGGCATAAAGTGAGACTAGGGACTTTTTTTTTTTTAAGTGGCGGAGGAATACAGTGCGGAAGGATACCTACCTTCCGTCATTGGATTCCTGCAGCCCGTAGAGAACGGCAGCATCATCTGATGCTGCAGTTCTCTACCCAAGATCGTCGTGGGACACACTCGTGGACTGCTTCGGATCGTGGGTGAGTATTTTTGTGGTTTGTTATGTTAATATTTATTCCGGAAAGACAATGGCTTCGGGGAACAATGTGACAAGTATTGGTAAGTATGTTACTCTATGTTATATGTACTGTATGTCTATGTATGTATTGTATGAATGTATTGTATGTATGTAGTATATATGTGGTATGTATGTAGCATGTAGTATGTATGTAGTATGTATGTAGCATGCATGTAGTATATATGTAGTATGTATGTAGTATATATGTAGCATGTATGTAGTATATATGTAGCATGCATGTAGCATGTAGTATGTATGTAGCATGCATGTAGTATATATGTAGTATGTATGTAGCATGCATGTAGTATATATGTAGCATGCATGTAGTATATATGTAGTATGTATGTAGTATATATGTAGCATGTATGTAGTATGTATGTAGCATGCATGTAGCATGTAGTATGTATGTAGCATGCATGTAGCATGTAGTATGTATGTAGCATGCATGTAGTATATATGTAGTATGTATGTAGCATGCATGTAGTATATATGTAGTATGTATCATGTAGTATGTATGTAGCATGCATGTAGTATATATGTAGCATGCATGTAGTATATATGTAGTATGTATGTTGCATGTAGTATGAATGTAGCATGTATGTAGTATGTAGTATGAATGTAGCATGTATGTAGTATGTAGTATGAATGTAGCATGTAATTTTTTTTTTTTTTTTTTTTTTACATTTAACACATTAGCCGGATGATGGGACTACTACTGTCCCATCATTGGCTAATGTGTCAATCACTGTCATGGTAGCAGGCATCGCCAGATGGGACTTGTAGTCCCATCGGACGATGCCTGCACAGACCCCCGGAGCCTGCACAGACCACCGGCAGGCCGGCACAGCCCCCCGGCAGGCCGGCACAGCCCCCCGGCAGGCCGGCACAGCCCCCCGGAGCCTGCACAGACCACCGGCAGGCCGGCACAGACCACCGGAGCCTGCACAGACCCCCTGGCAGGCCGGCACAGCCCCCCGGCAGGCCGGCACAGCCCCCCGGAGCCTGCACAGACCACCGGCAGGCCGGCACAGACCACCGGAGCCTGCACAGACCCCCTGGCAGGCCGGCACAGCCCCCCGAAAGGCCCGTACAGACCCCAGAGAGGCTGTACAAGGGCAGGAAAGGGTTTTTCTTATTCCGATACCGGAAGTCCCATAGACTTGAATGGGACTTCCGGTATCGGAATCGGCGATACCGATACTTTTTTTTAAAGATCGGCCGATACCATCCGATACGATACTTTGAAGTATCGGATGGTATCGCTCAACTCTAGTCTCTGCAACCCGTACCTCCGGTACGGTATGTGAGCAGACGGGACGGGCCAGCTCCGCTGACAAGGCAGACCGATCCTTCCAGGGCTTTATCAGATTTACATGATAAATCTGTTCAGGTTTCCATTTACCTGCCTGGTATACTTTGTAATTTACTTCACCAACTCTTTCCTTGATCTCAAAGGGGCCCTGCCACTTTGCTAGGAACTTACTGTCCACCGTGGGGACCAGGATCAACACCCTATCTCCGGGTGCAAACGTACGGATCTTGGCGCCCCTATCATAGATTCTTTTTTGGGCTCCTTGGGCCTGTATCATGTGTTCTTTGACGATAGGCATAACAGCTGCAATACGCTCCTGCATTTGTGTGACGTGATCTATCACTGTTTTAAACGGAGTGACCTGACCCTCCCAGGTTTCTTTTGCAACGTCTAATAGTCCGGGAGGATGTCAGGCGTACAATAACTCGAAAGGCGAGAATCCCATGGAAGACTGGGGTACTTCCCTGATGGCAAAAAGCAAATACGGAAGTAAATAGTCCCAGTTCTTCCCATCCTTGTCTATCACCTTTCTCAGCATCTGCTTCAGAGTTTTATTGAACCGTTCGACCAACCCGTCTGTTTGAGTTTGATACACGGATGTGCGTAACGGTTCGATTTGTAACAATCGGCAGAGCTCCTTCATTACCCTGGACATAAAGGGGGTCCCCTGGTCGGTGAGTATCTGTTTCGGTATACCGACCCGACTAAACACATGCACCAGTTCCTTGGCAATCGTCTTGGTGGCCGTGTTACGCAAAGGGATGGCCTCTGGGTAACGAGTGGCATAATCCAAGATGACCAGGATATGTTGGTGTCCACGTGCAGACCGTGGAAGGGGCCCAACTAAATCCATCCCAATCCTCTCAAACAGGACTTCAATAATAGGTAGGGGTACCAAAGGGCTACAGAACCGGGGCTTAGGTGCAGAGGCTTGGCAGTCAGGACAAGACTCACAATATACACGAATATCGTGATGCATGCCTGGCCAAACAAAACAGTGTAATATCCTTTCGGTGGTTTTCTGGACTCCCAGGTGACCTCCCATCACATGTCCGTGGGCCAGGTCCAGCACCTGCCGCCGGTAGGGTTTTGGCACGACTAATAGTTGCACCGTATCTTCCCCCTTTTTCTCTATCTGATAGAGTAAATCATTCTCCAGAACCATGTAAGGATATGCCAGCCTAGAGCCAGGTTCTACGGGTACCCCATTTATCACTTTTACATTTGTCCTAGCCTGAGAAAGGGTAGGATCCTTTATTTGCTCGCTTTGGAAGTCATCTTTCTGAACTTCTAAATCCGGCAAACGGGGAGGTGGACGGCTGTCGGCCTCCTCCTCTTCCCCGGTCTCCTCCGTATCACCCGCCATGACTGAAAACGGGAACTGCAGGTCATTTCCCGCAGACTCTTCCCCAGAGTCTTCCGGGGAGACCTCTTCCAGGGGTTCGGGACCCACACGTGCCCTGGGAGAAGAATCATGTACACTATTACCCTGGGGTATCAACTGATTCTCCCACAATTGCCAGAAGTGGGGAAAATCCCGGCCCAGGATAACATCATGCAATAACGCCGGGACGAGTCCCACTTTATGTTGCACAGACCCATAGGAAGTAGTAATGCATATGACCGTGGTGAGGTACGAACAGGTGTCTCCATGCACACACGTTACAGAAAATTTGTCTGATGGTCCAGTCGGGGCTGACACCAGACTGGCCTTCACCAGAGTCACCACACTTCCCGAGTCTAACAATGCCACCACATTTTTGCCATCAACAGTTAAATCACACAAGTGTTTTTCCACATCCTTTTGACCGGCA
Source organism: Dendrobates tinctorius (assembly GCF_039654945.1). Taxonomy (NCBI): domain Eukaryota; kingdom Metazoa; phylum Chordata; class Amphibia; order Anura; family Dendrobatidae; genus Dendrobates; species Dendrobates tinctorius. Next base: position 2,158,224 of record NW_027361789.1, on the reverse strand, counting down.
TTCACACTCACTACCCGTGCAACCATAGACATGTGGTTTTTAGAGTCTGTGACGTCACACTGCATGGGTTCAGTAGTGACCGGACAGTTCGCAGCAATATGTCCCATCTCTTGGCAGCGGAAACACCTAACGGGCCCCTTGCTTAGACCATAGTTCGTTACTCTCGGCCTCGCAGTGCGGGCAGTCCCGTTTTCCTCCCCCACTGTCTTAGGGATTTTTCCATCTCCCCTACTCCCTGGAACAGTCTTACCGGTTCCACGTGGAGACGATGAAGAACGAGGTGGGGTAGCATCGTCTCGGAGTCCTTCCGCCACGGAGTAACGTTCAACCAGATCCACCAGTTGATCTGCCGTCGTAGGATTTCCATGGCTTACCCACTTCCTCAGGGCTGGCGGTAGAGCTCTCAGGTACTTGTTCATGACGACTCTCTGGATTATCTCTGGCGCTGTCAACACCTCGGGTTGTAGCCACTTCTTCGTCACGTGGATCAGGTCGAACATCTGGGACCGCGGTGGTTTATCCGGCTGATAAGTCCATTGATGCACTCTCTGTGCACGGACAGCGGTAGTCACTCCCAGCCGGGCCAAGATCTCGGATTTCAATTTGTCAAAGTCCTGCGCAGCTTCAGGTTCCAAGTCATAATACGCCTTTTGGGCCTCACCGGAAAGAAACGGGGCAATCAGGCCGGCCCATCGTGCCTTCGGCCATTTTTCTCGCACCGCCGTCCGTTCAAACGTGGTCAGGTATGCCTCGACGTCATCTTCGGTCGTCATCTTCTGCCAGTACCGACTCACGTAAATCACTCTCCACTCGGCTTCCAGATTAACCTCCTGTAGGCTTGCCAAGCGCTGTGCCACCTGCTGGAGAAGCGAACGATCGGTAGCTGTCATGTCCACCAACTCCTTCAGCTGGGCCATCATCACCCGATTAGCTTCTTGCTGGACGGCGGTGGACTGTACCAGCGCTTTCACCACGTCCTCCATGCTCATGCTTGCAACGTGATGCCCGCGTTCTCCACCACAATGTGATAAAACACTCCGGGATCGGCTTTGCTGGGGTCAAAGGTCACGTGCGTTCCGCATGAAACTCAGGCGCAGAGCTGGGATTCAGGTGTAACTGACCCTGGGTCAGGTTTATTAATAGTGAAAGCAATGCAAAAGGAAATAAAACATAAAACAAATCCTTGCCTGTCCGGCACTAACTAAACAATGGACAACCTAACTACCAACTGGCGGGCTTCTCCCGTCCAGCCAAACCACAGTTGCAGTGGGCACTGCTTTCACTCACGTGTGTGTCTCTCACACAGACAAGCTCTCTGTGTTCCCAGGCTGAGACACTCACACAACCACCTGGCATCCTTTTATATCCACCTCCCATTATCCATTAGTAAGCAGGTGCGATACTGACCAGACTAGGCCACATAGGAAAGGAATCTGGGCGAGATATACCTGCCCTCATCCACTATTCCCACATGATTCTCACACTGTACAAGTCCCCTCTGAACTGTAAAGTGCTGCGGAATATGTTGGCGCTACAGAAATAAAATTTATTGTTATTATTATTATATTGCTTCTAGTCTTTCCTTGTGCAATTGTGAATAAAGATGATCCTTCCACAATGTGGCAGCCCTTGAGTTATTTGTAGACAGCTATTACGTCTCCCCTCAGTTTTCTTTTTTGCAAGCTAAACATTTCCAAATCCTGTAACCGTTCCTCATAGGACATGATTTGCAGACCAGTCACCTTTCTGGTCGCTCTTTTCTGAACTTGCTCCAGTTTGTTGATGTCTTTTTTTTAATATGTGGTGCCCAAAACTGAACACAGTATTGCAGATGAGGTCTGACCAAAGAGGAGTAGAGGGGGATAATTACTTCATGTGATCTAGACTGTATGCTTCTGTTAATACATCCCAGAATTGTATTTGCCTTTTTTGCTGCTGCATCACACTGTTGACTCATGTTCAGTCTGTGATCTATTGGTATACCCAAGTCTTTTTCACATGTGCTGTTGCTTAGCCCTATTCCTCCCATTCTGTATATGCTTTTTTAATTTTTATTGCCCAGATGTAGTACTTTGCATTTTTCCCTGTTAAAAACAATTCTGTTAGTTGCTGCCCACTGCTCCAATTTATTTACATCTTTTTGAATCCTCTCTCTTCTCTAGTATTAGCTATCCCTCCTAGCTTTGTGTCATCAGCAAATTTAATCAGTTTACCCTCAACTTCTTCATCTAAATCATTGATATAGATGTTGAACAATACAGAGCCCTGGACAGAGCCCCGTAGTACTCCACTTGAGTCATTCTTCCAACATTTACGACCACTCTTTGGGTCCGATCACTAAGCCAGTTATGAATCCACCTAACAGTTGCCTTGTCCATTCCATACTTAGTCATTTTTTCAATAAGGATTGTGTGAGATACTTTGTCAAATGCTTTGTTGAAGTCAAGATATTCTATATCTACAGCATTTCCCTGATCCACACATTCAGTGATTCTGTCATAGAAGGAAATTAAGTTAGTCTGACATGACTTATTAGTTACAAACCCATGCTGACTCTGGTTAATCACTTCATTCTTATCCAGGTACCGTACTTACATACATATTGTTTAATAATTTGTTCATAGATCTTTATTGGTATAGAAGTCTGACTCACCGGCCTATAGTTCCATGGGTCGTCCATCTTCCCCTTTTTGAAGATAGGGACAACATTTGCTCTTCTCCAGTCTTCTGGGACTTCTCCTGTTCTCCACGAATTTTCAAGATTATGGAGTGTGGCTCAAAATTTTTTCCCGCTTTTCTGCTATCTCCTTCAGTACTCTGGGGTGTAATTCATCTGGACCTGGAGACTTGAATTCATTTAGGTTAGCCAAGTGTTTCTTCACTATATTTCTGTTTATAGATATCCTGGATTCTCCTGTTACTTTAATATTACAGTGAAGATCAGTTGATGTTACATCTCCTTTCTGAGAGAAAACAGATGCAAAATAGAAATTTAAAAGTTCAGCCTTCTCAACATCCTGTCTTACCATTTCATCATTTTCATCCCGTGAAAATCCGATAGCATCTTTGACTTTTCTTTTACTTTTGACATATCCCCAAAATCCTTTTTTATTGCTTGTGATGTCTCTTGCAAGCCTTAATTCATTGTCAGCTTTAGCAAATCTGATTCTTTCTCTGCAGGTTCTGCAGACAGCATTATATTCTTCTTTAGATATGCCTCTATCTTTCCATTTGATAAACCTTTCTTTCTTCTTTTTTAGCACGTGTTTAAGTTCTGTGTTCATCCATACTGGTTTCCTTAAATGCCTTCTATTCTTCCCTCTATTCTTCCCTCTTTTCGGAATTGTTAACGATTGTGCTTTGAGAATCTCAATTTTCAAGATTTCCTTCCTGGACATTTTTGTCCTTAAGGAGTTCCTGCCATTGGATCCCTCTGATTCTCTTTATGAGTCCCTTAAAATCTGCCTTTCTGAAATCTAACCTTGATGTCTGAGTCTTCACAGGTCTTCCTCCTCTAGTTATCCAAAATTCTAAAATAGCATGGTCGCTACCTCCTAGGGTCCCAGCCACTCTTACCTCCTCAACCATTTCCTTCCTGTTTATAAGGATTAGATCCAAGGTAGCAGATCCCCTTGTTTTCTCCCCTACATTTTGGAAGATAAAGTTGTCAGAAAGAGAGGATAAGAATTTTTTTTACCTGTTAGTTTTGACTGCGAGAGATTCCCAACAAATGTCTGGATAGTTTAAAATCTCCCATAATAATAATAATTTTTTATTCATATAGCTCCAACATATTCCGCAGCACTTTACAATTAAGCAGGGACATGTACAGACAATAAATTCAATACAAGTTAAGACAATTTAAACAGTGACATTAGGAGTGAGGTCCCTGCTCGCAAGCTTACAATCTACAAGGAAATGGGGGGGGAACACAGTACGTGAAAAGTGCTTGTTAATTCAGGTCTGGCAATTATAGTAAATAGGGATTTTCATATAAAGCTGCATGATCCGGTCATCAGCCTGTGTGTTTAAGTGCATGACCACTAAGTCATATTTTTTGGAAAACTTGGCCATTTGATGTATAAAGAGTTCATCCATATCTTCAGCTTGCACAGGCGACCTGTAGTAAATGCCTATAATTGTGTCCTTTTCGTTGTTCTCTCATTGTATTCTTACCCAAACAGTTTCCACAGAACTCCCAGTCTCTGAAGCTTCAAGCTCTGTGCAGATTTATGCTTTTGTAACATACAATGTGACACCTCCTCCTCGTTTATCAAGTCTGTTTATTGCAAATAAGTTGTATACTTCTGCCTTGTATTGCAATCATGAGTATCGTCCCACCAAGTTTCAGTGATTCCAATGACATCATATTTTTTTTCCTGCTTTAGTAGTTCCAATGCTCCTTGTTTGTTGCCCATGTTTTGTGCATTTGCATAGAAACATTTTTGGTTTGTGACTGGTTTCTCTTTCTCCAATATTTTTTTTATTTACATTCTTTTGTCTTTGTTCTTCCTTTCCACTTCTAATAGCAGAGTTCTCAATAGTATTTGTCAGGTGTATGGCTTTTTCTGGCCTTTTGCTTCCCTTTCCACATTGTTCTGGTTAAAAGCTCTCCTGATGAGTGTAGCAAGGCGACTTCCAAATACATGTTTTCCAGTCTTTGTAAGGTGCACCCCATCTCTAGCAAGTAGTCCATCGTATAGGTAATTAGCTCCGTGATCCAGAAATCCAAATCCTTGCTGACAACACCATCGATGTAGCCAGTTGTTCACCTGCAGAATCTTATTCCACTTTCTTGTTCCATGGCCATCCACTGGGAGGATGGAAGAGAAGACCACCTGAGCTCCCGGTTCTTTCACTTTCTTACCTAAGTTTTCAAAGTCACTGCAGATGGTTTCCAACTCCTTTTCTGTGGTGTCATTTGTCCCAACATGTATTAGCAGGAACGGGTAGTCATCTATAGGTCTGAAGAGTCCTAGACAAATCTTTAATTTTTGCACCTGGAAGACAGCACATTTCTCTTGAGGTTATAACAGGTCTGCAGATAGCGGTCTCTGTTCCTCTCAACAGGGAATGAGCACAACCAGGGCTGCTGTCAGGGCATTACTGCCCTGACTGGCGTATGGGGCCTGATCAGCAGAGGGGGCCCGCATCGGGCCCCGTCACTTCTGCCCATTGGGACCCACTGCCCCAGCGGCAGGATTCTGCTGTCCAAGTAACTGAACCTGAATCCGAGATGCAGGTTTAGTTACTCTATTGCACTGCAGGCCCGAGCCTGCAAGGCAATAGTTAAAGCCGCAAGCCAATCGGAGGCTGGCAGCTGACGTCAGCGCACACGTCGCCGGCGTCTGACGTCATTGTCATTTGCCGGCGAGTGCGCACTTTTAGTCTGGAGGGAAGATCACTCACCGCAGGAGCGCGGCCAGGTAAGGAGAAAGTGTTTTTTGGGGGTTTTTTTACATTTTTATTGAAAGCGGCAAGCCGGCAGGATGGAGACATGTGTCCATCCTGCCGGAGCCAGAATGGAGACAGGGGGCAGGATTGGAGACATGGGGGCAGGATGAAAGATATGGGGGCAGGATTGGAGACACTGGGGCAGGATGGAGACACTGGTGCAGGATGGAGACACGGGGACAGGATTAGAGACACAGGGGCAGGATTAGAGACATGGCTAATTAAAGGATATTATTACTGCAGTGATGTATTTATTTTATTTTTTGAGGATTCTGTTTTATATGGAGGGTGGTCCTGTTACTGTGCAGAGTGCCATTATGTCTCGTCTCCTTTTTTTCCTTCATGTGGTGTAGTGAAGAAGTTGGGAAAAAAAAATAAGAAATATGTTCTACAAGCAGTGCTCTAGATAACTGTGTTATTTCCTGCAGAGACGACCCCTGGCTGGAAAAAGTGACGGCGGTCTCTTCTGGATGAAGATGAAAGACTTCACCTAGAGACGTCACTGGTGAGTCAGTGTGTTACCTATACACTGACACTATACACTGTATACTATATACAGCTGTCCTGTGTACAATGTCACCAGTGATCACTGTATTACCTGTACACAGACATGGCATACTAAAAACAGATCTCCCGTGTATAATGGCACTTATGGTGATATTAGTATTGTGTTTTTTTATTACTGATCAGTATTGTAGTATTCAGTTACTATGTGGTAATATGTAATATGTTGACCGGCCATGGTGTGGTGGTATTTGTTCCTTGTATGTGGTATTATAGGTCACTATGTGGGGGTAATATGGTGTCTGGTCATGGTATGGTGATATTTGTCCCTTGTATGTGATATTATTGGTCACTTTAAAAATTGAAAAATTAAATAAAAATATACCTAAATTGTATTGGATATTTTAACAAATGTTTAATATCTAAGAGTAGATTAGGGCCCAGCCAAAAGAGTCTACCGTGTCATGGTGGCAGTTTAAAAAATATTTTGGCCAAAATAAAAGCTGCTGGCTATAGTATATAGTGTGATCTGGAGAAGAGAACTGTTAATGTGTGATTGGTGAGAAGTGGAGTTTTTCCAAGAGAGAGCGGTGGGACTGTGGACAGTTCGAGGGGTGGAGGCAGGGCTGGGGTGGAGCCTGGGCTGAGTCTCAAGGGGCCCCAAAAATTTTGCCAGTATGGGGCCCTGAAATTCCTAGTGGCAGCCCTGACCACAGCTCTGTTTCTTCTTCATAACATTTTTTCTTTCTCCATCAGGAGGACTCTGAGGGCGTACAAGGTTGTTCTTTGTCGGCAAAGTCTTATCTTGATGTATTTCTTCATCATTCTCCTGTGTGAAAGCCTGGTACTGGTTCCTGAGCAGTATGGGTGCTGACTGCCTCCCGATCCTCCTGGTTCTATGGGTCACATGCAGGGGTGTAACTATCACGGTCGAAGTCAGGGTCCCGGCAGGTCAGACCATATCTCCCTCCCAACTGTCTGGATTCTCGCGGGACAGTCCCGTTTTTGACCCCCCCCGCATCCAGCCTGAGAGTCTATTCTTCCTGCACTGCATTGAGCCGCTATGCCCCCCCATCCTCGCCCTCCTAGCTAGACCCATTGCAGCCCCTTACAGCCTGCAATAACATTGCTAGGCTGTGTTCTCTTTTGTGGCACAGGACCTGTGATGAGGTTGCAGGAGGGGAAGAGTCAGGGATCACATGATTAGGAGCCTCGTGTATGCAGGACTCTGCTGTGCTGGTTGTCATGGTGCTGGATGAGGTAAGTTTATGTGTGCGGTCAGGAGGGGTTTACAGTGTAGATGTAGCAGAGCTGCGTGTGTACAATTTTGGATGGAGCAGAGCCGCGTGTGTATGAGGTGTATGGAGTGGAGCAGTGTGTGTACGAGGTGTACGAAGCAGAGCCACTTGTGTACGAGGTGTACAGAGAGGAGCCGTGTGTGTATGCGGTTTACGGAGCGGAGCCGCGTGTGTACGAGGTGTACGGAGCGGAGCTGGGTGTGTATGAGGTGTACGGAGCGGAGCCGGGTGTGTATAAGGTGTACAGAGCGGAGCTGGGTGTGTACAAGGTGTGCGGAACGGAGCCGGGTGTGTACGAGGTGTACGGAGCAGAGGCGGGTGTGTACGAGGTGGATGGAGCGGAGCCGCGTGTGTACGAGGTGGACGGAGTGGAGTTGCGTGTGTACGAGGTGGATGGAGCGGAACCACATGTGTACAAGGTGGACAGAGTGGAGATGTGCGTGTATTTTGGCATGGGGGGCCCGACTTGAAAGTTTGCACTGGGGCCCATAACTTTGTAGTTATGCCACTGGTCATATGCTTCAATTCCTCTGTTTCTTCAGGTGCACTTCGAATTTCTTCTCTTTCTGTAACATGAAGAGATAATTTTGCTCTGTCTAAGAATTCTTTACCTTTCTTAATGATTTTCAATGTAGCTAACCTCTCTCTTGATTTTGCAACTTTCCTCCAACAGGGACACAAGCTTGCATTTCTGGCATGTAAGTTTGGCTTTTCCACTGTTAAGTCTGTGAACATGTAGCAAGAAATGCATCTCACTAAATGGCTCCTGGCCACGTCCATGTTCTTATTTTTAATAAGATAAGAAAGCGGCGAAAAGTGTGCTAAAAGTCACACGCTTTGGGGACTCGTCACTTATCCCAGAATGCACTGGGAAAATGAAAATTATCTCCTCAGGACTCTTCCCCTGGAGTAGAGCTCTAGAGTGTGACTTTTGTGTGTAGCCCCACACAGGAGCAGATCTGAATTGGGGGTAAGATAGGAAAGCATGGAACTTGGCATACTGTCTCAGTGTGATGTCAGTGGAAAAGCTTTGACTGTCATTATACTGGTAATGGTGGCTCTGGGTGGAGCAGGAGTTAGATGTGGCTTTCAACCCTCTCTCAAAGCTGAACGTGGCTCATGACCCTCTTTCATAGCTGAATGTGGCTCTCAAGGTCAGATAGGTTGGGGACTTGGGACCTCTGATTTATAGTATGAAATTGGAAAGACATGGTTGATAGGAGTGAGAGCAGCCTCTTCTAACCCTACACCCCTCATATGTAAAATAAAAGATCTGAAACTCAGTGTAGACAGCAGTGTGGGCAGATTATTGTTACCTGAGCAGCCCTGGTAGAGAGAGAGACAGAGAGATATTGTGAAGCCTTTTCTCATCCTCAGCACCCTTGATATCTCACTTAGTAGATCAGAATACACTTGCAGCACACCTTCCAAAGGATAAACGGGACGGGGAGGACAGCTCAACTGCACAATGTATTTAAAATGACTACTTTGTTATTTTATTCTGTTTGCAGCGAACCTCTTTAAGCATTTACCTGAATGAAACAAAGACTTTTAGCCTACTATCTGTATTCTCCTACTCCCACAACTTCACTTTTTTTCATTTATTCAATGCCATTATATTATTGTGTACATTATTCATGCATTGTACACATGCTATGCAATTTATTGAGCTCCTAAGAAAAATAAAGACAAATGTGCACGGCTGCCTCTCTATTCCCAGCAGGAGGACCCAAATCTATTGGAAAATTTAGGCATACCTGGTAAATATGCCATAAATATCTTAAATGGGACAACCCCTTACTGCTTAAATAAACCAGACACACTGAGAAACTTCTAGAATATATTTTAACAAGCATTTACTAGAATAGCATTTTGAAAGTGGGGGAATATGCGCTATCAAAGTTTCACAGATTAAAGAGACAGAGTATTTAAGGAAAAGTTTAATGCCGGGGTGGAAAAAAATGCTGCAAATTAAAAGAATGCTTTAAAAATAGAAGTGGAAATAGTTTATTTTTATCACTTAGCAAAATGAAAAGTGTATGAACAAAAGAGAAATCTAGATCAAATCAACATTTCGAGAGACCACCTTTTGCCTTCAAAACAGCGTCCATACTCTTAGTGATTGCACTGTATATAATGACTACATCAGTTATTAGATAGGAGCAGGTTTGATTTTGGTTACCGTAGATTAAGAGCAAAATTTGATTTTGGCATATTTCTATAAACCTAACCATCATACAATTTTTTCATATGATAAGTCTAAAGCAGACACACCTGAATTGAAACATTTGTACCGACGGACATTGGAATGGTAGGAGCAATATGGATTCTATTGATCTCTGCCGTTAGCAGGTTTCAGAAATATTAGACTGTGTGGGCACTCTTGGTATTATTGAGCTATGAGAGCAGTGAAGAAAGATTGATTCTATGAAAAGTGTTATATGAGTGTAAATTAAAATCTTGTCGATCTTCTTAGACAGTTTGTAGGGTAGGCTGAAAGATGCCACCATAATATAAGTGTCTTCAAAAGGCTTCAAAATATAAGAAGATAGGAAAAAATCCAATACAGTATAATTATAATATCTTGAACCCATAATTGCATTTTAGATAGATACAAAATATTTGCTAAATCTGTGTAGGTAACAGCTTTTAGTCTCCTGAAGACACATTGTGGTGGCATCATTCCACTAATCCTGGAAATGGTGTGAAGGGGATGAAAACTAATTTACACTCATCTAAAACATTTCAGAGAAGCAATTGGCCAAATACAAAACCATTTAAATTTTCCTCACCTGCATATAAATCAAAAACAACATTAGGCCAGCCAACCCAGGAATTCCAAATGACTTTCTTGTTTCTGACAAGCCTTCATTACATAAAAACTCTTTATAGCATATTAACCACTTTATCATGTATGTACAGTCGTGCTTGAAAGTTTGTGAATCCTTCAGAATTTTCCATATTTTTAGGTAAATTTGACCTAAAACAACATCCCAGCCCAAGTGTGTTTCACAGATTCTGTGAGATTTTATGCTATAATACAGTGTCTTTCTTTTTCGTATCACTGCTGTCAACCAAAAAGCTCTAGTTTGATGTTCTTCTGGCTTGTCTAGGAGATCTTTAGCAAACTGGAGATGGGCATAAATAATGATACTTATAGACTTGATATTGGATCATTTTCCTCATGTATAAAATGATAAATGAAGAGAAAATCCAGCTCAACGATGAAGTGAAAAAACAATTCTTTATTCACTCAGATTTTTGCAAAAATAGAGGATAAAATTCAGCATAGTACGGACAAAAAATTGTGTTATCAACGCGTTTCAGGTGTCACAGCACCCTTAGTCATGAGCTAGATTTTCTCTTCATTGGAATTCTATACGCCAAGACACAGCGGTTCCATGCTCCAAGCCTCATGATGTCCTGATCGGTGAGCTGGATTGTTTTATATTCATAAAATGGTAAAGTCTAATATTTTAGACTTACCGTATATACCAGTATGTAAGTTGACTGGAATATAAGCCGAGGCACCTAATTTTGCCACAAAAAACTGGGAAAACTTATTGACTCGAGTATAGGCCTGGTATGCATTGTCCCCACATCCCCATCCTGGTATGCATGGTTCCTCTTCCCTATCCTTGTCTGCATGGCTCCTCATCCCCATCCTTGTCTGCATGGCTCCTCATTCCCATCCTTGTCTGCATGGCCCCTCATCCCCATCCTTGTCTGCATGGCTCCTCATTCCCATCCTTGTCTGCATAGCTCCTCATCCCCATCCATGTCTGCATGGCTCCTTATTCCCTACCTTGTCTGCATGGCTCCTCTTCCCCATCCTTGTCTGCATGGCTCCACATTCCCACCCATGTCTGCATGGCTCCTCATCCCCATTCTTGTCTGCATGGCTCCACATTCCCATACTTGTCAGCATGGCTCCTCATTCCAATCCTTGTCTGCTTGGCCCCTTATTCTCATCTGTTGGCAGCTGATTATTCAGTATACTCTCCAAGTATGGCTCCTCATCCCCATCTATGACTGCATGGCTTCTCATCCCCTTCTTTGTCTGCATGGCTCCTTATTCCCTACCTTGTCTCCATGGCTCCTCATCCCCATCCATGTCTGTATGGCTCCATATCCCCATCATTGTCTGCATGGCTCCTCTTTCCAATCCTTGTCTGCATGGCTCCTTATTCCCATCTGTTGTCAACTGATTATTCAGGATACTCTCTAAGCATGGCTCTTCATCCCCATCCATGACTGCATGGCTCCTCATTCCCTTCTTTGTTAGTATGACTCCTTATTCCCTACCTTGTCTCCATGGCTCCTCATCCCCATCCATGTCTGCATGGCTCCTCATCCCCATTCTTGTCTGCATGGCTCCTCATCCCCATCCTTGTCTGCACGGCTCCTCATCCCCATCCTTGTCTGCACGGCTCCTCATTCCAGTCCTTGTCTGCTTGACTCCTTATTCCCATCTGTTGGCAGCTGATTATTCAGGATACTTTCCAAGCATGTGACAACAGAGCTTCTTTATTCAGGAACAAACAGGAGCAATATATGATAAGCTTAACAGATCAGGAAATCATTTGTGCGTCTATCTGTGCAGCATCTGCAGCAGGCTGCTTCTCTCATACACAGACACAAGAAAAACTGGAAATACAGTCACATGCTCTTCCTGTGTGAGACTCGCAGTAAACAAACTGGAGTACACCACGCTCCATTAAGTCACGTAAGTGGTGGTGTTTTACATCAGTGTGCTTAGTCCTTGTACTAATCTTCTCACTACTGGCAAGTTTAATGCATCATTGGTTGCCTTATAGATAACTGTTGGTTGAGCTAGTGTAAAGGTACTAGGGTGAGCTTTGTGGGATGCAGTAAAGAGCTGGAGGAAGGGGTTAACAGAATTTACTTACACAGGTTATTGACGTACAAGGTATACTCTGCACAGGGAGATAAGATCAACAAGGTAATGTCACAGGAACACTGTATGGAAGCAAGAAAGAAGAAAGATGGTACAATAAGGTGCAATCACCTGATTAACAAAGTGAAAAGAAGGCTTTATTGTAACAATAGTGCACTACACTTAAATAGAAAAACATACATTTGTCAACATATGACACAATAAATAATAGCCCATAATAAAAAATATATCATCATCTTCCCCTGATGAAGCTACAAGGTGTAGCGACACGCGTAGGGACGGGTAGTGCAATATAACATTAATCATTGGTGAGTATGGCCATTTCTGCATTTATATAATATGCATGGAACCACAGTATTTGACACAGTATTAGGTGCTCACATGTCTTTGCATTGCCAGGGGTGATATTTTTTATTATGGGCTATTATTTATTGTGCCATATGTTGACAAATGTATGTTTTTCTATTTAAGAATTACATATTTACTATCATAATGATTTTCTTCATACTTGGTAGGACATTAATTGTATCAAGACCATAACATCACTTGCTATTGTAATAATGCAGATTATATTGTTTGTCAACATATTGTTGCTATCCATGTCACACAGCCTGCACAATGGTTTTAAAATATTTTTTTTAAATGGTTTTAATTAGTGTGTGCACTATTGTTACAATAAAGCCTTTTTTCACTTTGTTAACTTTGTTCTCTGCTCAACAATACTCACTTATAGGCTCCCTCTTCCTTAACGACCAGCACAGCACTTTTGGAGTTACCATCGCCTGACTCAGCAAAGCACCCTTGGATAGTACCTCTACTAGCCATCTCTCTCTCCTTTGAATTTTTGATGAAGTTGGAACATATATTTTTGTCATGTCTTTTGTTAGTATGTATTTCTGTGATGATGCGGACAGCAATTAACGCCTTGTTTTTGTTCTTTTTTTGTATGTATATTTCAGTAAACGAGATTTTTCTGATGAAGGTCCTATGCTGGACCGAAAACGTTTAAACCTTTCTGTCTGGATGCACAAAATAAAAGTGTCTGAATATTTCACATATTGAGTGTCAAGATTTTTGTCATTTTTTATAATGATTTTCTGCATACTTGGTAAGACATTAATTGTATCAAGACCATAACATCACTTGCTATTGTAATAAAGCAGATTATATTGTTTGTCAACATATTGTTGCTATCCATGTCACACAGCCTGCACAATGGTTTTAAAATATTTTTTTTTAAATGGTTTTAATTAGTGTGTGCACTATTGTTACAATAAAGCCTTTTTTTCCACTTTGTTAATCAGGTGATTGAGCCTTATTGTGCCGTCTTTCTTCTTTCTTGTTTCCATACATATATTTTTGACACAATAGTAGCACCCTGTGCTTAGGATATTGCTTCCACGTAGTGGTGCCCGCCCATTCCATATTTTCTCATCACAGGAACACTGAGCGCAACAACAGAATTTGAACAAAAACACAATATTTTGGGGGAAAAGGGTGTACGAAAGAGTTAACTTATCGCTTGAAGTTCTTGTAGGGGAGAGGCTGGAAAATCTGCCGCCGGCATTGTAGATTGTGAGCAAAGTCTCTGGCTCTGTTACGGAGGAACGAAATGCACCGTCTCCAGACCGTGCCGATGTATCCGGGCTCGTTTGGCTTGAGTATGTTGGAATGTACAGTCTCTTTCGTTTCGCTGATTCCTCTGGGATGATGCAGATCACGAACAGCATACAGGCCCGCAGACCGCAGCAGTGTGTGAACCTCTGAAGTACACGCTATGAGTAGAGCGAGCAAAACTATCTTTCACTGGGGGCAGGAAGGAACCGACCGGTATGGGAACATCTGGGGTCAGCTCAGTCAGGACACAGTCTTTTGGTGAGTCATTGTGGTGAGGATGTGGTGTTAGCAGTCAGAGAAGTGGGGAGGAAGTCAACCGTCTCCTTGTTCTCCTGTCGCCTTCCCGCCAAATCTCCCCCGTTCCCATGCTCAGCCCCATTCATCACCCCCTGCTGGCCAGTGCAAAGGTCCTCCCCACTCGGATGAATCATCCCCTAGCAACAGTGGTGACAGTCCCGATAGTTCCGGGCCTAAAGTGTGCAGGGAACCACTGACTCTATTTTGGCTCATCTTCTTACACTAGTGGCTTGCCGAAATCTTCCAAAAGTTGTTTCAACCAAATTACTTCTTGACTTGTATAAGCAGCAGACATATATTCTGCTTCTGTAGTAGATAATTTGACTGACACTTCTTTTCTTCTCGACCAAGAAATTGAATTTTCTCCTATCTTGAACAAGTAACCACTTGTTGATATCTGATCACTTGAATCTCTAACCTAATCTGGATCCACATAGCCTCCGAGAGTGAGATCTCCTGATGCAGATATCCTAAGATTTAGCCTTTGAGTTTCTTTAAGATATTGAAGAATTCTCTTAATTGCATTCCAGTCCCTTTTCCGTGGCTTGCTTACAAGTAGGCAGAGAATTCAGACTGTGGCTGTGATATCCGAACGAGTTGCTGTTGCTATGTACAGAAGCACCCCCACTGCTTGCCTGTAACTCAGTTTGCTGTGTAGCACCATAATCTTCACCATACTTTTGCGAGTACCCTTGTGCGACCAATCTTGCCTTAAATCAGTGAAAATTACCTTCTGAGTCATATTTGTTTTTGAATAGGAAGGAGAAAAGAGCGGTCACTGTGGGAGCGCTGGGAGGCAGATCTCCAGGAGCTAAATGTCACAAGTAGAACCACCACAGCTCCATCCGAAAACCTCCAGAGGAGGATAATAGCATAAAGAGTTAAGACACAGAGTCACAGGAGCGCTAGGAAACACCAAGACACAGATGTACTGTTTCAATCCACAACGCATTTTGATGGAGGTACCGTCTGATGAAGACAGTACCTCCGTCGAAACACGTTGTGGATTGAAACAATACATCTGTGTCTTGGTGTTTCCTAGCGCTCACCTGACCGTGTCTCTTAACTCTTTATATTTGTTTTTGAAGACTCACATCCAATAGTTCTTTTTTCTCTTCACCACAACAGCACCCACTGAGAAAGGGTATCCTCCCCTAGGAACAGGAGACCTACAGAGAGATAAAAGGGGCAGCCCCCCTCGCTCCCTCAGTTGGTTTCCTGTTCCTATGGGAACTTGTAGAAAGAAAGATGCTCACAAAAGGATACCCGGGTCGGATGCCGACTGTGCAGTTTCTATGAGAGTTCCAGGGTCCACAGCACCAGAAGCAGCATTGGGGGACACCTGTTTTATCAGCTCCCCCCTCATCTGATACGCTTAGCGTGAGGCTAGAATCCGGGTATCGCTGCCCTGGCTCACGCAGGGGACATGGTGTGGCTTGGTGTGACCCATCTGAAGAAGCCAGAGCTCCCCTCTACCAGCACCGCGAGGCCAGGACCTGAGAGATGTGGCCTAGCTCACGTAGAGAACAGGGCTGGAAGTGCCCCCTGGATACAACAGAGAGCATGGTGTGCAGTGTCACCCATCTGGGAAGCGATCCAGAGCTTAAACTCCCCTCTTAGCTGACGGCACACCGTGAGGCCAGGACCCGAGAGATGCGGCCTGGCTCGTGTGGAGAACACGAAAATGTCCGGGGGGTGCAGGGTGTGGGCATCAGCCGCCCTGCTTCCCCTGTAGGCCTTGTGTGGTGGCACGCAGCAGGCCTAAGGAGCGCTCTCCCCTGGTACTTCCTGGTTGCTGGGGAGGCGGCGGTGTCAGCGCATTAAGAACGGCTAGGGAGCCAATAATGCGCTGAAGAGGGACGCCGGACCCAGAAGTGATGGCAACAGCCAGTCTAAGCTGGATTTACATGCCCTCATCATATCGCAGCCGCTAAGCAGCTTGAGGCTGAGCAAGTACTGGCATGGGAGCCTTGGAATCCCTGGTCCCATTGACACACCCCGGGTGGGAAAAAAAAACACGCTGCATAAAATCATCGGCTGGAGGCTCACCGGTGGGCAGCGATGTCGTCCACAAATGACCCCGCAGTGCACCACACAGCAGCAGAAAGAGTGGCACTGGATGCTCCAGGCAGAGTGGTTCCACAACTAAAAGTGGTAGAGACATGAAGGCGAGTCAGACCACATCTCAGGCTTTGCTTCCGCCTCTGCAACCGGTACCATGTTGACAAGCTTCACTGGCTGTGAGGATCTCATGTAAGAGTTCTATCGGGACCAGCATGGGGATCGAGGCTTACCCTGTTCCCTGGAGGTGAAGCTTACGATAGCTGGACCCTCAGCGTGCAACTGGCAGCTACAGCATCCGGCAGGTGTCCATGAAGCAGCATGCAGGAGTTCACTCACTCTCCCTCCTGCTCTCCGAGGCTCCTCAGGCGGAATCAGCCCCAGCTGTATACAGTAGGTAGAGCAGGATGTGCGGACGACGGGGAGGCAGCGCAGCCTTCTCTAGGATGCAGCAGCACACCGGGAGAAGTCCTCGGGGCACACGCACAGTCTCAAATGCTGAGGTGTGCTTTCACAAGATACGCAGCTAGGCCTTGGGCCTCTAGGCCAGGGTTCCCCAACACCAGTCCTCAAGGCCCACCAACAGATCATGTTTTCAGGATTTCCATTGTATTGCATAGGTGAAGCAATTATCACCTGAGCAATACTAAGGAAATCCTGAAAACATGATCTGTTGGTGGGCCTTGAGGACAGGAGTTGGGGAACCCTGCTCTAGGCTATAATAAGGCCATACGTCCAGGCTACACCTTTTGATTTGACCTCAGTTAGTTGCATGTCTGGTCTGCACAGAGCCTTATGTAGGGGCTTCAGACTGACTTTGTAAAACATGTTTTTCAATTTTATGGTTCAGTAAACAGGTGTCTACTTTTCTTTGCAACTTAACTACTCCACCCATAGAGGACACAGGGGGTTAATCCAGCACATTGTCTCCATGAAGATTGCCCTCCAGCTGCGGCTCATTAATTGGCTCCTTTGGGTGGGATCAGTCTGACAATTGAGATGTACTACTCAGAGTGGAGGTTTGTCCAGGTCTCTGAGAGATTGCTATCTTGAATATAACTCTGGGCCTGGTTTCTTGTTTGGCACCTTCAAGCATGGCTTCTGTCTGTGCCTCATGGGGCCTATGTACATCATATGGTATCATAGTGCCTGTATGCATCACATTACATCATAGTACCTCTATGCAGCATATGTTATTTTAGTGCTTCATATTGCATCATATTGCTTCATGGTATTTCACAGTAGTACTTCATATTGCATCATAGTATTTCATAGTACTTCGTGGTACTTAATAGTACTTCATATTGCATCATATTGCTTCATGGTACTTCACGGTACTTCATAGTGCTTCAAAGTACTTCATAGTACTTCATATTGCATCATATTGCTTCATAGCACTTCAGATCGCTTCATAGTACTTCATATTGCTTCATAGTACTTCATATTGCATCATAGTGCTTCAGAGTACTTCATGGTACTTTGTGGTACTTCATAGTACTTGATAGCACTTCATATTGCATCATATTGTTTGATAGTACTTCATATTGCATCATAGTGCTTCATAGTACTTGGTGGTACTTCATGGTACTTCATATTGCTTCATAGTACTTCGTGGTACTTCATAGTACTTGATAGTACTTCATATTGCATCATATTGCTTCATAGTAGTTCATAGTACTTCATATTGCTTCATAGCACTTCATATTGCATCATAGTGCTTCATAGTACTTTGAGAGGAGAGGGAAGGTAAACCTTCCAAAACAACAATGAAGGTCAGAATCTATAAATAAAATTGCTTTATTGGACACAGGGCATGGAACAATACAAAAAATTATGGCTGATAGCTTGTCACAAGAAGGCACCGTAATCTACATATGCTGCTACAATATAACCAATATATAAGGAGGACAAAGAAATATAACCCTCATTGCATATAACAGAATATAACATATTCAATTGAACCATGCTAGCACAAAAAAGCACTAGGGGCAATAAATACATCCCACATATCAACAAATGTGCAATAGCACACAGGTGAAGTGAGAGATGCCAGTGCCCGCCCCTAAAGTGCTTCAATATAACCCATGTAAGGGGGGTAAAAAGGTATATCCCTCATTACCCATATAGTGGCAAGGCATAGTACATTCAATTTGAACAATAGTAGCACAAAGAATGCACAGAGGATAATCATATATCAAATGGTAAACATCCTACATACCAAATCTGTGCAAGTGCACGCAGGCAAAAATGAGAGGTCCGGTGCCCGCCCCGACGCGCGTTTCGGGAACCTTCGTCAGGGGGCGCTGTAATACAGTGTTCGGACGTGCTATAAATAGTGCGGAGGCCGGTAAAGGTTCCGATCGTAATAACCGGATGTGCGTCATCGCTGCCCCGGCAACCATAGATCTGCCCCCCCGCACAGCACACGAATGGCTGTGACGTCCGGAAAACACGGGGCCCCACGTGACCGGACGCCCAAAGCCACCATGCGCCGGCCAGGGGGCCGGATCATCTGGCCGCACTGAGCAGAAAAAGCCGCGCATGCGCAGAAGGATAAAATAAACATGAGCGCCATATTTACTATGGGCGTTAGTGCCCACCGTGCGTGGAATATAGCGGTACAGTTATACCACCCACAAGGGGGCATATAAAGTAACTAGTGTCCAAAAAAGACTGGCTAATACATAGGAACAATAAAAAGAAAACAAAAAAACATTATAGTTAGTATTCCAGATGGCGCTATATAATATAAATATGTATATAGGCACATGACACACAAATAATGCATACTATTAACCAAGGGCCACATACGGAGCCAGAGAGGATATATAGAAAGATTTCCTAATCATAGATGCATGTTACCAGATCAAATTAGTGAAAAGGCATATTATATAGACTGAGACATGGCGAGGAACCAGCAAAAATCACCAGAAAGTATATAGATATATATGAACTATCATATTCAGAGGAGGATACGCAGAAGTGAAACTCAATTACCCAGAAGTGAAACTCAATTACATGTAGCTCTCCTCATATAGGGAATATGGTAGCCATATATAGGTCCTCCCTATAATGCAACAAATCATATCAAGTGAACATACACCATATGTAATTATAGGCCATGTCCAGTACCACATATACAATGTCTAAAACACACAGATGACATATTCTTGATGAACAATCACTCTTCAAAGACAGGATAAGTCCAGATGAAGAAGCGTATCCCGATTCACTTCATCCGTAGGCCAACAAGCATCTTAGACTCCAGAAATACCCATATAGACATCACTAAAAAAATGATAAAAAAGAATTTTTATTAAAAATTAAAAATAAAACCATGTGGCAATGCAGCAGCCATAAATCGAAAAAAACCACAAACTGGATTCCTACTCCAAAAATGGGACAAAACTCAGATTTTCATTAAGCCCATGAGGATGCACAGTTTTAAGCGTCCAGATCCACCGGGATTCGAGGCGCGCTAGTATAGAAGACAATTTACCACCCCTAATGCCCACATCTATCGAATCAATACCTTTAAAACGAATTAGTTTACTGTCACAATTATGAAACAGTTTAAAGTGCCGTGGAATCGTCTTTAACATGGATGCGTCCGTGTGGTCGGCTGCTGCATCAATACCCAAGATGTGTTCTCGCACACGCACCTTGAGTTGACGCGATGTCAGTCCCACATAGATGAGCTTGCATGGACAGGTGGCATAGTATATAACAGAACGAGTCTCACACATAATGGTCTTTTTGATATGATATACCTTGCCACCTGAATCCACAAAAGTAGAAGCTCTATCAATATTTGGGCAAGCAACACAACGACCACAGGGACGACATCCATGTCGACGAAAACCAAAATCCAAAAATGTAGTTTTTGGTTCACCTACAAATAGACTGTGGGTTAAGTGATCCCTTAGATTTTTTGCTCTCCTAAAGGACATAGCTGGCCTTGAAGGTATTAATTTAGAGATAATGGGATCTACTTGTAAGATAGGCCATGATTTTTCCAAAACCTTACGTATACTATCAGCTTTCGAATTGTAATTGGTCACAAATCTAATCTGCTGTGACTTCGCTGATAGAATTCCCTGTCTATTCTCATATAGAAGGGAAGAACGAGAGCTAGATTTGGCCCTATTGTATGCCCGCTTAAGAGAACGCCGACTATAACCTCGACTCAGAAATCTGTCAGTGAGTTCACTGGCACGTCTCTCATTGTCGGAATCGGACGAACAGATTCGCCGCAGGCGAAGAAACTGGCCCACTGGAACTGCTTTGATGACATGTGGAGGGTGACACGACGTGGCATACAACAAAAAATTTGTAGCCATAGGCTTGCGGAAAATATCCGTTTGTAATGTCCCAGTCGCGTCCCTCTTCACAAGAACATCAAGAAACTCGATTTTATTAGCGTCCCACACATAGGTTAGCCGAATATTAAGGTCATTCAAATTAAGTTCACGTAACAAGGCAATTAAATCCAAATGTGAGCCCTGCCAGATCAGAAATATATCATCAATGAAGCGTGTCCACAACAGGACACGGTCCATTGATGACTGACGATCTGACAGGAAGAGGTCCTTCTCCCACAACCCCAAGAAGAGATTCGCATATGAGGGACGCCCCCATAGCCGTCCCTTGGAGCTGCAGGAAGAAGGACCCCTGAAAAACAAAAAAATTGTGTGTTAATGAAAATTCTAGAAGTTCCAGAATAAATTCACCAAGATGCGGGGACAAACTAGATTGTTCCAAGAAAAACCGTACAGCCCTCAACCCATCCTGTTGTCTGATGCTTGTGTAAAGTGACTCGACATCGGCAGTCGCCAATATCGTGTCAACATCAAGACACAGACCATCAACCTTCTTAAGAAGCTCCCCAGTGTCCCTGAGGAAGGAAGGCAAGGTCTCAAGGTGCCACTGGAGAGCTCCTCAAGTGTCCTCACCGCAACTTGTTCTTCCTCTGTAGGGAAGAGATCATATAATTGTTTATCAAAAAACAGTTTCGACACTCTATCTCCTCCCCAAAATCCATAAGGATGCGAAGGTGCCACCTGGTAGACCGATCATCTCTGGCAGGGGAAACTTCCTGGAAAATGTCAATCGATGGATTGACTTCCATCTTCAACCCCTTGTTGAGACCTTGCCTTCCTTCCTCAGGGACACTGGGGAGCTTCTTAAGAAGGTTGATGGTCTGTGTCTTGATGATGACACGATATTGGCGACTGACGATGTCGAGTCACTTTACACAAGCATCAGACAACAGGATGGGTTGAGGGCTGTACGGTTTTTCTTGGAACAATCTAGTTTGTCCCCGCATCTTGGTGAATTTATTCTGGAACTTCTAGAATTTTCATTAACACACAATTTTTTTGTTTTTCAGGGGTCCTTCTTCCTGCAGCTCCAAGGGACGGCTATGGGGGCGTCCTTTGCGCCCTCATATGCGAATCTCTTCTTGGGGTTGTGGGAGAAGGACCTCTTCCTGTCAGATCGTCAATCATCAATGGACCGTGTCCTGTTGTGGACACGCTTCATTGATAATATATTTCTGATCTGGCAGGGCTCACATTTGGATTTAATTGCCTTGTTGCGTGAACTTAATTTGAATGACCTTAATATTCGGCTAACCTATGTGTGGGACGCTAATAAAATCAAGTTTCTTGATGTCCTTGTAAAGAGGGACGCGACTGGGACATTACAAACGGATATTTTCCGCAAGCCTACGGCTACAAATTCTTTGTTGTATGCCACGTCGTGTCACCCTCCACATGTCATCAAAGCAGTTCCAGCGGGCCAGTTTCTTCGCCTGCGGCGAATCTGTTCGTCCGATTCCGACACTGAGAGACGTGCCAGTGAACTCACTGACAGATTTCTGAGTTGAGGTTATAGTCAGCGTTCTCTTAAGCGGGCATACAATAGGGCCAAATCTAGCTCTCGTTCTTCCCTTCTATATGAGAATAGACAGGGAATTCTATCAGCGAAGTCACAGCAGATTAGATTTGTGACCAATTACAATTCGAAAGCTGATAGTATACGTAAGGTTTTGGAAAAATCATGGCCTATCTTACAAGTAGATCCCATTATCTCTAAATTAATACCTTCAAGGCCAGCTATGTCCTTTAGGAGAGCAAAAAATCTAAGGGATCACTTAACCCACAGTCTATTTGTAGGTGAACCAAAAACTACATTTTTGGATTTTGGATTTCGTCGACATAGATGTCGTCCCTGTGGTCGTTGTGTTGCTTGCCCAAATATTGATAGAGCTTCTACTTTTGTGGATTCAGGTGGCAAGGTATATCATATCAAAAAGACCATTACGTGTGAGACTCGTTCTGTTATATACTATGCCACCTGTCCATGCAAGCTCATCTATGTGGGACTGACATCGCGTCAACTCAAGGTGCGTGTGCGAGAACACATCTTGGGTATTGATGCAGCAGCCGACCACACGGACGCATCCATGTTAAAGACGATTCCACGGCACTTTAAACTGTTTCATAATTGTGACAGTAAACTAATTCGTTTTAAAGGTATTGATTCGATAGATGTGGGCATTAGGGGTGGTAAATTGTCTTCTAGACTAGCGCGCCTCGAATCCCGGTGGATCTGGACGCTTAAAACTGTGCATCCTCATGGGCTTAATGAAAATCTGAGTTTTGTCCCATTTTTGGAGTAGGAATCCAGAGTGTTTTTTTTCGATTTTTTTCGATGTGGCTGCCTTGCCACATGGTTTTATTTTTAATTTTTAATAAAAATTCTTTTTTATCATTTTTTTAGTGATGTCTATATGGGTATTTCTGGAGTCTAAGATGCTTGTTGGCCTACGGATGAAGTGAATCGGGATACGCTTCTTCATCTGGACTTATCCTGTCTTTGAAGAGTGATTGTTCATCAAGAATATGTCATCTGTGTGTTTTAGACATTGTATATGTGGTACTGGACATGGCCTATAATTACATATGGTGTATGTTCACTTGATATGATTTGTTGCATTATAGGGAGGACCTATATATGGATACCATATTCCCTATATGAGGAGAGCTACATGTAATTGAGTTTCACTTCTGGGTAATTGAGTTTCACTTCTGCGTATCCTCCTCTGAATATGATAGTTCATATATATCTATATACTTTCTGGTGATTTTTGCTGGTTCCTCGCCGTGTCTCAGTCTATATAATATGCCTTTTCACTAATTTGATCTGGTAACATGCATCTATGATTAGGCAATCTTTCTATATATCCTCTCTGGCTCCGTATGTGGCCCTTAGTTAATAGTATGCATTATTTGTGTGTCATGTGCTTATATACATATTTATATTATATAGCGCCATCTGGAATACTAACTATAATGTTTTTTTGTTTTCTTTTTATTGTTCCTATGTATTAGCCAGTCTTTTTTGGACACTAGTTACTTTATATGCCCCCTTGTGGGTGGTATAACTGTACCGCTATATTCCACGCACGGTGGGCACTAGTGCCCATAGTAAATATGGCGCTCATGTTTATTTTATCCTTCTGCGCATGCGCGGCTTTTTCTGCTCAGTGCGGCCAGATGATCCGGCCCCCTGGCCGGCGCATGGTGGCTTTGGGCGTCCGGTCACGTGGGGCCCCGCGTTTTCCGGACGTCACGGCCATTCGTGTGCTGTGCGGGGGGGCGGATCTATGGTTGCCGGGGCAGCGATGACGCACATCCGGTTATTACAATCGGAACTTTTACCGGCCTCCGCACTATTTATAGCACGTCCGAACACTGTATTACAGCGCCCCCTGACGAAGGTACCCGAAACGCGCGTCGGGGCGGGCACCGAACCTCTCATTTTTGCCTGCGTGCACTTGCACAGATTTGGTATGTAGGATGTTTACCATTTGATATATGATTATCCTCTGTGCATTCTTTGTGCTACTATTGTTCAAATTGAATGTACTATGCCTTGCCACTATATGGGTAATGAGGGATATACCTTTTTACCCCCCTTACATGGGTTATATTGAAGCACTTTAGGGGCGGGCACTGGCATCTCTCACTTCACCTGTGTGCTATTGCACATTTGTTGATATGTGGGATGTATTTATTGCCCCTAGTGCTTTTTTGTGCTAGCATGGTTCAATTGAATATGTTATATTCTGTTATATGCAATGAGGGTTATATTTCTTTGTCCTCCTTATATATTGGTTATATTGTAGCAGCATATGTAGATTACGGTGCCTTCTTGTGACAAGCTATCAGCCATAATTTTTTGTATTGTTCCTTGCCCTGTGTCCAATAAAGCAATTTTATTTATAGATTCTGACCTTCATTGTTGTTTTGGAAGGTTTACCTTCCCTCTCCTCTCATGTCAGTCTGACAACTGGTCTGTGTACAGTCCACAGCACTGTTAGTACTATGGGGTATTTGATTGTTACACTGTCTTTACTATGATATATTCTCCATATAACAGATTTGCTGGAGTATGCAGTTTTTTTCTGTATCTTCATAGTACTTTGTGGTACTTCATATTGCTTCATCGTACTTCATGGTACTTCGCGGTACTTCATAGTACTTGATAGTACTTCATATTGCTTCATAGTACCTCATTTTGCATCATATTTCTTCATAGTACATCATAGTGCTTCATATTGCATCATAGTACTTTATGGTACTTTATGGTATGTAATGGTACTTCTTATTGCATCATAGTACTTCATGGTACTTCGTGGTACTTCATGGTGCTGTATAGTCCTGGTGGTGCTTTACAGTGCTTTATAGTACTTATAGTACTTCATTTTGCTTCATAGTACTTCATATTGCTTCATAGTGCATCATATTGCTTCATAGTACTTCATAGTCCATCATATTGTTTCATAGTACTTCATATTGCATCATATTGCTTCATAGTACTTCATATTGCATCACATTGCATCGTATTGATTCATAGTACTTCATATTGCATCATATTGCTTCATAGTACTTCATAGTACTTCATATTGCTTCATAGTACTTCATATTGCATCATATTGCTTCATAGTACTTCATATTGCTTCATAGTACTTCATATTGCATTATATTGCAACATATTGCATCATAGTATTTCATAGTACTTCATAGTACTTCATGTTGCATCATAGAACTTCATATTGCATCATGGTACTTCAGGGTACTTCATGGTACTTTATGGTACTTTATAGTACTTTATAGTACAAGAAACTCATTCAAGGATTCAGTCAGACAATATTACCTCAGTAATGTACTTAAACCACCAAGGAGGTACACGATCAGAGACTCTCATGTCTATCGCGGAAAAAATCCTAAATCTGGCCGAAAAACATCTACTGTCCCTGTCAGCTCTGCACGTCAGAGGAGTAGACAACTCCAGAGCAGACTTTCTCAGCCGCCATACCCTACATCAAGGGGAATGGGTACTCAGCTATCGCATCTTCAGGATGATAACGGTCATGTGGGGCATGCCGGAGATAGACCTGTTCGCTACAAGGGACAACAGGCAAGTCGAAAGGTTCGCTTCACTGTACAGAGCAGACCATCCGGATATACTCGACTCCCTTCAGTCCCCATGGACGTTTCATCAGGCCTATGCCTTTCCTCCGATGATACTTTTGCCAGCTTATCAGGAAAATAAGGGAGGAAGGAGCGAATGTAAACCTAATAGCCGGGTTTGGCCCAAGAGGCAGTGGTTTGCATGGCTGAGAGCTATGTCAGTCTCTGACCTGTGGATCCTCCCTTGAGATCAGGACCTGCTCTCGCAGGGGCCCTTTTATCATTCTCAGGTCAAGGGCCTACGCCTCACAGCATGGAATTTGAGAAGAGGCTAATGAAACTAAGAGGATTCTCGGATAATCTAATTGATATCCTCTTACACAGTAGAAAAGAAGCCACGACCAAAATCTACACCAGAGTGTGGAAGAAATTTCTAAATTTCCATTTGGCGGGCCTTTCCAGCACGGTGCCTATCCCTGCTATCTTTGAGTTCCTGCAGAGAGGGCGTGAGTTACGGCCATCAGTAAACACTCTGAAAGTTCAAGTCTTGGCTCTGGGGGCCTTGTATAGTTATGACGTTGCGGGCAAAAGATGGGTAGCTCAATTTATCTCAGCATGTCAGCGAGCAGACCAAGTTCATATACCTCAGATACCACCTTGGGATCTTAACATAGTCCTAGATGCATTGACAGAGGCCCCATTGGAGCCCTTACACTCAGCCTCAATGAAGTACATTTCATTGAAGACCGCCTTATTATTGGCCTTGGTATCGGCAAGGGGAGTGAGTGATCTCGAGGCTTTGTCAGTAGATCCCCCCTTTTCTGTCAGTATTCCACGATAGGATAGTGTTAAAGACAGACCCGCCCTATCTTCCTAAAGTGGCTACTAAATTCCATACATCTCAAGAAATCTATCTTCCCTCCCTTTATGGTAGCCCGGCAACACCGGAAGAGTACTCTATTTAGATAGGACTAGACCCTGGAGGCCGAGCAGGGCTCTCTTTGTGTCCTTTCAGGGTAGCAAGAAGGGGTCTGGAGTCACGAGGGGCATGCTGTCTCGATGGATCGGAGACGCGATTGGAGTAGCATATTCGGCAAAAGGAGAAAACCTGCCACATGGCGTGAGGACACATTCCGCACGAGCCGTATCTTCCTCCTGAGCTGAAAGAGCGGATGTTCCAGTTGACCTCATATGTAAGGTCGTAACCTGGTCCTCGCCTTCTAGCTTTTTATAGTTACTACAGGCTAGACTTATCTTCCTCTGCCGACTTAGTCTTTGGTAGGTCAGTTCCTGACACGGTGGTCCCTCCCAGGTGATTGTCCCTGGAAATCTCTCAGTGGGTTCTGTCGTGGCAAAGAGAACAAACCGGATTACTTACCGGTAATACTCTTTTATAGAGTCCACGACAGCACCCACTCATTTCCCGCCCTTAGTTATAGTTATACGTGGTTCACTCCGATGGGTGAGGGGTTAGTCATGTATAGATGAAGATATACATAAATATATATAACTAAGAGTGTAAATATGTACATACTTTAAATGGCTTACAGAGCAAAATAACTAAAGCTTGTGTGACGGTTCCTCTCATTCTCTGTAATCCAACTGAG
Organism: Dendrobates tinctorius; assembly: GCF_039654945.1. Classification (NCBI taxonomy): domain Eukaryota; kingdom Metazoa; phylum Chordata; class Amphibia; order Anura; family Dendrobatidae; genus Dendrobates; species Dendrobates tinctorius. The sequence goes on along the minus strand of NW_027361789.1, from coordinate 2,130,989 downwards.
ATAGCGAGGGGGCCGCCCCTTTTATCTCTCTATTGGTTTCCTGTTCCTAGGGGTGGATCCCCTCTCTCAGTGGGTGCTGTCGTGGACTCTATAAAAGAGTATTACCGGTAAGTAATCCTGTTTTTCCTTGTGGTAGCTCAGGAAGCTTGCCATGACTGTGGCTCTGGTTCAGGAATATAAGACCATATAAGAAAGGTCTCTAGTTGGGATTACCTTTGTTTGGCCTTTCTGATCTCCTCACTGGAGGTTGACTTGGTACTTCTGTGTCTTCCTTGGTGGCTTCAGAGCTTATCAACACTTCAGAGTTTTCCTTTTCCGTATCTGGATTCTTGTTCTTGCTTCTTAGGTTGAATAACTGGTGTAACTTCATGGAATTTGAGTGATACAGAATTTTCATCAATCACTACAGTACATCTCTGCTGATTGTTACTGTGTTGGTCTCTGGGTGCAGGATTCTGTATCCCTTTTGAGTTTCACTATAATCCACCAGGACTCCTTGCTTTGCGTGTGATTCCCACTTGGAACGTTTTTCTTTGGGAACATACTGTACATAAATGGATCGCCCGTCAGGGTGGTGGGGTACTCGGTACCGGGTCGGTATCTCAGAGGGAAGTGTCACAGTAGCGGTGACCCGGTCTGTGGCCCTGGGCGTCCATGTAAAAGGGGTTGAGCATGGCTGATTAAAGTTTATAAGTGGATGATACGTGAAGCCACCTGTGGTGAATGAAGGGGTTAAGCTGACGCTGCAGGCAGATCCTGTGGGACAGATGGTATAAGGCAGCAAGATGTAATAGCTCCCCACAGGTGGAGCTGTGGTCCCAGGGCAGTGGTAATAGGTGTTGAGGAAGAGGGTGTAGTGTCTGGCACAGACATGTAGCAGTGCTGTAATGTTTTCAGGAAGAATGCAATGACACAACAGAGTGCAGTTTCCGTTACCTTTACTGTGCTTTGTAAGTGCAGTCCAGGGTCCAGATTACAGATGGAACAGAGGCTGGCCAGCTTGGAAGCAACTTAGGAATCTCTCTATGCAGATGGGTTGCGTAGTCTCCTTTCTAGCGCTTTCTGAGGTACTTGCAGTACTGTGCTACACTGAAGTTCCACTTGCTTGTTCTCTTTTAGAACTCCCTCGCATGGCAGACAGCTGTAGCCTCCTTCTTCTGGCTCACACGTTGCTGTTGTGCCTCCGAGTCTTATGTGGGAACAGAGCATTTACAGCTAGAAGTGAGCCTGAACTCTGCTCAATCCTCCAGCTCTTCTCCTCACGTCCACACACGTTTACCTCCTCACACAAACTAACTAATTTCCCCTTCCTGGCCCCCAGAGAGCAGCTCCTCCCCAGTTTTGGTTCAGAGCTCCCTCTGCTGGCCTGGAGTGGGAACTGTGCTGTGTGTTGTATTTAACTGATAGAGAGACCCTTCATTGCTTCCAAGCATGACATCACCCTCCCTAGGAGGAAGGTAATGCCACTGTGGCAACCATACTCCTGGGGGCGCCACATAAACGTTTTGCTTCCAAATATCCTGAGGTGCTTCGGGTTAGGCTTCTCACAGTTCCATAGCTCATATGGAGTTTTATTTGTGACTTTACCTGGCACTCTGTTTTGAAGATAGCAAGCTGTCATGATGGCTTCTCCCCAATATGTTGTAGGTAGATTTGCATCAAACAACATACTTCTTCCACTTTCACAGAGAGTACAGTTCTTTCTCTTTGCAGTGCCATTTTGTTCAGGGTTGTATGGAATGGTAGTGTGGAACACGATTCCATCCTTTTTCAAAATGGTTTGCATCTTACCACTTGTATATTCGGTTCCATTATCTGGACGCAGGGCTTTTGGCATTCTTCCAAATTTGTTAAACACTACAGCAAGATATTCTTCAAGTTTCTGTGGAACTTTATCCTTACTGTGAAGCAGGTAGGTGACTGTATATCTGGAGTAGTCATCAACAAATGTGAGAAAATATCTCTTCTTGCTAGGAGTTTGAACACTCATTGGACCACATGCATCTGTATGTATCAGATCCAGAGGCTGTGCAGATCTAGTGGTGCTTATTTTAAGAAAGGATTTTCTGGACATTTTCCCTTTAGCTAGTGCACTTCATCACTTGACTACACTGGTTGATTTCAATTCCATTTGCAAGTTGTGGTACCTTCCTTACTGCTTCTGGGTCTCTGTGCCCAAGATGTCTGTGCTTTAATCACAATATTGCTGTAAAAACACAAAAGAAATACTAAAAATAAAGCTTCTAATAAAAGAACAAGAAAATACATAGAAAACCACAAAAAGTTAATCCCAATGAATAAACGGTAAATATGTACAATACAGGTCAAGTAGGGATACAGTATATACAATAACAGAGGTAACATATTTAGGATCAACCAATATCTGAAGTGATCTGATATCCAATGAGCAACTTATTAAAGTAAAAGGGGATTTTACCTTAATCCAATGTCAGACAAAAGATAGGGTGCAGAGTGAACGGATAGAGGTCCCTGGTATGCCAAATAGAGGCTGTAGGAACAGTAATATAATTTAGCACATAATATATATGAGAGAGGGGCAGAGAAAAAGGTTGTATAATACCTAATGCTGTAATGCAGTCCTTGCGATAATTCTGGACAACCACTTAGTAGTAAAGGAAATCTGTGGAAAATAAGTGGAAGTACTATATAAGGAATGGGGCTGCCAAGTTATGTGCTGCCTAAAGCAAAGGTAACTAATACAGAGGAAACTGACATTATAGATAATATTGCCTGGGTAAAAGAAACTGCTGTAGAGATTACCTTGTATCGTGGGGACCCGTAGCGACGCTCCTGTACCTTGCTGCTGTAGCGGCGTGTCTGTCCTATGCTCATTATGAGTATATATATGCCTGGGTGAACCGCTGGGCCGGAAGTGATGTCGCGCAGCTAGTGTGTGCATACTACGCATGCGTGGTGGTTGCTGGGGCAGCTACCAGCTTAGCAACTTATTTGTAACCATATAGGAGAAGCTTTCATTAAGGTCAGTGAAGAAATCCTTGTTATTTGTCATATGGCTGCTTGCACCAGAATCTATATACCATATATGCTTTGCAGATGGGCCTGTACTGGCATTAAATGCAGCTACAACCCATGCAGAATCTTCCTTTACAGCTGTTTTAACCCTTTGATTACTGTTCTGCTTTTTAAGCTGACTCATTCTTGCTTTCCAAATTCTGCAGTCTGCTTTAAGGTGGCCAGGCTTTTTACAGACAAAACATTCATAAGTTTCTCTTAGATTGCTCTTATGTTTAGGGAAATCCTGTGTCTTTAATGCTGTTTCTGGTCTGGATTCATTACTACTGCTTACATGCTGCGTTTTTCTCTTTAACTCATTCAAGTTTGCCTTTAACATACTCTAGTGTCAGATCTTCATCTGGCCATGCATCTAGTGCAGTCAAGAGTGTGTCATAACTTTCTGGAAGACCGTTTAATAGAAGTGCAGCAATATGAAAATCTTTAATTTCTTCTCCAATACCCCTGAGACTCTCCACAATTTCTAGGGTGTTTCTTATATAGGCCTGCATATTCTGTGCATCACTTAGCTTAGACTGACACAGCTTTCTCATGATGTAAAGCTTATTGCTGAGATTTGATATTTCATGCACTTTCTGTAACTCATCCCACATCTCCTTTGCAGTTGCAAACTTGCATATATGCACAATCTGCTGCTAGTGGACATCTTCTCTGTTGCGCTGTGCTGCTTTTGCTTTGGGCTTCTGTTGCTGAGTTACTCTGGGGTTGTGTCACTCTGGGCCCATAACCTGTTGGTAGCAGATTATTCAGAATACTCCCCAAGCATGTGACAACAGAGCTTCTTTATTCAGGAACAAACAGGAACAATATTTGATAAGTTTACTAGATCAGGAATAAATCATTTATTTGCATCTACCTGTGCAATATCTGCAGCAGGCTGCTTCTCTCATACACAGACACAAGAAAAACATGAATTACAGTCACTTGTTCTCCCTGTGTGAGCCTCTAGGAGTTTTTTCTAACTTTATAAACAGCATACAAATCTAGCAACTAAACACTCATAGACAGGAATGAAGTTGTTGCACCAAACATATACCAACACCATACTTGTCTGCATAGCTCCTCATCCTCATTCATGTCTGCATGGCTACTTATTCCCATCCTTGCCCTCATGGCTTCCTTACTTACTTCCTTGCCTGCATGGCTCCTCATCCCCATCCTTGTCTGCATGGCTCCTCATCCCCATCCTTGTCTGCATGGCTCCTCATCCCCATCCTTGCCTGCATGGCTCCTCATCCCCATCCTTGCCTGCATGGCTCCTCATCCCCATCCTTGTCTGCATGGCTCCTTATCCTCATCCTTGTATGCATGGCTCCTCATAAGTATTGGCTCCTTACGTAAGTATTGGTCTCTCGATGCATTTAAAGGGATGCATTTGTCCAGATTGTACCAGCCAAGGTGCAGTTTCCTTTTAAACTAGTCTTTTTAAATTCCAGTAACTCGGGTGTCAGCACGTATCACTTTCCGCAGAATTCTTCCACTGGAAATACAACAGTTTCTAAACTGATTTGTTTGCTGGTCGATTATTTATAATAGCGGTTCTTGGCTTCCTCTAGCAACCGATTCTCCTTTACTTGCGTCATGAAAGTAACAAAAAACACAGCCTTATATTTATATATTCCCTTCTTCATAGACACTTGAAACGTGAAAGTTAGCTTGGAGATGTGGAAAATCTGTTGAGCCAGTTTGATAAGCCATCAGTTTTCAGGCAGTGTATTAATCATACTTGCAGCACTTGGGCTCTGGAAGAGATTCAGAAATTGTTATTTCCTTTAAAGCCAAATTGTAAGTGTAGATTTGATTACACGGAAAAGACTGATTGGCAATTTATTTTTAGCCCATCTCTATAAATGAAAACCTTTCCATAATGTGATTTTGTCGCAGAAGAGTCTTGCTTGGTTTACTTCATTTTTTTTCACCTGCATAGCAGACAGCACGGAGATTTGATTAGTTTTTTCATCTTTATGTATTTTGTCAGTAAAATGAAGGCTAGATATGCAACTATCTGAAGGTGAACAGATTAATAGCAACTTTTTCATCTTACATTCGGCCAATGCTTTTCTCAACATTTCTAACTTCTGAAAGGGGCTTTTTTATGTGGCAGTTGTCCAATTCAGCCTGGCGTCATAGAGTGATGAATATTAGCGTGATGATGCTATGGTATCAGTTACCCCTAAGCCCTGATGCCCAAGAGATGCTCATAGACACTAGTATAATAAAATAGACATGGTACGTGTTAAAGAGAACCCTTTACAGATTTTTTGCTGAGCCTAGATGAGTCCTCTACCTCTTACACCAAGTGTCAGCAAGTGTGGGAACTGAATGCTAAGGAACTAGAAATCTGCATGTAAGTTAGAGCCCCGCTATAGTCTGTCCTTGGTTGTATGCATGATATGATCAACTTGATTTTGTATCATTTTTAGCAGAAAAAGTTTATTGTTTTATCAGTATGATTTGTCTGTAATGGGTATATTGTATGCAGTAGCGTAGCTACTGGGGGGGCAGAGGGGGCCATTGCCCCGGGCCCCATCCCATCAATGAGCCCACTTGGAGTCACGGCCGTTTCTGTCATCAGGCAGCACTCAGGGAGACAACGGCAAATTGCCTGCTCCCCTATCTTTCTGAGACTCTTGCACACTCACTGGCACAGTGGCAGAGACTCAGTGCAGTGTAATGTGCAGCGGAGCTCACCTGATAAGATTCTGACTGGCTATCAGTGCTGCAGTCAGCTCGGCTCCGTGCGTGCTCTGGTTCATGCACACTGGATCTCTCCCTGGGTCCTAGCGCCCACAGTACATTTACCTCAGACACTGCCTGGGCTTGTCTGACTTCATCTTAAACTCTTTGCCTGCATGATTTGGATCAGAAATTGCAGGTGCTATCCATGAACTTCCTGCCGGCAAACTTCATCTGAGGGTGGCCAGAATGCTGGGGTGGACACTGTGCAAGAAATGTGTCTGGGCCCCCCTCCCTGCCCGGTGCACTGCTTATGATGAGGGCGATCTGGCAATGGGACCCTTGGAGCCTCGGACTCCGAGAAAACAAGTCAGATTGCCATCATTATTACTGCCCTGTATTTAACTACCATTTGTGCAAATTCTCCCACTTAAAAAGATGAGAGAGACCTGTAATTGACATCATAGGTAGACCACAACTATGAGATTCAAAATGAGAAAACAAATCCAGAAAAATCACCTTGTCTGATTTGGCAAATTATGATTTATTTTGCAAATTACAGTGTAAAATAAGTATTTGGTCATTAACAAAAGTTTATCTCAATATTTTGTTATATATCCTTTGTTGGCAATGACAGAGGTCAAACATTTTCTGTAAGTCTTCACAAGGTTAGCACACACTGTTGGGGTATGTTGGCCAATTTCTCCATGCAGATCTCCTCTAGAGCAGTGATGTTTTAGGCCTGTCGCTGGGCAACATGAACTTTCAAATCCCTACAAAGGTTTTCTATGGGGTTGAGATCTGGAGACTGGTTAGGCCAGTGCAGGACTTTCAAATGCTTCTTACGAAGCTCTTTCATTGCCCTGGTGGTGTACTTGGCATCATTATCATTCTGAAAGACCCATCCTCGTTTCATCTTCAATGCCCTTGCTGATGGAAGGAGGTTTGCACTCAAAATCGCACGATACATGGCCCCATTCATTCTTTCATGTACACGGTTCAGTCGTTGTGGTCCCTTTGCAGAGAAACAGCCCCAAAGAATGATGTTGCCACCACCATGCTTCACAGTAGGTATGGTGTTCATTGGACGCAACTCATCATTCTGTATCCTCCAAACACAAAGTGTTTTGTTTCTACCAAACAGTTCTACTTTGGCTTCCTCAGACCATATGACATTCTCCCATGACTCTTCTGGATAATCCAAGTGCTCTCTAGCAAACTTCAGATGGGCCTGGACATGTACTGGCTTAAGCAGGGGGACAGGTCTGGCACTGCAGGATCTGAGTTCCTGGCGGCGTAGTGTGTTACATACCGTATTTTTCCGACCATAAGACGCACTTTTTTACCCCAAAAATTTTGGGGGAAGTGGGGGGTGCGTCTTATGGTCGCAATACACGGTACCTAACCTTCTGGCTGGTGGCAGCGGGCGGGGCTCTGCGGTGCGGTGGTGGCAGCGGGCTGTGCTCCGGTGCAGGGGCGGCGGGTCCGCCGGCATTTCTTTGCAGCCCGGAGGCCTCCACACTTCCCTTGCTGGCCGCCGCCATATTGCGGTGGCCTCCGGGAGCATGGACGCCGGGAAGATGGCCGCCGGTCCGGGACGGCACATGCGCAGCTTCAGATCTGGTCCCGAGATCTCGGGGGACGAGATCTCGTTGCCGAGATTTGAATCTCATCCCCCGAGATCTCGGAACGAGATCTGATCCCGCGCATGCGCCGTCCCCGACCGGCGGCCATCTTTCCGGCGTCCATGCTCCCGGAGGCCACCGCAACATGGCGGCGGCCAGCAAGGGAAGTGCGGAGGCCTCCGAGCTGCGAAGAAATGCCGGCGGACCCGCCGCCCCTGCACCAGAGCACAGCCCGCTGCCACCACCGCACCGAAGAGCGCCGCCCGCTGCCACCACCGCAGAGCCCACCAGCCCCAGCACAGCTGCCCCTGCCTCAGCACTGCTGCCCCTGCCCCAGCACAGCTGCACCTGCCCCAGCACAGCTGCCCCTGCCCCAGCAAAGCTGCCCCTGCCCCAGCACAGCTGCCCTTGCCTCAGCACAGCTGCCCCAGCCCAGCACTGCTGCCCCTGCCTCAGCACAGCTGCCCCTGCCCAGCTCAGTTGCCCCAGCACAGCTGCCCTTGCCTCAGCACAGCTGCCCCAGCCCCAGCACTGCTGCCCCTGCCCCAGCACAGCTGCCCCAGCCCCAGCACAGCTGCCCCAGCCCCAGCACAGCTGCCCCAGCACAGCTGCCCCTGCCTCAGCACAGCTGCCCCAGGACTGCTGCTCCTGCCCCAGCACAGAGCTGCCACCTCACGAGCCTGGACCACTGAATGACCCCTGTGACTACTTCTCCACCTGTGCCGGATCCCTTCCCAGGTAAGCTGAATTCGGACTGTAAGACGGACCCCCATTTGACACATTATTTTTTTTTTCCCTATTTTCCTACTGAAAATTGAGGTGCGTCTTATGGTCCGGTGCGTCTTATAGTCCGAAAAATACGGTACATAATGAGTTGTGAGACAAACATTTACAAAAAAATAGTTATACAATATACAGAGTGCAAGATACTAGTAAAGAATAAATCTTTCCATATTGATTTACAAGATAATCTGTATTTTTACAATATCATAGGAAGATTATAATCTAATTAATTTTACGTACAATTTTTTTATATAACAATTTTTTATAAAAATACTGATAGATCGATCCGGTCATTCAGTCCCAAAGGATTTCTGGGTTAGCTTTATGCACATCTTGAATATGCTTGATTAATCGCAGTGAGCCCTTTCCTGAGGTGATAGATCTATAGTGTTCACTAAAACGTATTGTAAGTGGTCTTAATGATCACTTAGGTCCGACCTTAGAAACTGCACCGAATGGAAGAATGGCGAAGTTTTATCCCTGATAGGACACTTATCCCAATTTTAAAATGGAGTGCAGCCACTGAGGGAATGAATGGATCAGTGATCAAGTCTAATGGGGATAAAAGCTCCACATTCTGCCAATTGGGTCCAAGTAGTTAGACCCCCACCAATCAATACGTTATCACTTATTCTGTGGATAGGTGATTATACTTTATTCCACAGGAAACCCACTGTAAGTGCATCTCTGCCACTGTGTACAAAGTATTTAATCTCTAATGGAAATAAAGAATCTTCTCCTAATATCAGAGAGAACAAATGACCGCCATACACAACACAGTCTCCTATACCAAGGCCAATACTACCACATACAGGGAAGAAATACCACTACACCATAACCAGAACACATAGTGACCAAATAATAGTACATACAAGGGACAAATACCGCCACACCAATGTTACGGTGTGACCGGCCCTGCATGACGCAACCCGACGATAGGTCGGTCACAAAACCAAAAAAACAAACAAGGGGACACCAGGGACACAATTACAACGGTGGGCCCTGCAATAGAGAATGGGGAAATGGGCACCTCCTGCACTCCCCTAAGATGGAGCCCTGAACTCTCCTCACGTTCCCTATACAGGTTCTTTCAACCTGTCTCCGACCAGGATACTTAGGTCCCTCACTTGCCCTGCATCTATCCCTTACTAGGGAACTGGCAAGTGCGGACACTGGTCCCACCGCTGTACTAATAAGACACCAAGGAAAATAACAGACAGGGAAAAACAACAATTAGCTTGCTCTGCAGTCATGCACTGAACCGCAGAGTAAGGCACCCGAAAACAGCTTCCAGCAGGAAAACCACTGCTCCAGATCAGCTGCAAACACCACTGCTCAAGATAACTTCTCTCTTCAGAAAGGTTGGCTTCCAAGTGACCTGTATTACCAACAGTCAGCTGGTGTACCAGTTGACATTATATTGGAAGGTGGGAGTGGTCTCCACCTGCTGACTAACTAAACATGTAGTAACACCAGCGTCCACCGGGGGGCAAAAACCCACCAGCAGACTAACTAAACTTGTAGTAACACCAGCGGCCACCGGGGGCAACAACTAATATTAATCCCAGATGGCCTGAAAGGAAACAAGTTTATATAAGAGAATCCAGAATCTGACACAGATCCAAAAATGGATCGCGACAACCATTACCAGACCACATAGTGACCGAGTAATAATACATTATAGGGATAAATACCACCATACCATGAACAGATCACATAGTTACCAAATAATACCACATACAATGGACAAATACCACCACAGAATGACCAGACCACATATTACCACCACAGTGACCGAATAATATAACATATTACCAGCATATAGAGACCAAATAATACCACATACAAGGAGGGGAAATACTGCCACACCGTGACCAGACCACAAATTACCACCACATAGTGACCGAATACTACAATTCTGATTATGAATACAAACCACAATACTAACAACACTGTTATTACCACCAGTGACAATATACACAGGAACTCTGTACACAGTATACAGTATATAGTGTAAGTGTACGAGTAACACACTGACTCACCGGTGACGTTTGTAGTTGAAGTCTTTCATCTTCATCCACTGCAGACTGCAATCACTTCTTCCAACAAGAACTCGTCTCTGCAGAAAATAACAGTTATCTATAGCTGATCGCTTCCAGAGCACATTCCCCACTATTTTCTCCAACTTCTACACTGTCAGATGAAGAAAAAAAAAGACATAGTGCCGCCCTGCAAAGTAGTAGGACCCCTTTTGTTCTCCCCATGACAGTAACCTGAAAAGTAAAGTACAGCAGTAATAATGTCCCCTGATTAAACCCTACAGTAATTATGTCCCCACTTGCCACCATAAACTAATCATGTATGTTCCTCATCCTGACCTCCATACAGTAATTATGTCACACCTTTATTTAATGTCCCCATCCTGGACCCCATTGTCCACTTTAATAAGGTCCCTATCCTGGCCCCTTCCAGTAATAATGTCTTCATCCTGGGCCCGTGTCCACTTTAAAAGCGTCCCCTCCCTGGGCCCCTATGTCCGCCTTTATGGCCACTACCTAGCCCAATCACAGGAGGGGGGATTCTTCTCACCTTCTTGCGCTCCCCGGCATCCTCTTTTGGCTTCATATTCACCGTGGTTGTTAAAATGGCTGCCGACTGCCGCTGTGACAGGGCGCTCTGCTCTGTGACAGGCCGTGTGCTGACGTCACATACCAGTAACATTGAAAGGTCGCTGGCCTATCAAAGGCTGCAGGAGTCATTTAACAAAACTGTGACATCGACGCATGGCCTGTCACAGAGCAGAGTGCCCTGTCACAGCTGCAGCCGGCATTCATCTTGATGTGCGTTGTCACCAGGGTCAGCTGCAGGTTTTCGTGGGCCTTGGGCGACAGCGTATCAATGGGTCCCTTTAACACATGCCACAATTCCTGATGCACAGATAAAAAAAATACAGATATAGTACAATATATGGGCACATCGTCTTCCATACAGTATTATAAGCAACCACATAGTTCGCCATACAATATTATGGGCACCACATAGTCCGCCTTACAATAGTATGGGCAACAACATAGTCCGCCATACAGTACTATGAGCACCACATAGTCCGCCATACAGTACTATGGGCACCACATAGTCCGCCATACAATATTATGGGCAACCACATTGTCCACCATACAGTATTATAGGCCCCATATTATGCACCTCCATACAGTATTATAGGGCACCTGCTCCTTCATACAGTATTATGGGCCCCTGCTCCTCCATGCAGCACATTATGGCCCCCCTGCTCCCCCCTGCAGCATACTATGGCCCCCCTGCAGCATACTATGGCCTCCCCTGCTCCTCCATGCAGCACATTATGGGCCCCCGGCCCCCTGCTCCTCCATGCAGCATACTATGGCCCCCCTGCTCCTCTATGCAGCACATTATGGGCCCTCGGCCCCCCTGATCCTCCATGCAGCATACTATGGCCCCCCCTGCTCCTCTATGCAGCATACTATGGCCCTCCCTGCAGCATACTATGGCCCCCTGCTCCTCCATGCAGCACATTAAAGGCCCCCGGCCCCCCCTGCTCCTCCATGCAGCATACTATGGTCCCCCATGCTCCTTCGTGCAGCACATTATGGGCCAACGGCCCCCTGCTCCTCCATGCAGCATACTATGGCCTCCCCTGCTCCTCCATGCAGCACATTATGGGCCCCCGGCCCCCCTGATCCTCCATGCAGCATACTATGGCCCCCCTGCTCCTCTATACAGCACATTATGGGCCCCCGGGCCCCCCTGCTCCTCCATGCAGCATACTATGGCCTCCCCTGCATCTCAATGCAGCACATTATGGGACCCCAGCCCCCCTACTCCACCATGCAGCGTACTATGTCCCCCTGCTCCTCTATGCAGCACATTATGGGCCCCCGGGCCCCCCTGCTCCGCCATGCACCATACTATGGCCCCCCTGATCCTCCATGCAGCACATTATGGGGCCCATGTAATGCTGCATACATGAAGGAAAAAAAAATCAAGTACTCACCTTTCCCGTTCCCAACGCAGGTCCTGTACACTCAGTCTCCTGACTCTGCAACTTTCAGGACAGAGAGGCTGAGTGCGCAGTGATGACGTCATTGCATGCTCTGCCCTGAGACGTCGCAGAGTCAGAGGGCACTGAAGACACTGCAGCTGCCGGAACAAGGAGAGGTGAGTATTAGAGGGGACCCCGATCCCAGCGCTGGCACCGGCTCCCCCGACTCACAGACGGACCCCATGCTGTGTGTCCCACCCCTGTTCGCCCAGGGCCCCCAGCGCCTACCTGGGTTTGTCAGATTGTGCCACTGGCCCTGGTCCTAGCGGTGGGTCAGGACAGCATGCATGCGCCCGCACGTGCCTCTGCCGCCTTCCGTTTTAAAGGGCCTGCGTCCTTAATTTTTTTTTCTTCTTCCTCTGGGGCCCAGGGGCCCGGGGCCTACCGGGCATTTCACTAGTATCCCGGTGGGCCAGTCAGACCCTGGCTACAATTTTGTTTCTGGTGTCCTTCGACAGCTCTTTGGTCTTCACCATAGTGGAGTTTAGAGTGTGACTGTTTGAGGTTGTGGACAGGTGTCTTTTATACTGATAACAAGTTCAAACAGGAGCCATTACTACAGGTAATGAGTGGAGGACAGAGGAGCCTCTTAAACAAGAAGTTACAGGTCTGTGAGAGCCAGAATTCTTGCATGTTTTTAGGTGACCAAATACTTATTTTCCACCATAATTTGCTAAATAAGTCTTGCCAAATTAGACAAGGTGATTTTCTGGATTTGTTTTCTCACTTTGACTCTCGTAGTTGTGGTCTACCTATGAGGTCACTTACAGGTCTCTCTCATCTTTTTGAGTGTGAGAACTTGCACAATTGGTGACTGACTAAATACTTTTTTCTCCACTGTATATTGTATATAGTGGAGCTGTGGGCCCCTCATACTGTGTATAGGTGAGCTGTAATTGGGGAGACTCAGGTGGACATTCTTAAATGTTAAGTTGGCACTTAAGAAGTATTATTGTTATAGGGGCTGTCAGAGTTTTGTGACTTTCAAATGTGGCAATATTTCATTCTTGGGATTAAATGTGGACACTGTTTTCACAGGGTCACAGTGGTGGCATTACTATGTGGGGCAGTAAGAGGAGCCCTGTTTTTGTACAGCAAGTGAATTAATAGGGTCACATACGGCAGATGTGGTTCCGTATTGTGGTATCAGTAGGATGAGGAGGTTGTAATGTAGGGTCGGTGGGCTGGGCTGGGGGGGTGGTCCCACTTTATACTGCGCAGAGATGTAACAGAGACAATGGAGGCAGATGTCGGGTACAACAGGTCCAAGCTTTATTCTCTGGCCGTCCACTTGACAGCCTCCACAGTACACCGCACTTCAAAGCAATACACATTACTTCGCTTCCCTTGTCGGCCCTCCGTTTCCAGAGCCGTTTCCTGCACACCGTACTTTACACTGGGGACGTGTATGCGTACACCGTCCCCTCTTCACTTGTTGACACTCCTGTCAGATTCGTAACTGTGGCCGCCCTAGGCCTGTAACCAACAGTACTTTTACTGAACAGTAGTCTCTCTCAGTACGATATGCTTTACCTCGATGCCTCGCCTATTCTGCGGTACTTTCCTGTCAGGACCACCCCCCTGACGTTCTCTCTCCTCAGTCCCCCTGGTTTGGTTTTCCTCAGAGTGCCCAGACTGTCGCAGTCCTCCTGTCACTTGAGCTCCCCCTGGGGACTGGAACCTTCTGGAACCCTCCCTCAGTATTTATAGCTCTCCCGGTCCCCTGTCACTGTAACCCCGCCCCCCATGACCAACGGTTTCTAAAGCCCTAAGCTGTTGTCAAGTCCTTTGCTCACACTCCTCCCTGCCATCTAATGGTCAACCCAAGGTACTGCACGTCCACTGCACTTTCCTAGCTGTTTCCCCACTGTAATAACTGACACCTACCTACACTATGCAAACCTTTCCTTCTTCACTCTGACTAGTCCGTCCGTCCGTCAAGTCACCTTCCCTACAGTGCAGGCAGGGAATGAATGGGAACAGTGCTGGAAAAGGGATAAATCAAATGTGTTGTAATATCTACAGATGAGTCCTGGATGGAGAAGTTGTCGTGTCGGTCTGGGCCAAATGGAAAAGATGGGAAAAGTAAACGTTTCCATCAGAAAGAGCGTCAGCTGTAAGTCACTATTTATAACTGTACTGTAATCTCTTATATGTTCTGCAGTAGTGGGATCTAGCACCATATGGCGGTAATAACAGTGCTGTTTTTTCATAGTTTTATTTTCAGTAATACTATGATCATCGACTGAGGTTACCCTATGCCCACAATTAGGGTGCTCCACTATAGTTGTAATTAGTGTTATCTGTTTAGGGGCCCACTCAGATGTTTCGCCCCCCCCCCCCCCCCCCGAGCTAAACCCCTAGCTATGATTCTGATTATACATGATATTAGAAGAGCTGAAAATCTTGCCCCAGGCGCTATCATGCACGGACATTGATCTAAAGTCATTGATATCATTCTTCCTCAAGCTAAACAAAGACCCGAAAACAAGTCTCCTAGGATATGATGATGGACTGTCATTGGTTAGAATGGTAAAATTGAGTGGTTGCCCAAAAATGTATTGTTCTACATTGGATTTAATCACATTTCACTACCCAGTAAGAATATATCTGTCATGATCCAGGACGGGGTTTCACTTTTGCCTGTCCTGGTCAGACTGGAGGTTAATTGTTCTGCCTCTCTCTGGCAGAGGGCGGCTATTTAATGCTCACTGGACCTAGGTCCAGTGTTAGTTATAATCCTGCCCTCGGCTGAGTTAGTTGACCTCTTGTATACGTGTGCCTTGTGCCTGATTACTTGTTTCTTGTTTGGCTGTGATCCGGTTCTGTCCCTGTTACGAGTTCTGCCTGCCCCTCTTGTACCGCACCGCTCTCTCATGTATGACTTTCTGCTTGTGACTCGACTGCTCTCTGCCCGTCCCTTTGGTACCGCACCGCCCTCTTGCGTAT
The DNA here is from genome assembly GCF_039654945.1 of Dendrobates tinctorius. Classification (NCBI taxonomy): domain Eukaryota; kingdom Metazoa; phylum Chordata; class Amphibia; order Anura; family Dendrobatidae; genus Dendrobates; species Dendrobates tinctorius. Next base: position 2,115,824 of record NW_027361789.1, on the reverse strand, counting down.
GTCCTTTGGCTTTGTCTGACCTCCCGTCTGTTTATCCCTCCTGTACCTTGTTGCCTGTACTGTGTATGACCTCCATTTTGCCTGACTCTGAGTTTTCTACCTTCTCTGAAAGCAGGACGCTAAGCCCCGCCCCCTTGCAGTCACATGACCGTAGGTCCCGTGCCGACTTGCTAAACTTCAGCGTTCAGGTCCTGTGCATCTGTATTTTCCTGCTTTTCTTGTCCCCAGGGGTCTCTACAGTACTGGTGAGTCCCTGCTTAGCGGAGGCTGTACGCCGGCGCAGTCAGGACCCTGATAATATCACTAAAGATAATTGTCTTTATATAAGAAAGTCACATAACTCAAAGGAGGGCAATCAATTTTGGACGCCTTACCTGCACATCTAGGAATTAGCCTCAATAACACTTTATAAGATAGTGTGCTCCCTTGTCCCATAGGATTAAGGACTTAAAGGGACAGCAGGTTATAGCTATGAAATCTGAAGATTTCATGAGGTAGGGGTTAAACACCTGAATTCAGAGATGCTAGGTCCCTGAGGAAGCCACTTTTGTAACAACAGGTGTCAGGCACATTTCCTTGCCTCATCTATCTGCCCACTTTTGGATTTAGGACCCCACTTACTTGCATTGGATTTGTCTTTTTGGTGAGATTGGTCATTGTTGTATTACTATTACCTGGCCTGGAACATGGCAGACTTTACTTTTAAATGTTATCTAAGTGGTGATGTGTTCTACACTGATCTTCGGACGCTATATACATATTTATATGTTTACATTTGGGTTATCTACTAATAGACTTTTATGACTATTTTATTGTGGATTACATCTCAACATGAATTTATTTTTTCTAGCCCAATTATGTTATTCCACATTGTGCTTAGAATGGTAGTGTCATAAGTGTATGCATCTGTACTTCATATATTTCCTGTTCTTTGGCATCATACACACCATCATACCCATTGCTGGTATAGGCACCAGGTGCTGATCACATAGTTTTACATCTTCTAAACTGGTCCCGTTAGCCCTTTGGTGATATGTTATTATACACTGCTCAAAAAATAAAGGGAACACTAAAATACCACATCCTAGATATCTCTGAATTAAATATTCTAGTTGTAAATTTTTATTCATTGCATAGTGGAATGTGTTCAGAACAATAAAACATAATTATCAATGTAAATCAAAATGAAAATCACATGGAGGTCTGGATTTGAAATGATACTCAAAATCAAAGTGGAAAATCAAATTATAGGCTGATCCAACTTCAGTGGAAATGCCTAATGATAAGGAAAAGATTCTCAGTAGTGTGTGTGGCCTCTACGTGCCTGTATGAACTCCCTAAAACACTTGGGCATGCTCCTGATGAGGCGGCGGATGGTATCCTGAGGGATCTTCTCCCAGACCTGGACTAAAGCATCCGTCAACTCCTGGACAGTCTGTGGTGCAACGTGACGTTGGTGGATGGAGCGAGGCATGATGTCCCAGATGTGCTCAATTGGATTCAGGTCGGGGGAACGGGCGGGCCAGTCCATAGCTTCAATGCCTTCATTTTGCAGGAACTGCTGACACTCCAGCCAGATGAGGTCTGGCATTGTCCTGCATTAGGAGGAACCAGGGCCAACCGCACCAGCATATGGTCTCACAAGGGGTCTGAGGATCTCATCTCAGTACCTAATGGCAGTCAAGCTACCTCTGGCGAGCACATGGAAGGCTGTGCAGCCCTCCAAAGAAATGCCACCCCCACACTATTACTGACCCACTGCAAAACCGATCATGCTGAAGGATGTTGCAGGCAGCAGATTGCTCTCCACGGCGTCTCCAGACTCTGTCACATGTGCTCAGTGTGAACCTGCTTTTATCTGTGAAGAGCACAGGGCGCCAGTGGGGAATTTGCCAATCCTGGTGTTCTCTGGCAAATGCCAAGCGTTCTGCATGGTGTTGGGCTATGAGCACAACCCCCATCTGTGAACGTTGGGCACTCAGACCATCCTCATGGAGTCAGTTTCTAACCGTTTGTGCAGACACATGCACATTTGTGGCCTGCTGTAGGTCATTTTGCAGGGCTCTGGCAGTGCTCCTCCTGTTCCTCCTTGCACAAAGGCGGAGGTAGCGGTCCTGCTGCTGGGTTGTTGCCCTCCTACAGCCCCCCTCCATGTCTCCTGGTGTACTGGCCTGTCTCCTGGTAGCGCCGCCAGCCTCTGGACACTACGCTGACAGACACCGCAAACCTTCTTGCCACAGCTCGCATTGATGTGCCATCCTGGATGAGCTGCACTATCTGAGCAATTTCTGTGGGTTGTAGAGTCAGTCTCATGCTACCATGAGTGTAAAAGCACAACCAACATTCAAAAAGTGACCAAATCATCAGCCAGAAAGCATTGGTACTGAGATGTGGTCCGTGGTCCCCACCTGCAGAACCACTCCTTTATTGAGTGTGTCTTGATAATTGCCAACAATTTCCATCTGTTGTCTATTCCATTTGCACATCAGCATGTGAAATTGATTGTCAATCAGTGTTGCTTCCTTAGTGAACAGTTTGATTTCACAGAAGTTTGATTTACTTGGAGTTATATTCTGTTGTTTAAGTGTTCCCTTTATTTTTTGAGCAGTGTTAATCACATCTTTATATAGTGTGCGTCATTTGTCAGGCAGGTTTCAGCTCCACTGTGGCTTGTTGTGCCGTGTGTTTTGATTTTTAAATGCTTTTAGGAATTGTTTGTGGCTCTTTTGTACCAATAAAATATTGTTATTTTTATGGTGATCCCTGAGTTATGGCATGCTTCTTTTTCTTGAATGACTTCGCTCTTGTCTGACATGCCACATGCTGATCCCTATTATCTCGTGGTGCCCTCCAACTTTCTTTTGAATTCAACAATGTGTCAAGCTGCGAGCTGTTCATAGAATCATTGAATATTAGAGTTGGAAGGGACCTTCGGGGTCATCGTGTCCAACCTCCTGATCAACACTCCAAACGCTTCTACCAAAAACTTTACTCCACACTAGGCAGTATAATACAAAGACTGGCAATTCAGATTGCCAGAAGAGAGTATATATAGGAGAGGGGAGTGGCCAATACTGAACAGCTGAGATCATCCAAGCAGGAAAGCTTTAGAGACTCTAAACTGAACAGTTTATCTCCTGAACTGCTAAAAGAAAATTATACCATTTAATATGAAGGAAAAGTGCTTGTAATCAGTGCAGGAGTACATGAAATCAGACTCTGTTGTCTTCTCGCCCCTCTCTGTCATGATATTCGCTATGTCTCTTTCCTCATGTGCAGGCATTGCAAGACATTAGGTATCCATGGAATAATCCTTTAAGTCTTCTCTTAGCCTTCTTTTTTGCAAGCTAAACATTCCCAGATCCTTTAACTGTTTCTCATAGCACATACTTTGCAGTCTTCTCACTATCCTGGTAGCTTCAGTTTTTCAATGTCTTTTTTTAAAATGTGGTGCCCAGAACTGGACACAGTATTCCAGATGAGGTTTGTCCTCATGATGCATCAGTACCAACTGTCATCTCCTACCTCAGTAATGTAACAATCGGTCTTCATTAAATACAGATTTTACCTATAATTTAAGAATTTTGAAAATGAATCATCAGTCCAAAAGGAAAAAGAAGCATATTCCTCTGTTAAGATATATTACAAAGTTTATTATTTCCATATGAATTATTGATTAATGAAATAAAAATTAGAGCGACAGTTACTCTTTAAGGCCTAATTAAAATAAATTAAAAAAAGATTATTTAACTTTGTATTAGTAAGCTAATAACTTAAAATTGTGGATTTCAGTGTTGGCTTGTGGTGTTTTTCTAGGCAGGGGCTTAGAAAATGTAAAAAGTTGCAAAAAATGCTATATAGATTTTGAGCTTTAAGGCAATTCAGCTACATTTTTAACTTTTTAAGCTGTGTTTATAAATTGAATGGCTGAGAAGTAGCTTCATAGACGAGAGTAAAGTCAGGCCAACAGCATGTTGGTAAGATGTCTGCTAAGTATATTTTCCATAAATCAATAGTAAACATAAAAATAAGTAACCTTGTAATATATTTTATCAAAGAAATCTGCTTCTTTCTTTTCCTGGACTGATCTTTCACTTTGTAAACACTGTATTTATTGAAGACAGCTTTTCACAGTTAGGTACATTGTGTAACTGTTGTTTCAAAAGAACTTGACGTAGAATGTCTATACACCTTTAGCTCCTTCTTCTCCTTCCCACTCCTTTCTCCATTGAATCCTATGAGCACCAACTAATCTCCAGCAATGAGCGAACCCAAACTGCAAAGTTGGGAGTTGGTACCAGACACCTAATATCTGGAGCTGAATTCCGAACATGGACTGCTCTTGGAAGTTCAGAGAGTGAAAGAGAGGGATATTTTCCAGCTCCAAAGTTCAGGTCCCCATTGGTTTCTATGAGGTTTGGGTTCAAGTTTGAGTACAGTTCTGGTACCCGAACCGAACTACAAGGCTGAAGTTGGTTTCTTATTCATTTCGTTTCTTATTCAGAGCTGAAATTGGTTTCTTATTCGTCAGTTTCTTAATCGGCAACTTTTTTTCTGTTTTTTCTAGGTTTAACAACAAAAAAAAAGCATCACAATAATAACATACAATGCAGCGAGATGCCCTGATGTGAATACACTTAAAAACAGCTACAAAAACTATAAAACTGGCACAAAAATGGGCATTAAAGTGAGCACCAAAGAGCGTTAAAGAAAGAGTTAAATGACTTTGGGCCACTGATATCACACTGCAGACATATAGAACAGGGAGCCCAACACCAAAACCAGGTATCTCCAGCCTGGCCCAAATGGGTTCTAGGCATCAGAACTGGCATCAAAGTGGGCAAACAGCCGATTTTCACCGATTTGAATAAGTAACTAATGTTTTTAAGGGGTTAAATGACTTTGGGCCACTGATCTCACACTAAGAATACACAGATAGTGATGCCTCGCATCAAACCCAGGTCCCTCTAGCCTGGTCCAAATGGGTTCTGGGCATCAGAACTGGCATCAAAGTGGGCAGACATTTGATTTTGGCCACTTTAATAAGTAACTGGTGTTTTTTAGGGGTTAAATGACTTTGGGCCGCTCATTTGCCCTTCATCAAACCCTGGTCCCTCTAGCCTGGCCCAAATGGGTTCTGGGCATCAGAATTGTATTTAAGGGGTTAAATGACTTGGGTCACTGATATCACACTGCAAACATATAGAACAGGGAGCCCTACACCTAACCCAGGACCCTGTAGCCTGGCCAAAATAGGTTCTGGCCAAAAAAATTGGCATCAAAGTGGGCAAACAGCCAATTTTCACAGATTTGAATAAGTAACTGATGTTTTTTAGGGGTTAAATATCTTTGGACCACTCATCTCACACTAAGAATACACATATAGTGATGTCCTGCATCAAACCCAAGTCCCTCTAGCCTGGCCAAAATGGGTTATGGGCATCAGAATCAGAATTGGCATCTAAGTGGGCAAAAAGTAAATTTTCACAGATTTAAATAAGTTACTGAAGTTTTTAAGGGGTTAAATGACTTTGGGCCACTGACCTCACACTAATAATACTCAGATAATGATGCCCTGCATCAAACCCAGGTCCCTTAAGCCTGGTTCAAATGGGTTCTGGGCATCAGAATTGGCAAGTACTTGCTTCAGCTGGATGTGTGTCAGAAGGCACAGATACAGCTGAAGTGTTTTGCAGCGCATGAAGTTGCCATCGCTTGGACGCTGAAATCAACTCCTGTCACTTGGACGTTGAAATCAGCTGCTAGTTTCAGTAGATGACATGGTGGGGGAAAGGAAGGTGAGTAGCAATGTTTGTGTTTTTTTCTATGTGTTGAACAGCGTCGCCAGCAGAATGGGGGACATATACCAGGATGGAGGCACTTATACAAGGATGGGGTTACATATATAAGAATGGGGGTTCATATATCAGGATGAAAGGCATATATACTAAAGATGGGGGAGCATATACATGGATTGGGGGAGCATATGCAAACATGAGGGATCACATACAAGGATGGGGACATATACATGGATTGGGGGAAGCATATACAAGGATGGGGGAGCATATATCTTGATTGAGGGAGCATATACAAGGATGTGGGGAGCAAATAAAAGGATGGGAAGGGGGAGAATATACCAGGATGGGGGGAGCAAATAACAGGATAGTAACCTCAGTATTCAGGTTAAATTGCCGTGTTGGCACTTTGAGATAAATAAGTGGGTTTTGGGTTGCAGTTTGGGCACTCAATTTCTAAAAGGTTTGCCATCACTGGCATAGTGTGACCCGATTCTCTTGCATATAGAGAAGATGGAAGAAAAAGTATTAGTTACTTATCGGTAATGGTATTTTTTGGAGCCCATGACAGCACCACGAGAGAGTGGATCTGCCCTTCAGAGACAGGAAGCCTACAGATATAAAAGGACGGCACCTCTCCTATGCATTAGTTGGATTATAGAGCCCAAGAGAACCTCCATGGAATTCATGGTGCTATATAAATAATAATAATAATAATAATAATAATGACAGAATATATACAAGACTCTAACACCGAACAATTTCACACATGTGAAAACTTAGAGGAAGAAGTGCACACCCACATGTGAAGGAAGGGAATCTAAGGGTGCTGTCATGGGCTCCAAAAAATACAGTTACTGGTAAGTAACTAAGACATTATTCAGTCTCCGATGAGAGCACCATGCATTCCAGAGAGGTAATAATCGCCTTAGGAAGAGACCACAACCTGCTGTACCCTTATACCAAAGGTGAGATCCGAGGAGGCACCCATAACCAACCTATAATGATTATAAAAGGTGGAAGGAGAAGACCATATAGCTGCCCCACAAATCTAGTTGATTGAGAGTTTGACCTTTCCGCCCATAAGGTTGCCATGTCTCGAGTGGAATGCGCCCTTAGAACTTCCAGTGCCGGCCATGCTAAAGAAACAGCCTCCCTAATCCACCTAGCCAAAGTACTCTTTTACACCCTAAGACCTTTCCTGGTCCCCTGGAAGGACACAAGGCATTATCCTTCTTCCAAGGATAACATCTAGAGCAGGGGTTCCCAACCTGTAGCTCGGGAGCCACATGTGGCTCGCGGTCCCATGAATTGTGGCTCGCGGCTGTCTGCCAGCTTGGTGCTTTACCCCCAAGTCTAGCAAACAGGTATGAGGAGAAAATCTAAAAATGGTGAATTTTGTGAGTAGCCCTGCACAGAGGAGAAGATCTGGATGCACATATACTGGTCTTAAGGGTCTAGAGAAAATTTAAATATACTACCTGTTAGAGGAGGTGCATGAAGCTGGATGAGACAGTGTGTTGGGAGTGCTGGATGGGAGAATACTGAATGGGGTTTTGGGGGATCGCTGGATCTAGGTATACTGCTTCGGGATGATTTCTGTGGAAAAGCTTTGGTTATCATTATACCCGTTATGGGGGCTCTGGTTGATACTATTATGAGGGGGGAGGGAGCTGGATGTGGCTCACGACCCGCTCTCAGAGCTGAATGTGGCTCTCTAGGTCTGAAAAGTTGGGGACCACTGGTCTAGAGTATGAAGCTTCCTTTCTTTCTGGTTAGTAGGATTGGGGAGAAAGGAGGGGAGAACTATCTCTTGTGACCTGTGGAATCTGGAAGCTACTTTGGGCAAGTAAGCTGGATCTGGCCTAAGCACCACCCTGTCATCCAGGAATTGTGTATATGGAGGGAGTCTAGAAAGAACCTGGATATCACTCACCCTCCGGCGCAGATGTCAATTCAGCCAGGAAGGCTACCTTAAGGGAGAGCTCCTTCATTGAAATTGAGCTAATGGGCTCAAACGGGGCCTCTGTCATAGCTGTGAGAACCAAGTTCAAGTCCCACGGCATAATCTTTTCTTTATAAATGGGTATAGATCTACTTGAGGCTTTAATAAATCTGGCCACCCAGTAATTACCTGCGATGTCACAGCTAAATAAGGCCCCCAGGGCTGACAATTAGACCTTAAACGTACTTGTGGAAAGACCCATCTCCAGACCCTTTTGAAGGAACTCCAGAATTTTACCTACTGGTACCCCCTCCTCGGCTCTAAATTGTGAGGTAGATAGAAATTTTCTCCAGGTCCTGGCATAGATCCTGGTCGTAATTACCTTCCTACTCTTTAGGAGAGTGGCTATCAAATTGGGGGAAAACCCCTTACCCCTCAGTTTTGACCTCTCAAATTCCATGCCATCAGTTGAAGCCCCTCCACTCGTGGATGGTAGACTGGCCCCTGGGAGAGTAGACCAGATGTTCCGGTAGCACCTATGGATCGGAAACCAACATGGTCCTTAGTCACCAAAACCACACCCTCCTGGGCCAAAAGGAGGCAATTACTATAACTCTTGCCCTGTTCTCCCTGATCTTCCTCACCACTAGAGGCAAAAGGGCTAAGGGGGAAAGGCATAACTCAGGTTGAAGCTCCACTTTATCAAGAAAGCATCTACCACTAGCGGACTTTCTCTGGGGTTGAGAGAACAGAATCGCCTCACTTTTCTGTTCTTCCTTTTGGCAAAGAGGTCTATGTCTGGCTGACCCCACATCCTCACAATTTGGTCAAAGACGGTACTTTTCATCATAGGTTGCGGTTCAAAATCTCTGCCCTGATGTTGTCCTTTCCTCTTATGTGCAGCGCTGTCAAAGATAGAAAATGCTCCTCTGCTATTTGAAACAGCCGCACTGTCACTTCCATTAGGGTCTGGACAGAGTTCCACCTTGGTCGTTGATGTAGGCCACAGCAACCTGATTGTCAGAGAGGATCCTTACGTGATGACCCTGTAAGTATACAAGGAGCCCTTTAACTGCCAGTTCTACTGTGGACAGCTCCTTCAGGTTAGATGAACTCTCTATCATTAACCAACACGTCCCATTGTATGGTTCTTGTATGGAACTGTGCCCAACGGACCACTGGGATGCAGGAGGTTAGCAAACCCAACAGGGACATAGCCCGCCTAAGGGACATAGTGGGAAGGTTTGATGCTCTTAATACTTGGTGCCGGAGGTGAATCAATTTACCAGGCGGCAGACGACACTCTTGCCTCTCTTGAGTCCAGAATGAGCCCCCGAAACTGCTGCACTTTCAAGGGTTGTAGCTGAGATTTTTTAATGTTCAGTAGCCAACCCAAGCATTCCAGAGTGGACATTGTCCTCTTTACCTGAACTGAGCAATGATCAGCTGACCTGCCTACAATAAGAAAATTGTCCAGGTAAGGAATATTCAGGACTTTGGTTTCACGCAGGTGGGCCATGACTTTGGCAACTACCTTTGTAAAAACACGAAGGGCCATGGCAAGACCAAAAGGGGAGAGCTCTAAATTGGAAATGCCTAACCCAGTCCACCATTACTACTGCCACCCTAAGGAACCGCTGATGATCTGCGTGAATAGGCAGATGGTAGTATACATCTTTTAGTTCCAACACCACCACAAAACAGTTTTCAAAAATTAGCTTTATTGCCAAATCAATAGATTCCATCTTGTAGGGGCACACTACCAAGAACCCATTTAGAGCTCTTAGATTAATGATAGCCCTGAAGGAGCCATCCGGTTTCCAAATCAGAAAAAGGAGGGAGTAAATCCTCTACCCCACTTCGGCCCAGGAACCTCCACCAGGACCTCCTTATGCCATAGCTCCAGGACCTTAGCCTCCATGGCTCCCTGTTCTGAGGGGGATGACCGGGAAGGGGTTATCATGAATTTATCCCATGGGATAGAAAAAAATTCCAACCTCAGTCCTGATTATATCAGGCTACGCACTTACAGTCATGGCCAAAAGTTTAGAGAATAACACAAATATTATATTTTCACATGATCTGCTGCCCTCTGGTTTTTATGTGTGTTTGTCAGATGTTTTTATCACATACTCATAATATGATTGCAATTATATTTCTGTAACAAAAGGTTATATTGACAGTTAGAATGAGTTAATGCAGCAAGTCGATATTTGCAGTGTTGACCCTTCTTCAGGACCTCAGCAATTCTCCCTGGCATGCTCTCAATCAACTTCTGGATCAAATCCTGACTGATAGCAGTCCATTCTTGCAAAATCAATGCTTTTATTTTGTCTGAATTTGAAGGCTTTTGTTTGTCCACCCGTCTCTTGATGATTGACCACAAGTTCTCAATGGGATTAAGATCTGGGGAGTTTCCAGGCCATGGTCCCAAAATCTCTATGTTTTGTTCCCTGAGCCATTTAGTTATCACCTTTGCTTTATGGCAAGGTGCTCCATCATGTTGAAAAAGGCATTGTTGATCGCCAAACTGCTCTTGGACGGTTGGGAGAAGTTGCTCTTGGAGGACATTCTGGTACCATTCTTTATTCATGGCTGTGTATTTAGGCAAGACTGAGAGAGAGCCCATTCCCTTGGCTGAGAAGCAACCCCACACATGAATGGTTTCAGGATGCTTGACAGTTGGCATGAGACAAGACTGGTGGTAGCGCTCACCTGGTCTTCTCCGAATAAGCCGTTTTCCAGATGTCCCAAACAATCGAAAAGGGGATTCATCAGAGAAATGACTTTACCCCAGTCCTCAGCAGTCCACTCCCTGTACCTCTTGCAGAATATCAGTCTGTCCATGATGTTTTTTTCTGGAGAGAAGTGGCTTCTTTGCTGCCCTCCTTGAGACCAGGCTTTGCTCCAAGAGTCTCTGCCTCACAGTGCGTGCAGATGCACTCACACCTGCCTGCTGCCATTCCTGAGCAAGCTCTGCACTGCTGGTAGCCCGATCCCGCAGCTGAAACACTTTTAAGAGACGGTCCTGGCGCTTGCTGGTCTTTCTTGGGCGCCCTGGAGCCTTTTTGGCAACAAGGGAACCTCTCTCCTTGAAGTTCTTGATGATGCGTTAGATTGTTGACTGAGGTGCAATCTTTCTAGCTGCGATACTCTTCCCTGTTAGGCCATTTTTGTGCAGTGCAATGATGACTGCACGTATTTCTTTAGAGATAACCATGGTTAACAGAAGAGAAACAATGATGCCAAGCACCAGCCTCCTTTTAAAGTGTCCAGTGGTGTCATTCTTACTTAATCATGACAGATTGATCTCCAGCCCTGTCCTCATCAACACCCACACCTGTGTTAATGGAGCAATCACTGAAACGATGTTAGCTGGTCCTTTTAAGGCAGGGCTGCAATGATGTTGAAATGTGTTTTGGGGGATAAAGTTCATTTTCTAGGCAAATATTGACTTTGCAAGTAATTGCTGTTAAGCTGATCACTCTTTATAACATTCTGGAGTATATGCAAATTGCCATTAGAAAAAATGAAGCAGTAGACTTTGTAAAAATTAATATTTGTGTCATTCTCTAAACTTTGGGCCATGACTGTAGTCACTATTGGTAACCGGTTGGGTAGAAGGCCGACAACCTACCCCCTACTAGAGCTAGCAGTCATTGGGACGGTTTCTTACACTGTAATGAGGAGCCTCCAAACATGAACCCCTTACCTCTTTTCTTCCTCTCATCCCACTTGGCTCGGTCCCTGGAGGGCTTCCTACGATTGGACCTTCTTCTACCGAAGGGATGCCGGTAGGAAAGGGTCAACAAGCTGGGGAATTTCTTTTTATTGTCCCCTGCCTTCTCCATAAGCTCATCCAGGATTGGTCCAAAGAGATACTACCCTCCCTCTCCATGGAATGGAGCAAAGTCTGGATCTGGCCTGACTATCCACCGGCTAGCACTTTAGCCATAATGCTCTCCGAGCAGTGTTAGAAAGGCACGCTGCTCTAGCTGGTATCCTGACTGGAGTCAGTCGATGCATCAGACAAAAATGCTGCAGCACCCTGAATCACCGGTAAGGTGCTTAGAATAGTCTTGCGCGAGGCTCCCCCTTTCAACTGAGTCTCTAGTTGGTTCAGACAGACCATCGTTGACCTGGCCGTACATGTGGATGCTCCTGCTGGTCTCAGGGATCCTGTCGACATCTCCCATGCCCCCTTAAGGAATGTGTCTGCCTTCTTATCTAGAGGGTCATTTAGGGTCTCCAGGTCCTCAAAGGGCAATGAGGATCTTTTTGATGTCTTGGCCACTGCTGCATAAAGCTTTGGGGCTTTATCGCAAGTGTTGGCTACAGGATCCTCAAAGGGGTAAATGCCGGGGCAAGGGAGCCCCACTTCTCCGACCTCTTCCCCTCCTGGCATACTAGAGCCTGGATTTTTCATTCAAGGGGGAAGGACATGCGCTTCATTTGGTCCAGACCCCCAAATATTAAATCCTGTACAGAACGTTATGGCTTAGACTCCACTATCCCCATAATGCCCCTGACCGCTTTCACCAATTTATCCATGCAGTCTATGGGAAAGCAAAAGTGGCCAGAGTCCTCTTCCAAAGAAGAGGAAGTTGAAGGTGATGAGTCGTAAGAGTCCTTTTTTCCTAAATAGTCAATAGAGGAGTCTGACTCTGGGAACCTTGTCTTATGTCCTTTTTCCTTCCCCTTGGGAACGTTCCCTGGGCCAAAGACCTCATGGACTCCCTCACTTCTGCTCTAATATTATCCTTCAGGCTTGTGGGGAAGATAGGAGTCTCCTCTGCTACCTGTGGGGGGCAGTAAGCATGAGGTAATGTACTCTATATTAACCTCTTCCCCACGGTAAAGCCTCATCATCTGCTGGACACAGGACTAAATCTTTTCGGACAGGAATCCGGCAGGGGGGGATCTGCAAAGGGTACATTCCTTGTGTATTCACTTCCCTGTACAATTCTATCCCTGGCAAGGAAGGAGAAATAAGGGGAAGAATGCATCACTGAGTGAACATTCACAAAGATCACTTACCAGAGCGCAGTGAGTAGGTACCAGAAAACGAGGGGGGCACATCACAGCCGATGCTGCTGACTCGTCCGCTCTAGAGGAGCTCCTGCAGCGGGACCGAGCACTTGCCTGGCCATTACCTGTATTGTCACCGGTCTTTCGCTGGGCTGTACGGGACTTCTAAACAGATTGCATTTGCTGCTGTGCAGGGATTACCTGCTCCTGCTGCACATTTGCTCAGAAGCACTGGAGTCTGGGCAGCTTTACCCTTTATTACCCCCCCACCGGATATGTGGGTTAGCAGATCCTGGCCTGGATGCCTCTTCCTCCCCCAGACCTGTCATGCCCCCAGTGCGGCATGACCTCCAAAGTGCCCCACCCCCCACAGACCTGCCTACCAGACAACGGCCGCATCCCAACAGCATGACCATGGCAGCATCATATGGTTTAGCCGGCTGACATCCAGCCACCCGGACGCGTCACCATAGCTACCCCGGCCACATCAACGGGGATGCCGACCGCATCTCAGGGCCTGCACAGGATGAGTCATCGGCTGAGCCTCCGGCCGAGTCAATGGCACACTGCCGGCCCCAGGACACAACACAGCCCCGGCAGCATGTCGGGCAGCTCCACGCTGGATACACAGGTGTATACTTACCTTCCAACGCTGGCCCTCTGGAGAAGGTAATCCACTGGACACCACTCCATTCCTTTCCAGGTATATCTGTAGGAAGGGGTTCCCATTTGCTCATGGGAGGGAAAAAGTCCACTTAATCATTAATGTGACAATTTTGTACTTTGAGATACATGTCTAAGTAAATCAAGTTAGCTTTTAGTAAGTAATTCTCTCATGACATCAATGACATCTTATTTTCGCACCAATAGTGGTCATTTTATTCACGATTAACTACACTATAATATTTGGGTGATAAGAAATAGTATGTAAAAAGACATGCTGCACTTCAAATTCAATTAATTGGTCGTCATAGCTTATATCGATAGTCCACTATCCAATAAACGTTAACTTACCAAATTATTATACTCCAATAAATATTCTCTATAATGCAATATCATACTGTAAAATTAAACAGGTTGTCCACAACCCCTTCTTGAACTAAAGGTTTGGCACCAATAAAATAAAGCTTTTATTCCCCTCCCATGCCAATGCCATTCCAGCGGTGTCGGGACTCTAGTTCCCAGGGCTCTGAGGTTGTTTTGACATGTGAGCCCGGCACCAATCAGCGTTGAGGTCATGGTCCCAGTCTTCAAACAAATTGAACATAAAGAGGACGTCCAGGCTGTGACTGATCTCGGACTTCCTCTTCATATTTAATTCATACAAAGGCGGGGACATTGATAACAGCGCTGATTGGGCACTAGGCTCAAGTGTGCCAACAACTGCACGACTGGAACGTGTCGGCATAGGAGACTATAAACTTTTTTATTTTATCGGGGTGTTAGAGTGGTCTCCCAAGTGAGACCCTCTAAGTACATTTAGATCAAGAAGAGGTTGTCCCAGTAGTGAACAACCGCTTTAAAGCAGCAACCCAACATTTTTATTTATACCTGCATAGTGAAGCATAGACTGTTAAATAGTAATGTTGAGGCTTTTGTGTGTGCCCTCTGTATATCTGTTTTAGTTGACATGCCATATCTGGTTAGGCTGTGACCTTAATCCCTTCCTCCCTCTGATTTGGTTCCCAATCTGCCAATTTTCAGTGTAAAGAAGACGAAAGAGTCCTGGAAATATTGATATAGCCCCCTAAGAGACCTTGTCTCAGCATCATAGAACCTGTCTGGGATTACATTTAGAGACGAGACTATGCATAAACCCAACATGCACAGAAGATCAGTGGTTAGTTCTCCAAGATGTTTGGAATAACCTACCTGCTGAGCAGGGCTGTGGAGTCGGTAAGCCAAACTTCCGACTCATCAATTTCCAGGACACCAACTCCGACTGACTCAGACTCCACCTCCACAGCCCTGCCACTGAGTACAACCAAAAACTGTGTGCAAGTGCACCTAGAAGGATTAATGCTGTTTTGAAGACAAATGGTGGTCACATCAAATATTGATTTGATTTTTATTCTGTTCATTAACTTTGCATTTTTAAACTGATAAACCATTAACACTTTTGTTTTTGAAAGTACACATTTTGCAGCACTTATTCCACACCTGCCTAAAACTATTGCACAGCCCTGTGCACACACATACCCACACAATTTGGCAAAACTATTTCCGAAAAACATTCTGATTGAATGCTTGGACTAAATGACAAACATGTACACTGGATCTGAATGCAATATTTTGTGTCCTTGACCCTTCCTGCCATCTGCTCCACAAGTGTGTGTTTTCAAGCTGAAGAAACAGCATCTTTTAAATCCAATTCTTTGATCAGTTTGCAAGGCAACATTTTGTTAATTCCATCAGACTCTGCTGGACTGTGCCAAAAAACCCTTAGGCCTTTAACACATTTACAGACACACCACTGGCCACCATCCATTACTGTGATCGAAACACAAGAATACAGAAAAATACATTTGTAAAGTAAAAAAGGAAAACAATAGGGAATTACAAAGTGAATCATGGCCGTACCTTAGGCTACGCATAATGTAAATGAAATATCTGTCAAATGTGAAATATTTCAAGGACATCATTTTTTTCCTTTACAGTACTTAACATTTTAGATTTACGTTTATGTTTCTCATTGTATTATATGACCAAGCACACAAACTTTATTACCCATAGATATTTAATATCAAACTCAGTCCTTCTGACCCTTTACTTGAAATTGCAGCTTTCAGGTAATATACCTGGGAGAAAAACTCCAATGGTTAGACCATAGTGGTCATACTGTGGCATTAGGATTTCCCAGGTATGTAAAATGAAAATAAACCTTGTATCGCTGTAAGGGCGCAGTCAGACGGCAATATAGTTGGGAGCAAATTTGAAACGTAGTGTAGGACTGACCGGCGGCTCTCTCAACCAGAGCGCGACAGCTGCATAGAAATACATGAAGCTCTCACGCTCAAGTCAGGAGAGCCACTGGCTAGTGCGCTGTGTTACGATCTCGGTCCCAACACGTCTGACTGCACTCCAACACTAAGGGAAACCATCTGATATGGCAATGATATGTATTCAATAACTTTCATAACGTAATTTTCGAGCACTTTGGCCCAGATTCATGATTTCTGTTAATCCAGTTTTCATCTATTTGCTCTTTATTTTAGTTTCTTTAGTACTTGAGCCTTATTCTTTCAAAATGGCGCAAAAGGTATATAGATTCATGAAATGTGACTTTCCAAATGTCGCATTTTGTTGTTGAATGTCATTTTAGCTTCGCCACCCACGAATTATGGTTTCAGGAGAAATTAATCATTTTGCGCATTTTTGGACAAACTTTTTTTTTTTTTTTTTTAAGATTTGCGACTTTTGGTGCTGAAAAGTTGCAAGAAACAGTTAAAGACAAAAAGAGTATTGTTGATTTCACACCAAATTCATGAACCGCATGCGCTATTTTGAAGAATTTAGCAACACATTTTTAAGGGGACAATTGCAAATGATGAAGCAGGACCCTTTGTTTTTCTCAGAAGCAATAACTCCTCTTTAATGAGGACCTTTCACCAAATATTTCATGTTGAAAAGCACACACGATGTAATAATGGTTGCGGAGCAGAATAAAAGGGGCAGTACTGAAGAGTACAGTTTCATTACAAACACTTCTAATATCTCTCCTTCCATAGTGCTCCCAGCGCTGCCAAATCACAAGCAGGCATCCACGTACAAGTGAATATATATAAAAAAAAAAATTAAAATAAAAAAAATAAACCCATAGAGCCATAAATAGCCTAGAACAGGCTGAGTGTCTGCTTTCACCTTCAATAGTATGTGGGTGGGGGGTATTGGGAGGAAAGGGCAGTACAGCAGAGTCGGTAGCATTACACTTAGGGTGGTTTTACACTTACCACATTTTTTGCGATCCGTTTTAGGGGGCCGTATCGCCGCATTTTTTGTAGTGTACCGCAATAATGGGCCGCAAAAAATGTTTGCGGATCGACGTTTTTTTTCCAATACTATGGAAATAGTATTGGAGAAAAAAAACGGTGTTCCACAAAACCGGAAGTGACGGCTCGCCGCTCTTCCGTTTTGTTTTTGCAGCCCCATTGACTTAAATGGGCGCCGTGTTCGTACGCCGTGAAAAATATCGAGCAAGCCATTGAATTTTTGCGGGACAATTTTGCGGCCCCATAGAAAGCTATTGGGGCAGCAAAATCGGCCTGCAAAAATACGGTAAGTGTAAAACCACCCTTACTTTGGCAATGCTAATTTGTATTCGGTCCTACCAATAGAGCTCTTTTGAATTTGAGAGGAGAGCTACAAGAAGTGTTTGTAAAGAGATTTACTCTGCAACACTTCCCTTACCCTGCCCTGACTGTCAAGAGATGAGGGAGAGCTAAAGGCTGTTAGTTAATCACACTCTGGTCTGCTGTGCTCCATCACGTCTTCAAATTCTAGTGAGGAGAGCAGACTGTTTGTCAACACATTAGGTATGAAACAGCAAATAGAGCAAAGAGGTTTACCCGTATAGGCCTCCAGACAAATGCACTCTCAGGGTGCAGTGGACCCATATAGTTAAGATGGCAACACAGGTGCATGAATACCGATATAAAACAACCGCTCGCAGCCTACCAATATATGGAGGGGGCGGTTGCCTGGTATGTTAATGCACAGCAAAACACTTGCATGCGGCGCTGTTCACACTAAGGCCATGCACAGCATCCAGGCCAGCCTAGTAGTGACACCCTTCTATTAGCTCAGGCGGGCTGGCCCAGCGCTATCAAAATGCATGCCATGTGAACAGACGCCGCAGTTTGCAAGACCAAATGGGCCCAACTGCACCCTGGATAAAAAGTGCAAAAAACACATTAAAAAAATTATTTTAAATAATGTGGAGTATTAGCTGATATTTTGGCCAAAATACGTGAGCCCGTAACCTACGTCAAAGATCTCCACGTTTACGGGTACCTAACACTAATCCTAGGACTAATAAAGCACAAAAAGAGGACTTGAAAGTCCACGAATAATATGAAACAGCAAATAGAGCAAAGAGGTTTACCCGTATAGGCCTCCAGACAAATGCACTCTCAGGGTGCAGTGGACCCATATAGTTAAGATGGCAACACAGGTGCATGAATACCGATATAAAACAACAGCTCGCAGCCTACCAATATATGGAGGGGGCGGTTGCCTGGTATGTTAATGCACAGCAAAACACTTGCATGCGGCGCTGTTCACACTAAGGCCATGCACAGCATCCAGGCCAGCCTAGTAGTGACACCCTTCTATTAGCTCAGGCGGGCTGGCCCAGCGCTATCAAAATGCATGCCATGTGAACAGACGCCGCAGTTTGCAAGACCAAATGGGCCCAACTGCACCCTGGATAAAAAGTGCAAAAAACACATTAAAAAAATTATTTTAAATAATGTGGAGTATTAGCTGATATTTTGGCCAAAATACGTGAGCCCGTAACGTACGTCAAAGATCTCCACGTTTACGGGTACCTAACACTAATCCTAGGACTAATAAAGCACAAAAAGAGGACTTGAAAGTCCACCAATAATATGAAACAGCAAATAGAGCAAAGAGGTTTACCCGTATAGGCCTCCAGACAAATGCACTCTCAGGGTGCAGTGGACCCATATAGTTAAGATGGCAACACAGGTGCATGAATACCGATATAAAACAACCGCTCGCAGCCTACCAATATATGGAGGGGGCGGTTGCCTGGTATGTTAATGCACAGCAAAACACTTGCATGCGGCGCTGTTCACACTAAGGCCATGCACAGCATCCAGGCCAGCCTAGTAGTGACACCCTTCTATTAGCTCAGGCGGGCTGGCCCAGCGCTATCAAAATGCATGCCATGTGAACAGACGCCGCAGTTTGCAAGACCAAATGGGCCCAACTGCACCCTGGATAAAAAGTGCAAAAAACACATTAAAAAAATTATTTTAAATAATGTGGAGTATTAGCTGATATTTTGGCCAAAATACGTGAGCCCGTAACCTACGTCAAAGCCCGCCTGAGCTAATAGAAGGGTGTCACTACTAGGCTGGCCTGGATGCTGTGCATGGCCTTAGTGTGAACAGCGCCGAATGCAAGTGTTTTGCTGTGCATTAACATACCAGGCAACCACCCCCTCCATATATTGGTAGGCTGCGAGCGGTTGTTTTATATCGGTATTCATGCACCTGTGTTGCCATCTTAACTATATGGGTCCACTGCACCCTGAGAGTGCATTTGTCTGGAGGCCTATACGGGTAAACCTCTTTGCTCTATTTGCTGTTTCATATTATTCGTGGACTTTCAAGTCCTCTTTTTGTACTTTATTAGTCAACACATTAGGTAGAAAAAGACCGTGCGCATCGAAGAGTTTCCAAAAATACATAAAAATTCTTTATTGCTGCATAGAATTTGCTTCGACCCATCAGGTCTTTATCAAGCAAGAAGCTTGATAAAGACTTGATAGGTCAAAACGTTGCTTTTAAACTACTTCCAAAAACCTTGCTGTAACTAATTAAGCAAAAAAGTGCATTTAAATAACACAAACTTCTTAGTAATACTGTTTTTGATCAAAAATAGCATAAAAGCCATCCCACTGTTGACAAGGTGACTCTGATCGGGATGGTCCTACACTAATATTAAAAACCTTATCATGTGTGAAAAAATCAGGCAAAAGGACTGGGTTCCAAGCAGTGAACATCAGTCTGAAGAAGCCTTTAGATACAATTTCCAGCGCAGGAGAGGGAGGCCACACCCCAGACTTGCACAGAATGCCCTTATTCACACATTGAGGTCAACTCTCACACATGGCAAGGTGTAAGATATGGCAAAATTGATATCTAAATTATATCATTTTGATTTCTGATGTAATTCCCCATCAAGGTACTGTTTGGCCCAAAAATACTTGCTTCATACCACTCAGCCCCCTTCCCTTGGCATTCGTTCCCCAGGATAAATGTTTTTCTTTAATTAAACTCCAGGAACAAGCCCATTGAAGCTCTGGTCCCCACCAATTATCACAGGAGTGTGAACTCTCCTGCAGGCCCAGTTAAACTGGATTCCTTTGTCTAACTCAAGCACCACAGGTCAGAGCAAAGCTCTGAGGTATTGAATCTGGAAAATGACCTATAATAACAGAATGCAATATCTCTGAGCCTAGCAGAACACATTCTTGGAACCGGCATTCCTTCTCCCAAATGCCCATGTCTGGCAGTCACCTGTAGACCCCTGTGTTATGGAATTATGAAGCATAACTACCAGGGATTACATACAGTAGGCATATTTGGTCTCCCTGTGCAGATAAAATACAGCAGAATCCAGTGGCACCGCTGCCATTCCATTCAGAGCTACCAGTGGAAAGTTATGGGCCATCCACGGCTCTGCCTGGAAAATCATACTCTCAGATATGGGAGGAAGAAGGCAGCCCAACCCAGGGGTGGGCACAGAGTGTGGGAGGGAGCAGCCTTGGGGTAAGAGGCAGCTCCTCATTTTTGAGCTGAGTTCTACTGGCAGGAAGTCGGTTACCGGATGTGGCCAAGGGAACCACGTAACTAAGATTTGGACCTGTGATCCATCAGTGCCTCAATAACTCATACCTATAAGGGAAGCCTTTCCGGTGACTATTTGCCCTCGGTGCAGTTTCCTTACTGACCTGAGGCAAGTGGTGGTGCCAGAGAGCTGATTACCGCTGGATCCTTCTCTCCCCTCCCGAGGTGAGCAAAGTCGACACCCCCTTCCCTGTGTTATTCATCACAGATTGGTGGCAGAGCGATGGGATCGAGATAATAGTGTGAGCTGAGCACTAGACAGAACGAGTGCAAGCACTGTAGAGGTGTGGGTGCTCGGGTTGCCACTGTCTCCGTGACCGAGGACTGAAAAGACTGGCTGCAAGCACTCGAAGCTGGACAAGAATGATGGCCGCGGAGATAGCCCGTATTGCGGAGAATAACTGTACTGGTTCTGACAAAGGGGTGAATCAGGGGGTTCCTGCCCGAGCTCCCCAAGTGTCTCACCACCAGTGTACTACCCTGCCACAGGAGAATGCCCTCCTACTGCCCTTCTCCCCGGGCAGGTCAGATCGGAGGCCCTCTTTCAAGCTGTCCTGGCAAATCTCGAGGTGGGGCATGAGGAAGCCTCCGCAGCCCTCCTGAAGGCGGTGGAGCACCAGGCAGAGGGCGAGGCGGTGTAACGCCGTGAAGCTGCAGGGCGGCAGCATCAGCTGGAGTTGGCTCGGCAGGGTCTCCTACCGCACACCACAGCGCCTCCGGAACCCAAGACAGCCAAGGTCCGAGCTGAGGACTTCTCCTTGCTGGAGAAGGATGGAGACCTGGATTCCTTTATGCGAGCCTTTGAGCGGACCTGCCGACAGTACCATCTGGCCTCAAATCAGTGGGCCAAGTACCTGACCCCCCCGTTTGAGGGGTAAGTCTCTGGAAGTTTTGGGGGACTTACCTGCTGGGGTGGAACATGACTATGAGAACATCAAACAGGCAATCATCCAGCAGTTCAACCTCACAATGGAGTCTTACAGCACAAAGTGCCAGAGCCTGCAAAAAGGCCCCAAAGACACATGGGCCGACCACATGAGGGACCTTATGAGGGCTGCAGAGCACTGGATCAAGTGTCTGGAGTTCACCACCAGCCATGAGATCCAGAAAGCGTTTGTCACAGAGCAATTCTTGTGGAACTGCCCAGAGGACCTCCAGCAGTACCTCCATGATCGGAAACCAAAGGGGGCCGCAGCTACAGCTGCCCTGGCAGATGACTATCCAACAATCGGGCCCCTGAAGCTAAGCGGGCCGCCCACAACACCTGGAGAGGGGGGTAAGACTCATCCTGCCCCTGTTTCCACAGCCCTGAGAGTGCAAGGGGCAACCCCACTGCTTCCCTCTCCAAGCCAGGGGTAGCACCCAGGAGATGTCACTTCTGCAACCAACCAGGACACTTCAGGGCCATGTGTCCCCAGCGCCACAAGGCCCCGTCCTCATCCCCAAAACTGTCCCGTCATGTGTGTGGGTGGGGGTGGTGGGAGGTCCTGTAACAATTACCAGCCTGTCACAGTAAACCACGCCACTGCTATGGGACTGCGGGACACTGGCGCTGAAATGACTCTTGTACGGCCTGAGATGGTCTCCCCCCAGGACTTGATAACCAGAAAAACCCTCGCCGTTTTCAGGATTGGAGGCATTGATCCGGCGCTGCCCGTCACCAGTGTTCATCTGGACTGGGGTGCCGGGAGGGGAATGAGGGAGATGGGAGTGTAGGAGAATATTCCCGTAAATGTTTTACTTGGGACAGATTTTGCGGCGGCTAGTGTCACAGTATATGGCTGCTGAGACCCCAAGTCCTGATCCACCACTGTGTCTTGATTTGTCTACTCCTAGTAATGTTGTACATGTGTAGCCTGTTCCTTCTGCATCAAGGGGGGAGGTGGGAGCTGAGAGTCACTCCTGAGCTGACAGGACACATGCAGCACAGATGAAATAGAGCCAAAAGACACAGGAAGGTGTGAGAATGCCCCCAGGTGTGATGAGACCGTGTGCTCTGAAGGGAGAGGTAGGGGGCAGGTAGCTGCAAGGCCAGAACCAAAGTTGGTGGGAGGGGCTGCCATAGAGATTGTATGGCCCCTAGATGAGTCCAAACTGCTGGGTTCTGTGCAGCTGCAGGAAAGGGAACGTGCCAATGGGGTTGGGGCTGTAACAGGAGAGGTGGAGCGTCCAGGTAAGGTCCCAGGGCAGGAGGTTCCCACACCCGGGATGCCAGGAGACCAAGTCGGTCCACCTGACTCGGCGACTTGCGTGGAAGCCGAGGGGAGGCAGGCACTACCAAGGGTTACAGCGATCATGGCCGCTGTCACCAGGAGTGGGAGTGCTGGAGCCCAAGGAGCCTCACAGAGGTCTGACGGCATTCCCCCTTCTGACCAAGTGGCGGCTGAGCCAGAGGGAGGTCCTGGAGAACTGACAGAAGACGAGGCAGTTTCGTATATTCTTGCCACGTCTACTCAAGGGTTTCAGGCAGCGTTGGAAGCCATCAACAGCCTGAAGGCCCTTAAGGAGCAGGCATCACAGCTTTACAAGGACTCAGACCTTGAGCGGGTGGTCTGGGACCAGGGATGGCTGTACTGGGTGTTGGTTCAGCAAGAGTCACCAGAGGAGTGACAGAGACCGACAGTTAGTGGTACCCTATTTGTTCTGGGCGAAATTGTTTCGGATCGCAAATGAGGTTTTGCCAAGGCCAGGCTAGCCCAGCATTTCTACTGGCCTAAAATGGGGGCCGATGTGGCTGCCTACTGCTGCTTGTGTGCCACCTGTCAGAGAGTGGGGAAGGTGCGGTGGCGCCCAAAGCCCCACTGGTGCCATTGCCCATCATTGATGAGCCCTTCCGGACGTTGGCTGTCGATCTAAATCAGACTGCTGTCTGTTCCCAGCCACTCCGGGAATCGCTACATACTAACGGTAGAGGATTATGCCACCCGGTACCTAGAAGCGGTAGCCTTGTCGTCCACTCAGGTTGACAAGGTGGCCACCGCTTTACTGGAGATTTTCTCCAGAGTGGGCTTTCCCCAGTAAATGCTCACCGACCGAGGGACCCAGTTCATGTTGCAGCTAGAGTCCCTTTGTAAGCAAATACAGGTGCAGCATCTGGTGGCCAGCCCATACCATCCACAGACTAATGATCTGTGCGTGCAATTCAATGGCACCCACCAGCAGATGCTTAAGATGTTGGTTGACTCCCACAGGAGCGACTGGGTACCTCACAACCACTATTTGCTTACCGGGAGGCTCCACAGGTCTCAACGCGGTTCACCCCTTCGAGCTCCTGTATGGGTGGGCGTCTACAAGGATCCTTGCTCAAGTGAAAGAGGCATGGGAAGGAGACTTAGCCACCCCTGCAGTGTTGGACGTTGAGTACATTGTGTGCTTCTGGGACAAAATGACGGCCTTGTCGCAGCTGGTGCAGGACAATATAGCCCAGGCTCAGGCTGACCAGAACGCTTGTGAAAGGACCTACCAGGTGGGTCAGAAAGTGTGGATACTGGTCGCCGTACCACAGGACAAGCTTCAGGCAGCCTGTGAGGGCCCATACTTCATGCACCAGTGGCTAAATAACGTCATGTACATGGTCACACTAGACCACGTCCGTGGAAGGAGGAAGGCCTTCCATGTGAACATGATGGTCCATCATGAGCGGGAGGCCTGCGCCCTCCCTGTGTGCAACTTTCCTGAGGAAGGAAAGGCCGAAACCCTCCAGGATCCGCTCACCCACGCCAAGGTGGGTGGATTCATTGAAGACGTAGAGGTTGGCCACCAGCTCTCCGAGGACCAACAGTCCCAGCTGGCAGTTACTCTACAACCCTTCCGGGAGCTGTTCAGCAGCCTTCCCGGAAGGACCGAGTTGGCTGTCCAACACGTGAACACTGGGGATCACCCCCAGATCTGGTCTCTGTCTCGAGATGCAGCAGCAGATGCGCCAGATTGATGAGATGCTGAAGCTGGGGGTGATCCAGGCATCCAACAGCGCGTGGGCGTCGCCTGTAGTCCTTGTTCCCAAAAAGGACCGAACAACCTAGTTCTGTGTGGACTACTGGGGGTTCAACGCTGTCACCGTGACCGATGCATTCCCTATGCCATGCATCGATGACCTGCTCGATCAGTTGGCAGTGGCCAAGTACCTGACCTTCATGGAACGGAGCCGGGGATATTGGCAAATCCCTCTGACCCACGAGACCCAGGAGCGCTCTGCCTTTATCACCCCGTTTGGACTGTACGAGTACACAGTGATGCCATTTGGCATGAAGAATGCACCTGTCACTTTTCAGTGGATGGTCAAGACGCTGCTCCAGGGACTCGAAGGGTACACAGCTGTGTACCTGGAAGATATCGCCATCTTCACTCCCACCTGGGAGGACTATCGAGAACATCTGACGCAGGTGCTTAGGCGGATCTACCGGGCAGGTTTGACCAAGCTGGAAAAGTGACAGCTGTGCATGAGCAAGGTCCTCTACCTGGACCACAGCCCCCTCAGCTGGTTGCACACAGTCTCCGGGACCAATGGGAGGTTGCTGCATTGGAGCTTGGCACTCCAGCAGTACCACTTCTCCATTCACCACAAAAGGGGGAGTGACCATGGCAACGCTGATGAGCTATCCCGGCAAGGGGAGATTGCGGGAGTGCGCTCGGGGGAACACAGGAATGTGATGTCGCATAGCGCCCTCTAAAGGGAGAGGTGTGAGATA
This sequence comes from Dendrobates tinctorius, assembly GCF_039654945.1. Taxonomy (NCBI): domain Eukaryota; kingdom Metazoa; phylum Chordata; class Amphibia; order Anura; family Dendrobatidae; genus Dendrobates; species Dendrobates tinctorius. The sequence continues at coordinate 2,090,773 of NW_027361789.1, read as the reverse complement.
TGGGAAAAATTATATCTAAATGATATGATTTTGATTTCTGATGGAATTCCCCATCAAGATACAGTTTGGCCCAAAAATACTTGCTTCATACCACTCATCCCCAAGCTCTTTGACATTCTTGTCCCCACCAATTATCACAGAAGTGTGAACTCTCCTGCAGGCCCAGCTAAACTGGATTCCTTTGTCTAACTCAAGCACCACAGGTCACAGCTAGGATCTGAGGTATTGAATCTGGAAAATGACCTATAATAACAGAATGCAATATCTCTAAGCCTAGCCGAGCACATTCTTGGAACCAGCATTCCTCCCCCCACACACCCGTGCCCTGCAGCCACATGTAGACCCCTGTGTTATGGTGTTATGAAGAATAACTACAATGGATTACATATGGTAGGCATATTTGGTTTCCCTGCGCAGTTAAAATCCAGCAGAATCCAGTGGCACCACTGCCATTCCTGTTATGAATGGGTCACCGAGGAGGAGAGCAGGTCCAGGCCAAGCCACAGAAAACCAGAGAGGTTGGTACCTAAGCAGACTGCAGACCCCTGATCCTATCCACACAACTAGCAGTAGCCGTGGAGCGTATCTACGATGAGGCCTAGACGCCTCGGCACAGCCGGAGAGCTAAGCCTAAAGCAAGAAAGGGGAAATCTAGACTGCCCCAGAGCAGACCCCAAAGGAATAGATAGCCCCCAAACATATATTGTCGGTGAGACAAGATGAAAACACAAACACAGGCAGGAAAATAGACTGAGCAAATGATGGGGCCCACACTGACTAGACAGGACAGGAAAGACACTGTCAGCAATCACGCAAAAAACCCTGCAAAAAGTCCAACACGTCTGATGCAAAAAACACTGAAGTCACACGACTTCGCCCCCCCACTATATCAGCACTCTGGTATATTCTGAAAGCAGAGCAAAGAGACCAATCTAACAGGGGATAAAACAAACTGGCACAAGCAGTAACATATGGGCGGTGATTCAGCACAGCCCCAGCTGGAGCTGGCTGACCCACACCAAGAAGAGATAGACAAAACCAGATCAAATGCAAACAGAATAGCAAATAAACCACTTAGCTGATCATGCAGGGACAGAGCTGGAGATATCAGACCTCAGGAGGAACAGGAAGCAAATCACCAGCAGGGATAGAGGGAGTTGGCTGTCTTAAATCCCAATCTGAAACCCCAGATCTCCAACCGTCATCATCATTATCAGTTGGCATGCCTCTGTCAATCAGATCAGCTCCATTACCTCTAGTAACCACCAGAGGGAGCCCAGAAAGAGAACTCGCAACCCCTCTGTCGATCTGACCAGCTCCACTACCTTCAGTAATAACCAGAGGGAGGCCAGAAAGCGAATTCACAACACATTCCATTCAGAGCTCTGGGCGGAAAGTTATAGGCCATCCACAGTTCTGCCTGGAAAATCATACTCTCAGATATGGGAGGAAGGCAGCCGAGCCCAGGGGTGGATGCAGAGTGTGGGAGGGAGGAGCCTAGGAGATAAGAGGCAGCTCCTCATTTCTGAGCCGAGTTCTTCTACTGGCAGGTCTGTTACCTGACGCGGCCAAGGGAAACACGTAACTAAGATTTGGACCTGTAATCCATCAGCCCCTCCCTGTGGTCACATGCAACATAACATGGTAATTGCAACCTATCTATACCCTATCCTTGTACTACATTCTTGACTGTATACCTGTATATTGTTCTGTAAATATATGCCTGTATATTTCTAGTGCGCCTATCGGCGATTAAATATAAAATTAATCTTAGGCTGCTCTTTTATCTTGATACACGAATCCCCAAGTCCACACACTCCTTTGGTTATTATATGCTACAGGGTTGGTTTCTGACCTGATAAGCCTGCTGACAGACGGTGCTTATTTCGAACGAGGAATTGGTGGCAGCAGACAGTACTGTTTTAGTGAGGAACTCTGGCAGTGACAGCCGGGAGATTTATATATATATCCTCCTCATTGGGAGCGCCTCAATAACTCGTACCTATAAGGGAAGCCTTTCCGGTGACAATGTGCCCTCGGTGCAGTTCCCTGACTAACCTGGGGCAAGTGGTGGCGCCAGATAGCCGATCCCTGCTGGGTCCTTCTCTCCCCTCCCCCAAGGTGAGTGAAGTTGACACCTTCTTCCCCTGTGCGATTCGTCACATAAGGTTTTTAATATTAGACAGTGTAGGACCGTCCTGATCAGAGTCAGCTTGTTGATGGCAGGATGCCTTTTATGCTATATTTGATCAAAAACAGTAGTGTTGCCAGGGTGTGGCCTCCCTCTCCTGAGCTGTAAATTGTATTTAAAGGCTTCCCCAGACTGGTGTTCACTGGTTGGGAACTCAGTCCTTTTAGTCTGCCCTTATTCACACATTGAGGTCAACTCTGAAACATGGTAAGGTTTTTAATATTAGACAGTGTAGGACTGTCCCGATCAGTCACCTTGTTGATAGTGGGATGGCCTTTATGCTATTTTTGATCAAAACCAGCATTACTAAGAACTCTTATTTAAATGCACTTTTGCTTTTTACTTAGTTACAGCAAGGTTTTTCTCATTTTGACTCTTGTAGGTTTTGTGTGCATGGAGCTATAAAGATTTTTTGCACTTTTGAAAACTCCTGGATGAGTGTGGTCTTTTACTACAGAATGTGATTTGCACCAAGTGGATTCCTTGGGCACCGATGGACTCAGCTACTTGTGTTGCCACTCGTGTTTGAATCATATTGTGCTGCAAATACACAATGGATTTATTGTTTGTCAATACATGTCTCACACGGAGCTGTTCAAATCCATAGTGACAGCTTGGATTTCTTTCTCTAATCTTTTGCTGCTTGGTTATAATTGGTCAGTGTCAAAAACAGAAAGTAGTCAAACGCCCTAGAAAACTCTCTCTGGTAATCCCCACTTGGAGTAAAAACAAAAAAAGACTGCTTAGGTGCCCAACACTTTAATCACCAATATCAGCAACAGAGGTGAAATTAACATGAAAAAAGTTTTATCCTGTTTTGCAGCCCCTATCACAATGTGTGTCCAGCTCAACATGAAACATTTGGTGAAAGGTCCTCTTTAAATGTTACTTTCCTTTCTCTAGTATATTACTACTAGATGGAGGCCTGATGCTACCGCATCGGGAGGGCGGTAATATCACGATGGGGGCAGGCTTTACAGCACTGAGAATCCCTCGCCCCATGTGCTTACCAACCTATCGACTCTCGCTTTCCCCATGTGCTGACTTCTCCCGTCTGTGCTCTCTTCTTTGACCTGTCAACCCCATGTGCTATCCCTTGTCTGCTGTCTTTCCTTCATGTGTTCTCCCCTCATGTGCTGTCCCATTTGAGCTGTCTCCTCCCTGTGCTGTCTCTCACCCCTGTACGCTTTCTCTCTCCCCATCTGTCTTCTCCTCTCATGTCATCTCTTCTTTGTCCTGTGTACCCCACGTGCTATCCCCCTTGTCTGCTCTCTCTCCACCACTGTGCTGTCTTCTTCTCTGATGTGTTCTCTTGTTTGAGCTGTCTCCCCCGTGTGTCCTCTTTCCTTTGTGCACTCACCCCTCTCCCTATGTTAACATGTAAGCAAAGTAGGTAAAGGTAACATTTTATTAACATGGAAAAATTTATGACAAAGTTGCTTTAATTTACATTGTATCCACATAAGGACAAAAAAAAAACACATTTTATTCTATAATCTATGTCTATCTATGCCTATATCTATTATATATGTATTTTATATTCATCCATCTATTTCAGTCATCTGTTATTTGTCCATGTGTCAATTTATTTCTAATGTATGTATGTCATTTCTATCTCTCATCTATGTACAGTCATATGTTAAAGTTTGGGCACCCCTATTAATGTTAACCTTTTTTTCTTTATAACAATTTTGGTTTTTGCAACAGCTATTTCAGTTTCATATATCTAATAACTGATGGACTCAGTTATATTTCTGGATTCAAATGAGGTTTATTGTACTAACAGAAAATGTGCAATCTGCATTTAAACAAAATTTGACCGGTGCAAAAGTATGGGCACCCGTATCATTTTCTTGATTTGAACACTCCTAACTACTTTTTACTGACTTCCTGAAGCACTAAATTGGTTTTGTAACCTCAATGAGCTTTGAACTTCATAGCCAGGTGCATCAAATCATGAGAAAAGGTATTTAAGGTGGCCACTTGCAAGTAGTTCTCCTATTTGATTCTCCTATGAAGAGTGGCATCATGGGCTCCTCAAAACAACTCTCAAATGATCTGAAAACAAAGATTATTCAACATAGCTTTTCAGGGGAAGGATACAAAAAGTTGTCTCAGAGATTTAACCTGTCAGTTTCCACTGTGAGGAGCATAGTAAGGAAATGGAAGAACACAGATACAGTTCTTGTTAAGCCCAGAAGTGGCAGGCCAAGAAAAATATCAGAAAGGCAGAGAAGAAGAATGGTGAGAACAGTCAAGGACAATTCACAGACCACCTCCAAAGACCTGCAGAATCATCTTGCTGCAGATGGTGTCACTGTGCATCGGTCAACAATACAGCGCACTTTGCACAAGGAGAAGCTGTATGGGAGAGTGATGCGAAAGAAGCCGTTTCTGCAAACACGCCACAAACAGAGTCGCCTGAGGTATGCAAAAGCACATTTGGACAAGCCAGTTACATTTTGGAAGAAGGTCCTGTGAACTGATGAAACAAAGATTGAGTTGTTTGGTCATACAAAAAGGCGTTATGCATGGAGGCTAAAAAACACAGCATTCCAAGAAAAACACTTGCTACCCACAGTAAAGTTTGGTGGAGGTTCCATCATGCTTTGGGGCTGTGTGGCCAATGCCGGCACCAGGAATCTTGTTAAAGTTGAGGGTCGCATGGCTTCAACTCAGTATCAGCAGATTCTTGACAATAATGTGCAAGAATCAGTGACGAAGTTGAAGTTACGCAGGGGATGAATATTTCAGCAAGACAATGATCCAAAACACCGCTCCAAATCTACTCAGGCATTCATGCAGAGGAACAATTACAATGTTCTGGAATGGCCATCCCAGTCCCCAGACCTGAATATCATTGAACATCTGTGGGATGATTTGAAGCGGTCTGTCCATGCTCGGCGACCATCAAACTTAACTGAACTGGAATTGTTTTGTAAACAGGAATAGTCACAAATACCTTCATCCAGGAACTCATTAATAGCTACAGGAAGCGACTAGAGGCTGTTATTTTTGCAAAAGGAGGATCTATGAAATATTAATGTCACTTATGTTGAGGTGCCCAAACTTTTGCACCGGTCAAATTTTGCTTAAATGCAGATTGCACATTTTCTGTAATATAACTGAGTCCATCAGTTATTAGATATATGAAACTGAAATAGCTGTTGCAAAAACCAAAATTGTTATAAAGAAAAAAGGTTAACATTAATAGGGGTGCCCAAACTTTAACATATGACTATGTCTCTATCATCGATGTATCTATCATGTATCAATGTATGTCATATGTATCTATCATCTATGTATCTCATATCTATCTAGCTATGACTATATCTATCTCTATGGACCACACTCTGAGGTGGCGATATGGTGAACAGCCATCCCGCCCATCTCTTTAGCTGTTCACAAAAAACCCAACCCTGTTAAAGTTAATTTAAGTCTCTCAGCATCTGTGACACTGGAGCAATAAATCCGGGTTCATATCAGCCAAGTTTTACAAACTGGATTACACATATCTCCCCTGTGATCACCTTACAATATTAAATATCTGTCTATATATCACAAAATTTATCTATATCTATCTCATAGCTATGAAACATCTATGTGTATGTGCATCTATCCACCTGTCTGTCATATGTATGTATATATAAAATATCTATTATACTACGTATATCTATGTGATATTTATCCATGATCTACCTATAAATCATACACGGTATCTATTAATCATATTACAAATTAAATAGATTTATTTAAAACGTTTTTGTAAACATTTCTTGTAAAAATTTTATCACTATTACATAACTTTCCTTGAAGTGGTGTATTAATAACTTTCACTTTGACATGGGAACATTGCTTCACTCTGGCGAAAGCAACATATAGCTATGTCCAAAGGCTTGTTCAGGTAAATACCCACTCGATTGAGGGTCTGTCCTTGGGATTTGTTAATACATTGCAAATGCAGGATTTACTGGAAACCGTCGTCTTCTTAATTTAAAGGGTAACCTAGTGTCAGGAGGACACAAATCGATGCGTGGAATAAATACAATGTCCCCTTCGGCTGATCCAGTAATCACCTGTATGATGTTGGGGTGTAAGGCAGTGACAATCAGCCAAGCTCCATTGCAGAGATCTTTCTTGGTATTGAGGTTTCGCAGTAGCATGACAATGGTGCCAATTTTAAGTTGGAGCCGATGTGATGACATTGCCGATGGCGTCAGAGAATTTAAAAATTCCACTGGGTACTGTTCACGTTCATCGTCATCAGCATCGACAGAATCGTTGCTTGTATATACAACGTACTCGCCCCTCATTCTATCCATTATTTGAGAAGGGTGCACATCTTCATTTTTTGGACAGAGTATTGCATGTGATGCTGCAGTGTTAACATTGTCATTGGCATTTATGGTAATGTTTTGTCCAAAGATGTCAATCACTAAACAGCCAGTGCACAGCATGTCAGGAGGAATTTCTATGACATCATCTCCAAGGTTGTGTTCCTTTGACAGCTCCCCGTTTCCTAGTTTAAGCAACCAACTGCTGTATTCTGGATCACTGGAGCGCATGTTATTCAATAGCGGCAGTCTTATAAAGTTTTTCCAGTGTTTTGAATATTTAACACAGGAGTCTACAATTTCTGTTCTTGTGGCATTAGCAAGTACAGGAAGGCATTGTCTGAAGTCTCCTCCAAAAACGAAAACTTTACCACCAAAGGGTACTTTATTTTTGTCAGCAACATGTTTTGTCATGACATCACGTAGAAGTCTATCAATGACAATCAAAGCATGGTTTTGTGCCATTGTGCACTCATCAATGATAAAAAGTTTAGTATGTTGTAACTTTTTTTGGCGGTGTTGGTATCACTTTTAATCCTGGAAACAGATGTTTCAATGATAGGTATGGGTATGCTGTAGAGAGAGTGCATTGTTCGTCCTCCTCGTAGCAAGTTAGCTGCTATTTCTGTTGTGGCTGCAGGTGACACAACGTCTCCTTGTCCTCGTATAGGTAGGTTTTTCCACTGCCACCAGGGCCATCAATAAAAAAGCACTTAGGTGTTAATGTGGTGTCTTGTAAAGCTTGAACTATGGCCTCGTAGGCAAAACGTTGCTCCCGATTCAGTTTTTTTCATCTCTGCAGCCCTTGTCAACTCATATTCCTTATCATAGTCCTGTTGAGACTGACTTGCTTGCTGGTCGTGGTAAATTGAAATCATCAAAAGCCTTCCCATGAATTAGCAGCAAATCTTTCACATGTGTTATAGCGTAGCCTTCACAATTGATGCAATTTTCTGAGATGATCTTGGTGCAATGAACTGGGACGATATCCTGAGACATAAAAGTACACAAGGAAAATGGGAGACATTTATTAGCATCCTGAATAGGACCTGTGCACAATATATACCGCATGGGAAAAAGTATACTAGAAATAGAAGGTTTTTGAAAACACTATGGTTAAATAGAGCTGTAAGGGGCGCAATAAGAGATAAAAATAAAGCATTTAGAGAATTAAAGCAAGTAGGTAGTGATGAGGCATTAAATAAATACAGAAAATTAAACAAATTCTGTAAAAAGCAAATCAAGGCAGCAAAAATTGAGACAGAGAGACTCATTGCAGAGAAAGTAAAAATAATCCCAAAATATTCTTTAACTACATAAATAGTAAGAAACTGAAAATGATAGAGTTGGCCCCCTTAAAAATAGTCTGGGTGAAATGGTCGATGAGGAAAAAGCCAATATGCTAAATGACTTTTTTGCAACAGTATTTACACAAGAAAATCCCATGACTGATAACATCATCAGTGATAACAAAAATTCTCCATTGAAATATCAGCTGCTTAACCCAGCAGGAAGTACGGCAGCGTCTAAAAATCACTAAAATTGACAAATCCCCGGGCCCAGATGGGATACACCCCCGAGTACTGCAGGAATTAAGCACAGTCATAGATAGACCATTATTTTAAATCTTTAAAGATTCCATAATAACGGGGTCTGTACCACAGGACTGGCGTATGGCAAATGTGGTGCTAATATTCAAAAAAGGGGACAAAAACAACTTGGAAATTACAGGCCAGTGAGCTTGACCTCTACAGTGGGTAAAATCCTGGAGGGTATTCTAAGAGATACTATACTGGAGTATCTCAAGAATAACCTCATGACCCAATATCAACATGGGTTTGCGAGGGACAGTTCCTGTCAGACTAATCTGATAAGCTTTTATGAAGAGGTAAGTTCCGGACTGGACCAAGGAAATGCAGTGGACGTGGTGTACACAGACTTTTCAAAAGCTTTTGACACGGTACCACACAAAAGGTTGACACATAAAATGAGAACAATAGGGATAGGGGAAAATATGTGTAAGTGGGTTAAGGGGTACTTCACACTAAGCGAGATCACTAGCAAGATCGCTGATGCGTCACCGATTTTGTGACGCATCAGCGATCTTGCCAGCAACTGCCCCCCCCCCCGTCAGGTATTGCTGATCGTGCAGTAATGTCCTGGGCCATTTTTTGATCGTTGGTCTCCAGCTGGCCAGCACACGTCGTTGCATGTGGCAGCGGGAGACCAAAGATCAGCGAGCTCCCAGCGCTGTAAGCAGATGCTGGGAGCTGGTATCCAGGGTAAATAGCGGGAAACTAAGCACGCATCGCTTAAGTTACCCAGTGTGTACCCTGGATACCAGCGTGCTCGCTGGTCCTGATCACTGGTGAGTCTGCCTGTTTGAGAGCTCACCAGCGATCCTGACCAGGTCGTATTGTTCTTGGGATCGCTGGTGCGTCGTTTAGTGTAATGGGACCCTAAGAGATGGCTCAGGGATAGGAAACAAAGGGTGGTTATTAATGGAGCACACTCAGACTGGGTCACGGTTAGCAGTGGGGTACCACAGGGGTCAGTATTGGTCCCGCTTCTTTTTAACATATTTATTAATGACCTTGTAGGGGGCATAGAGAGTAGTATTTCAATATTGGCAGATGACACTAAACTCTGCAGGGTAATCAATACAGAGGAGGACAAATTTTATATTACAGGAGGATTCATGTAAACTAGAAGCTTGGGCTGATAAATGGCAAATGAGCTTTAATGGGGATAAATGTAAGGTCATGCACTTGGGCAGAACAAACAAGATGTATAATTATATGCTTAATTGCAAAATACTGGGCAAAACTGTCACTGAAAAAGACCTGGGTGTATGGGTGGACGACAAACTCACATTTACTGGCCAGTGTCAGGCAGCTGCTGCAAAGGAAAATAAAATAATGGGATGCATTAAAAGAGGCATAGATGCGCATGAGGAGAACATAATTTTACCTCTATATAAGTCACTAGTGCGACCACACTTAGAATACTGTGTACAGTACTGGTCTCTGTACGAGAAAGACATAGCTGAACTGGAGCGGGTGCAGAGAAGAGCGACCAAGATTATTAGGGAACTGGGGGGTCTACAATACCAAGCCAGGTTATTACACTTGGGGTTATTTAGTTTGGAAAATCGAAGGCTTAGGGGTGATCTTATTACAATGTATAAATATATGCGGGGACAGTACAAAGACCTTTCTAATGATCTTTTTACTCTTAGACCTGTGATGGGGACAAGGGAACATCCTCTACATCTGGAGGAAAGAAGGTTTAAGCATACTCACAGAAGCGGATTCTTTACTGTAAGAGCAGTGAGACTATGGAACTCTCTGCCATATGATGTTGTAATGAGCGATTCCCTACTAAAATTTAAGAAGGGACTGGATGCCTTTCTTGACATGTATAATATTACAGGTTATATAAACTAGTCTCCTTGATATTGCGTTGATCCAGGGAGCTAGTCTAATTACCGTATGTGAAGTCGGGAAGGAATTTTTTCCCCCAATGTGAAGCTCACTGTTTGCCACATGGGTTTTTTTTGCCTTCCTCTGGATCAACATGTTAGGGCAAGTTAGGATAGGATATGGGTTGAACTAGATGGACTTAGTCTTCCTTCCACCTTAATAACTATTACTACGTTCTGTGTTATTGTGGTATCTGTGACAGTAGTCTTTTAAAGAATGTTCCTTAAACTCATTCCACAACTCTAGGGGATTAGTAGGTTGGCCGAAAACACAGATGTAAGAAAACATGTCCCGAAGTTGTGTAGGCATGTTCAGAACGGTGGCATCTATTATAGTAATTTTCCCAACACTGTCATTTATTAATAATCCTAGTGCTAATGCAGCATCTTTAAATGTTTGATGTGTAACACCATTTATGGATTTAATGCTCTCAAAACTTGTTGGGCCTTTTACATGCAATAATAACAAACGTAAATAATATCGTTCTTGGTCTTTCACAGTAAGGCTTCTTTTACACTTACTGGGTTTTTGAGGCCCATTTTTGTGGGCCGTATTGCAGTGATTTTTGTGGTCTCCCGCAAAAACAGGCCACTATGGTTCTGAGAACCCACTGATCCTGGGTAACGTGGTGCCAACTTCCCGCAAACAGTCTGGTCGCTCCCTGACCAATATGGCATCATTGCCTTCATGATCTTGAACCTGACCCAAATAGGGATCCCTTACTCTTCCCTCCTTTGTGGTAAGTTCCTCAATTGGACTTCCCTTGGCCCCTGTAATCGGACTGTCTCCTAGATGGCCCCGGTTTGCGAAAGAACTGATTCCTTCTAAACCTATCATCAGGAAACTCTTTCTTTTTATACAATGCTTTTTCTAAGATGTCGCCCAATGTCGGCCCGAACACCCTTAACCCCGATAAGGGAATAGAGCATAACTTAATTTGGAGGCGTTGTCCCCCAACCACCAGGTTCTCATCCAGATAGCCTTACAGGCCGCATTAGACAACGAGCTATTCCTGAGAACCTTAATGATTCGGCAGATGTATCCGCCAAAAAATGCTGTGGCCGACTTAATCAGTGGGAGGGAGGCTATAAAATCTTCCCTAGGTGTTTTACTATTTAAGTGCTCCTCCAGGTCCCCCATCCATAGAATCATAGACCTGGCAACTGAAGTAGAGGCTATATTGGTCTTGATCAAAGCCACGGATGTCTCCCAGCCCATTTCAGGAGGTTACCCACCTTTCTGTCCATAGGGTCCGTTAGACTTAATGAGTCTTCAAAGGGTATAGATGTCTTCCTAGCCACTTTAGTGGCCGGCACATCTATCTTGAAGTCTCGTGGTATCACCAAACGTTTCTTCGCATCCTCCCATTACTCCAGGATCATAGCCCTGATATGGTCATCCACCAGGAACACCCATTGCTTCTGAGCTCTGAGACCCCTAAACAACTCATCCTGTCTGGACTGAGGTTTTGGAACCTCCTCCACCTGCATCGTGTTTCTGATTGCCTGAACTAGGTGATCGGTATCCTCAGAGGCAAATAAGTATCTCCTGCCCCTTTATGGAGTCTCCATCACTACTTTACCTGCTTCTTCCTGGTCTGAACCTGAAAACTGGGACTTCTCATCCAAGCTTACTTCCATTTCCCACTGGGGTCTCTTAGCTCTTGGACCTGGATTGAGAGGTTGTGACAGGGTGAGGCTAGATATAGAGGCTTGGACCTCTTCACGGATTAAAGACCTCATTCTCAGACAATAGGGACAGTTCTTCCCTCACAACTCTGGTGGTGCAGGTTTACCGAGCGCTCTGCCATATGTCTCTGGCAATTTTATATTGCATAAAGGGAATCGCTGGTCCTGATCGCTGGTGAGTCTGCCTGTTTGAGAGCTCACCAGCGATCATGTAGCGGCACACCAGCGATCCTGACCAGGTCGTATTGTTCTCGGGATCGCTGGTGCGTCGTTTAGTGTAATGGGACCCTAAGAGATGGCTCAGGGATAGGAAACAAAGAACACTTACCCTGCAGTCCTGGTCTTCTATGCCTGCTTCTTCCATAATGGACCTGTGCACGCCGTGTGCCCCAGAGACCCATGTAATGGCTTTATTACCTGTCTCAGCAAAACACTTCTGCATTCCATCTTGGAACACACACCGACCTCGTAACCTGGCACCTTCCTGACATCACCGGAAGAGCGACGGATCTCCTCTCGGCGCAACTTCCGGAAGAAGCAGCACCCTGCCGACCAGCATAGGAGCAGAGAGCCTTCCATTGGGAGGAAGCTGCTCAACCCAGGAGCTCCGCTCAACTGGTCTTTGTGGCTGAGCGACTCCCCAGCCTCGGGCCTCTTGACAGGGGGAAGAATTGGCTGTGCCGCACAATCCCCCTGAGCCCATCCGGTAAGCTCCTCGCATCTCTCGCCTCTTGTGCGTCCCTCCATGCAGGGACAGGAAAAAAACGCTGAGGGAGGCGAGTGGGGAGAAGCCTTTTAACCTCTCGTGTGCTTCCTGTCCCTGTATGGAGGAGGACGACCACCATGGTGTTGTCAGGAGGGACATCCCGAAAAAAAAAAAAAACACATTACTCCTCATGTACTTACATAGAACGTATTAAAGGTCATCTGAAACAATCTAAAAACACCAGTATATTGGGAAAATGTTGGTTTTAAAAATAAAAAACAAAGTCAAATCTAGTATTGACACAGTTTATTCAGGGGGACAATAGGGTGCATATGTCATGGAACTAAACACTTATATACACAATTCCAATAAAATGTAGTGACCGTGACATGAGTTCACTTAAAGCATAAAGTGGGAGCCAAAATATACAAAACATAACTAGTGTTAGGAAAACACTGGGTTGTCCCCCATTTCTATTTTACACGTAACTGGAAGGAATACTGATCTGAAAACGTCATAAGCAGGTTGCCAGGAGAGGGAAATGAAAATGATTAATACTTTCATGTTCTCCACTATACGGTTATTTGCAACCATTAAGAAATTACACAGGTATACAACACTAAATAAGAAAAATTGAAAGAAAAAAAAAAAAACCTATTGCACTCACATGTAAAAGGCTGTGCGGCCTCACATCAGGACACTGCACTGTTTTCTGTAGTAAACATTTACAACACATAAAACACAATATAAGTGCAGTGTAATAAGGAATAGGCACCTACGCATCGCTTTTAAACACAATGTCAAAGTTCGATAAGTCTTTCTTCATATATCTGTTATATCTGTAGTATGTACTGTTAAACTTGGGACTGCCAGGTTCCCGTGAGCGCAGGGAACAGGGAATCTCAGTGCATTAGGAGAGCCCACACCCTTAGCCTCGGCTCACTTAGTGTCCGGTAAGGTAGTCCTGTGTGGAGTCTGAAGCAAACGAATCAGCATCTTCATTATCGGAGTCATCGCTGCTGTCGTCGGCTGCTGGCTCACCAGTAAGTGCAATCCGTGCATAGTCATCAGTGTCTATTGACTTGCAGAAGTGAATGGCATATTTTAATTTCTCTTCAAGAACCTGCTTGCAAGAATATCTGGGAAGCTTCAGCAGGAAGAAACATGTGTAGGATTCTGGAAGAAAGTGATCTGGAGGATTGTACTTATCCAAGACCTGCATAGAAGAAATAAGAAAAATAGCTGAGCCTTTCTCAAGCCTTTAATAGGGAACATCTACATATAAATGTCAAAATGTCTTGTGAGAGCCATCCTGTTCCCTGAGAAACCATTTGTAGGTATAATGGGCCTTCTAAATCTTGCCTCCGACGTGCCAAATTTTATACATTTTTGCTTTTATGCAGCCTAAATAAGAAAAAAAAACAATGGGGTAGAAGAAAAAAAAGCACAAAGTAATTCAGCACTACTTTAACATCGCAACAATCTTTTAATTTTAAAAAATAAAAATAGCTTACAGACAGTCAGGTGGGGAAAGAATAGACCAGAACTTCACATTTATATCTTTGCAGTATTTACCCAAGTTTGAAATGCGTAGGTCTGTTCGTACCCAACCTGAGTCGGTCTGGAAGTTATTTTATGGGTTATGACACCAAAGATTTGTGCGATTTTAGAGAAGTGGTGGATTGGGCTGTAGATTTTTATTCTACTGAATTTTGATACCCTGCAGGTTCCTTGAATGTCCACAGAGCAGGAACAACCGGTGGAATTATTTGAAAGTGTCACAACTTTTGTATACTGATAAAAACCATGGAAGTTTTGCTCCCAGTGATTAGGATACAATGCACACAATATGCACATGACACAATGCCCTATCTTATGAGTCAGACAATCGCAGGTGGTCGCCATGACTAGACATAAGGTTCCAATTACATCTGCATTGTTTTTGCAATTGTGTTCATACGCAGGAAAAAGAAAAATAGCAGAAAAGCCAGTCCCTCTGTATGACATACATGAGCAACACCCATGAGTATAATGGGTTTAGTCTGCTTTCTGCTGTGATGTCTAGTGTTTCTGTCTGAACGTGAGATGGATGCTCAGAATGTATCCTCTATCATAGATGTGAACAAAGCCTTAAGGTGGCCATACACATTCGATAGCTTTCAGCAGACAACCGTCTGTCCCATACAGAGAAGAGCTTGTCGACCAGCCGCTTATCTCCAGGAGGACAATGTGATTAGCAATCGACATCTCTCCAGACCATCAGTCGGCCGCTGCCTCCATACAGATTAGACCATTTTTCTTACCCATCAATGTCATCCAGCTAGGCCGATCCTTTGTCTAAAACGCATGGGGACCTTTATTCTAAAATTTGGGATGGCACTCAAGGAGAGTGTTAGTGCAAATGAAACCTGACTTCATGATGATGGGCAATGTCAACTAATAAACTAATAATTTTTAAAGTTCTCAGTGGTATTGTCGCTTTCATGGTCCACCACAGAAATTTGCTTTCTGTGCCGCACATTCAGACACTATGAGAGAAACCAACAGACCCAGTGGAACACTGAAAAAAAAACAAAAAAAAAAAACAAAACAAAAAAAACCCACTGTACTAGGTACCTATATGGTAGAAATGACATTTTACCTGAATGACAAAGTCTCTGCCTCTGAAGTCTGCTATAGTTCGAGGAAGTCTGGTCCGGCCCCACACAAATCTGAGAAATAAGGAACGCTCAGTGTTGGAGAAGGATTCCATCACATCCCAAAACCACTGAATGAGAGAAGCTGTGGGTTCAATCCCTTTATACGTGGCAACAGATTTCAACAGATGAAGAGGGATATCAGGGCTGCCGCAGACCTGAAATAAAAAGGACAATACTGAAAAATTAACCATAGGCAGGCAAATCAGAGAAGGATTGAACAGAAATGCTAAATTCTCAAGGTACAATAGGATATTAGTCCAATTCATTTTAATCGCCCCTGCCAATATTTGATACAGTTCATCAAATCTATTAAAATTAACCGGGAGAAGATGGGAGCATGTGAACACTAAAGCACTAGGACATTAAAGAAAATACTCATATCGCACTCCATAGGGACTCAATTCAATTAATTGGATTTCTGAAGGAAGCAACCCAGGCTGGAAACCTACAAATGACTAGAAAGTGCTGGGATGTAATATGCGGAAAAGAATATCTAAAATAAATGTGTTACATCAAGAAAAAAAAATCAATTAGCCCCTTTGACTGAAAGATGGACTTTTGTAGTATGACTTCCACGATTAGCAAATTGCATTCTCTGCAGTTCTTCTGCTATACAAAGTAAAGCATAAGAAGGGTGATAGCAAAAAATCAAATTCCCTGAAGTTATGAATAAACTAAACACTACTGTACATGGGGACCTATAATACGTCTAGACTATGTATAGGGGGAGCCAGGCATTTTTCACTTCAAATGACTACTGTAAAGAATCTGCAACTGGAGACCACATAAAAGAGCTATATACATCACCATTCCCCAATATAGCACCCGACATGGATCCCAGACTAGTGGTACTCTTGTATCACCAAGGAAAATATTATTACTGTAAAAGAGCTATGCAAAATATCAACAGTACATTAAAAAAAACAAACCTTGAAAAGCTTGTCCGGGCATCTAACACCCTCTGTATCCACGGATCAGGT
Source organism: Dendrobates tinctorius (assembly GCF_039654945.1). Taxonomy (NCBI): domain Eukaryota; kingdom Metazoa; phylum Chordata; class Amphibia; order Anura; family Dendrobatidae; genus Dendrobates; species Dendrobates tinctorius. The sequence goes on along the minus strand of NW_027361789.1, from coordinate 2,074,693 downwards.
GTCATTAGCTCAGGCGCTACCCTATATGGAGGTTTAGCAGCATGGCTCAGTTCATTTCAGTATGTAGCGGCCGCTGCAGGGTACTGCAGAACAGCTCATCAGCTCTTTCAAACTATGAGCTCTCAGCAGCGGTCAAAGCTTAATAACAGCTGATCCAGGTGTCAGACTACACTGATCTGATAGGGATGACCTATCCCAAAAGAGATGTCATGATTATTAGATGCCCAGACAACCCCTAAATTATTTTCACATCCTACAGAAAACTATTTGGATGAACATACTCCTCTTGAGTAAGGTACTAGCAGGGAGAAAACATACAGAACGGAGACATACCATGGTTTCAAGTTCATAACCAGTAAACAGAGAAAGCAGGGGCACTGGGACCACGCGTGCCATCCCCTCACGCACTGCAGCTACTTGCTCATCAAACTCATGCAACCTGCAGAAAGAGAAATAAGCTTATTACATGCAGCAAAAAACGGGTTCATGTGTAATATGGCTCCATGGTGGAGCACGATTTGTCAGTCCATTACACCATTGATCCAGATAGTAACCCTATAAAGTCCTCTGGGCACTGGCAGATTGTGGGATAGGGTACATTTGACATGAAAGATGGGAAGGGTCTTCAGTGTGACTGTCCGCCAGAGGAACTGGGGAAGACAGACTAACAAGATAGTCCTATGGAGGCCAATATGGCTGACCACATTCACTGTCGGCTACTTTCTGTGCTAGTAACCAAAAAGGCAGGAGGTCCAGAGTACACACTGCAGTCATTTACTGGAGAGAATGGTTTAGGAGCATAGGGTTAAATTAAAAATGTATGTAATGTCCTAGTCTGGTAACTCGTATGCAGAACGGTAACGTTTCCTTTTATTTCTTGCGCCTAAATAACAAATATGTCCTAAGGTTGGAACAAATGATTTCTAAATGTTCCTACCTATATTGGAATGATACAAATCAATGCAGCTTTCATCCTTCGCTGCTAAGGGCAGGAGCTGTGTGTGACTGGTGCACTGGTTTACATAAGGCGATACATGGAAAGACATGAATCGTATTCCTCAGTCCCACTGCTCGCATCGCAGACTCTGATCAGACCTCATGGAGTTTAATATTAAACATTTCTTAGTTTTCACATCAAGAAAATCCCAGGGCTCAGTCTTCTGATAAAGGCCTGTTCGTGTTATTTTCACAAGGTAGGTAATGAATCGCTGCATTTTCCAGTAAAAGTATCTAGCAGAGCAGATTTCTAGCCCATCATTACTAAATAGAAGCACAGCAGATCACATCTTAATATGGTGCCAACTTCTCGGCCTGGCATGGTATTATGGGCCTGTACCTGGGAGGCCTCAGCATGCCAACCGTCAAGAAATGAGACATTTCTGTAGGCAATGTTTACTGGTCATAGTAGTGTTCAAAGAGATATAGAGGCATACATACATGTTCTATATGAAAACACTGATCAAGGCCTAGAAGGGTTCTGCATAACACCGTGACCAGAGCCAAAAGGACTGGCCATTAGGGTTGACGTCAATAACCTAGATGCAGACAGCATTAGTCCGCCAGGCAGCGTAGCGTGGGGAAGGGGCACAGGGACAATTGCCTTAGATGCAAAAATTCAAAAAGGTATTGCTAACACTGAGTGCACATGTCCTGGACTTCAGGCAGGTTACCCTAGCTCAAAGTGGTGACTGCCTGGCAATCTGAGGAATCCTGCCATAGGCTTCTTGACCCACCACTTTCCGTCTGTAGGCCTATAAGATGTCAGCACCCTGGCGTAAGCAGCATCATGAACTCACTGCATTGCATATTTCTGCAAAGTGAGGCAGAAAGATGTCATTATTCCTTTTGGAGGCATCATCATTACTTTTCAAAGGGACTATGAGGATGTTATAGGGGTTGTCTGGTCCAAATCGATAAGTCTGCAGTCACTCTGTGTGTGTGACTGCAGACTTATGAATCCCACCGGCACATGCACTGTGCACTACGAGGGTATGCACACATTATACATACTCCCAGCTGCTGACTATTGGGTGTGGCCTCGCTCCATACAAGCGCCCACTGCCAGGGAGTATGTATAACTCATACATAACCCTCAAATGCTGGCGCAGAAACCGGCGAATCCCCACAGCGCACAGTGCATGCACTGAGGGGATTCATAAGTCTGCAGTCACATAGACTTACCGATTTGGACCAGACAACCCCTTTAATGTGTTGTACTTTATAAGGGCGCACTCAGTGGGCATTATTCGTTTTAGGGGGACGTTGTTACTGGCTTTGGAGGCATGATATTTGCCTTGCCCTGGTTGCTAGCCACCCATGCCTCCGGTTCAAGCTTTGGTGCACAGACGTAGGTACTGTTCACAACTGTGCTGTCGCTCTTTTTTGAACTTCATTTTCCAGCCGACAGTAATAGTGCCTGAAGGACACCATTACCTTACAACAGGGTCTGTCACAATTCCACAATGTCCTGCATTTAGACAGCAAGAATTGCACTACATGCTGCACTAGTTTCTTCTTATAATCATTGCTTGATGGACAGAAATTCAATAATTGCCACTATATTTAGTGAATAAAAGATAACACTGCCTCTTTTAATCAGTCGGTGACATCAGAGGCTGGCCGCTAGATGTATTCTCAGCACACACTGCCCCCTGGCTGCAGCCCTGAATTATAACACAGTCCATGTAGAATGGCAGCACTAGCCACAGTTGATGCATATTTTGATACAAGTGATAGACCTTTCCCATTTCTAAAGTAACAGCTCTGTAATTTTCTGTATAAATAGCATTGTTAGGCTGCGTTCACACGCTCAGGATTTTTCGCGTTTTTTGCGGCGGTTTTTACCGCGCGATTTTGCTGCGAAAACGCAAAAATCCTGCATCGCATACAATCCTATGGGATTCCGCAATGCTGTGCTAATGCTGCGGATTTTCCAGCGGCGGAAAAATCTGCAGCATGCTCATTAATTTGCGGAATCGCGGCAATTCCGTCCACATAGGAATGCATTGTTCTGTTTACTTTCCGCATGTGGCTGTGCCCACCATACGAAAAGTAAGCAGAACATTTGCAGATGGTACCCACGGTCCGGAGGAGAGGAGACTGTCCTCGGGGCTGTGGGTACCATATCCCTGTAAAAAATAGAATTAAAATAAAAAATTTGGGTTATATTCACCTTCCGATGTCCCGCGCAGCATCCCCAGGCTTCAGCGATACACGTGGCAGGTCCCGTTACCAGTAATGCATTGCAATGACCTTTGCGGACGTCGCGTCGTGATGCTGTAGCGGTCTCGCGAGACCGCGATGTCATTAAAGGTCATTGCCGCAATGCATCAATGAGAACGGGACCTGCCGGATCATCGCGGAGGCCTGGGGACGCTTCGCAGGACGTCGGAAGGTGAATATAACCCGATTTTTTATCTTTTTAATTATTTTTAACATTAGATCTTTTTACTACTGATGCCGCATAGGCAGCCTCAATAGTAAAAAGTTGGTCACACTCGTCAAACACTATGTTTGACGAGTGTGACCAACCTGTCAATCAGTTCTCCAAGCAATGCTACAGATCACTTGGAAAACGCTAGCATTCTGCAAGTTAATTACGCTTGCAAATCGCTAGTTTTTCCGTGGGAAAATCAAAGGAATTTAAAATGCGATTTTCCCGTGGAATGGAATTCTCGCGGTAACTTCCGCGGGAATTCCGCTACGTGTGAACTTAGCCTAAGTCAAAATCAGAAGAGATGTGAACAAAATGCATTTTGATATCAAACTGTGATCAACACTATAAGTTCTCTGCACACTTTAAACATTAATGGGATCCAGTGACCTCCCAATACTTGAGGTACATGTAGAATAGTGGGAATCTGCAGGTATAGGTATAAATAAGGTTAGGTTGGTTTAGTGAAAGTACAGCTACAGAGCAAAACATGGATTTTTGTGATAAACTCACGGTAAAATCCTTTTCTCAAAGACGCTCATTGGGGACACAGGTACTGTGGTGTATGCTACCACCGCCTGGAGGCTGACACTAAGTGAAAAAAAGAGGTTAGCTCCTCCGCCGCCGTATACACCCTCGCCCGATTGCGGGCGGAAACCAGTTTAGTGCAAAAGCAGTAGGAGAACAACAAAAATCAGCCTTAATGCAGATAAGAATGTCTAGAAAAGAACCACCCTAATATCAACAAAAATGCGCATTAATTAAACAAACAAGAGCCAACTGGCTATCAGGGTGGGTGCTGTGTCCCCCAATGAGCGTCTCGGAGAAAAGGATTTTACGGTGAGTTTATCACAAAAATCCATGTTTCTCCTTCGCCCAGGTACTGTGGGACGTCCTAAAGCAGTACCTGGGTGGGAAGTTGACTCACCGATCCAAGCTACATGCACCTCGTGTCTAAAGGTGCGCCACCGCTGCTTGGAGAATCCTTCTACCCAGGCTCACATCCGCTGAAGCCTGAGTATGGATATTGTAATGTTTGGCAAACGTGTGCAGGCTGGACCAGTTTGCTGCCTTGCAAACCTGTTCTGTCGAGGCCTGGTGCCGAAGCGCCCAAGAGGCGCCCACTGCCCGAGTAGAGTGTGCTCTGATCCCTGCTAGAACCGGCGCACCCCTGATGTGGTAGGCCTCCTGAATAGCAGACGGATCCACCTGGTTATGGTCGATTTTGAAGCTGCGAGACCCTTCCCGCGTCCCTCGGGGAGCACAAACAGTGTGTCTGTCTGCCGAAAGGGCACCGTCCGTGACAAGTACCTCCTGAGGGCTCTTACCAGGTCCAATGTGTGAAGAGCCTTTTCCACGCGGTGTACCGGTGCTGGATAAAATGAAGGCAAGACAATATCCTCATCAATGTGAAATGAGGAAACGACCTTCGGCAGAAAGGGGGCAGCTGGTCTGAGGACCACCTTATCCTTGTAAAAGCTGAGAAACGGTGTTAGTCAGGACAGGGCCACCAGCTCAGAGACTCACCTGATGGAAGTTATGGCTACAAGGAATACCACTTTCCAGGAAAGGTACGACAAAGAAACATCTTGTAGCGGTTCAAATTGCGATTCCTGCAGAACACTAAGGACCAGGTTAAGGTCCCAGGCATCCAGGGGCGCCCTAAAAAGGGAGGTACCAAGTGGGAGACTCCCTGGATGAAAGTTTTTCACCTGCATATTGGTAGCAATTCTGCGCGGAAAAAGGACGGATAAAGCCGATATCTGTCTTCTAAGGGAGCTCGAGGCCAACCCTGAGTTTAGGCCAGACTGGAGAAAGGCCAAGATGTTGGGAATAGAGAATCTCAGTGGAGAATAACCGCGGTCTCGACACCAAGCAAAGAAAACCTTCCAAGTGTGATGGGAAATCCTCGCCGGGCGCTAACCACTGTAGCGACCACCTCGCACCCAAACTCCGCCTGGGTCAGAATCCAAGATTCAAGGGCCATGCAGTCAAACACAGGGCCCCTGAGCTCGGGTGGAAGATTGGGCTCAGGGACATTAGATCTGGGCGCTCTGGGAGTCACCAAGGAACGTCGGCGAGCAGCTGCACTAGGTCTGCGTACCATGCTCGACGAGGCCAGTCTGGGGCCAGCAGAATTGCTGGAACCCCTTCTGTTTTGATCTTCTTGATGACCCTCGGAAGTAGTGGCAGCGGGGGGAACAAGTATGGGAGGCAAAACTGGTTCCATGGCAGAACCAACGCATCCACGGCGACTGCCTGTGAGTCCCAGGACTGAGCGACAAACATGGGTAGCTTGGCGTTCACCTTGGAGGCCATCAGGTACACATCTGGTCTTCCCCACCGATGGCAAATCTGCTGAAAGACCTCGGGGTGCAGAGATCATTCTCTGGACGCAATACTCTGCCGGCTGAGGAAGTCCGCCGCCCAGTTTTCCACACCCGGGATGTGGACCGTCGATATCACCGAATGGTTCCTCTCAGCCCAGTGAAGAACTTGCCCTACCTCGCGCATGGTTGCTCTGCTGCAGGTGCCCCCTTGGTGATTTATGTAAGCCACTGCCATGGCATTGACCGTTTGAATCCGGACAGGGTGGCCTTCTAGAACGTGCTGAAAGTGTCGCAGAGCCAGCCAGACCGCTTGTATTTCCAACAAGTCGATTGGGAGGCGTGCCTCCTGTTGCGACCATTGTCCCTGGGTCGTGTGGTGGCTAAAAAACTGCTCCCCAGCCGAGGAGGCTGGCGTCGGTTGTGACTACTAACCACTGGTCTGGGGGAAAAGGCTTCCCCTGAAGCAGGGAAGAACTGGCTGTCCACCACTCGAGCGACTGCCTGACCTGAGAGGATAACCGGCACCGGTGATCGAGCGTGAATGGGTTCTTGTCCCAAGATGACAAGAGGGCGTGCTGCAGGGGGTGAAGTTGAAATTGGGCGAACAGAACCGCTTACATTGCTGCCACCATTTTTCCTAGTATCCTCATCCCGAAACGAATGGTGTGAGGGACTGGTTGGAGAAGTGTCCGGACTACTCCCTGCCAGAGCGCTAGGGCTTTGTCTCGAGAGAGAAATACCCCTAAGCGGGAAAGGGTATCCAGCGTGATGTAACACTCTCCTCGCATGCCCAAAAACGAAGGGGCCTTGACCAAGAGGTCGTCTAAGTATGGCAAGACGACTATGCCCCGAGAGTGCAAGATGGCCATGACGACTACCATGACTTTTGTGAACACCCTGGGGGCGGTGGCTAGCCCAAAGGGCAGCTCTGCAAACTGGAAATGTAGGCCATTGATGGCGAAGCATAGAAACCTCTGATGTGGAGGAAAAATGGGGATGTGCAGGTAGGCGTCCTGGATGTCGATAGGGGCCAAGTATTCTCCCTGCCTCATGGCCGATATAACTGAACGAAGAGACTCCATTCGAAAATGTCTGATCCTGATGAATTTGTTCAGGAGCTTCAGGTCCTAAACAGGCCTGACGGTCCTGTCCTTTTTGGAGACCGCGAATAGGTTGGAACAGAAGCCCTGAGCCCTCTCGTGCTCTGGCACGGGAATAATGACTCCGCTGTGCTGGAGTGACTCGATGGCTCCTAGCAACGCCCTTGCCCGGGTCTCCCCTTTGGGAAGACGGGAAAGAATCATTTGGGGGGGTACCTGACAAACTATCTTGTACCCTGAGGACACCAGCTTTGTCACCCATGAGTCGTGTGCTACGGCGACCCAGACGTGGCGAAACCAAAGTAGGTGGCCGCCTACTTTGCTGATGTCGCCTAAAAAAATGCTTCGAGTCATTTGGCTGGGGATCTTTGGGACCTGGTTCCCCTTGATCTGGGATGGCGAGCACGCATCCTCCCCAACGGGTTGGCTCTATATGAGACCTGTCGCTCCCTATCCTGGTTGGAGCAACCTGGAGCGTCGGAGCTGCCTGCTGTAGTCCACCTGGGGTTGCGAAAGGCCTGAAACTGTGTCTGAAACTGGTGGTGAAACGGTGGCTTGACCCTTTGTTGAGAGAGAAAATTACTCTTTCCCCCTGTGGCATCAGAGATGAGCTGGTCTAATCTTTCTCTGAATAGGCGGCCGCACTGATAAGGCAGGGACGTCAAGGACTTCTTGTCCTTAACCATAGAGCTCTTCTAATAGAAATTACGTTTGCGACCGCAAGCGCCGCGCAATTGGCCGCATCCAAAGAAGCATTGATTAAGTAGTCCCCAGCCAAAGCGATCTGACTCGCGATCTTTGATACCTCCGCAGGTAGGCCCCTATCCTGCAAGGCTCTGTTCAATGATTCTGACCAAGAAATCATGGCCTTGGCTGCCCACGTTGCCGCGAACGAGGGAGAGAGTGCTGATCCTGATGCTTCAAACACTGAGCGAGCCAAGCTCTCTATGAGACGATCAGTGGGATCCTTAATAGAAGAACCACTAGGTACAGATAACAGGGTTTTAGAGTCCAAGCATGAGACAGGCGGAACCCCCGTTGGGGATTCCATCCACTTCTTACAGATATCCGGGTCAAACTGATATCTCGCCTCGAGTGCCTTCTGGCCCGAAAAATGCCTGTCTGGCCGTTCCCTGTGTCGTTGCACTATGTCCTCGAACTCTGGGTGAGTGCAAAATACTCTATGTGGCTGCTTAGCCCACTTAAAAGACACCTTATGGCCTGAAGCCAGGGTGGAATCATCCTCAATCCCCAGCGTCTGATTGACAGCTTCGATAAGGCTGTCCACATTTTTTCGACACCCCGGGGTATCTAGGTCCAGGGGTTCGTCCGAGTCATAATCTGAGCTTTACCCGCTGTCGACTACTGGTGGAGAGCGAGACGCAGAACTCACGGATGCCGAGGCACCGGATGGGCCGGGAGACGCCATGTGGGTTCGCTTCCCCCGCGTCTGCCTGGAATGAGAGCGGCCCCTGCAGCCGGAGGCTCTTGTGAGGTGGAGGACCCCGCCAAGAGAGGCGAGCCGCTACCCCTGCCCCTATCTGGGGCGCGAAGGGACTATCGCCTTTGTAGGCGATGCCATAGACTGCGACAGTGATAGGGCCCATTCCGGGGGACTTGGAACACTGGGCTCGGTCGCCGGGGAGGGCTCCTGGGGGCGTTCGGAATCGCAGGCTTCACATAATTGTTTGCTCTGCACCCGCGGAAAAGCGGCCCAACAGGAGGTGCATGCAGCATATAGGAATGTGTGCGTCTTCACTTTTCCGGGAATATTGTATCTGCCCGGCCTCAATACTGCCCTGCTGGGGGGGGGGGGGGGCACCCCTCGATTACACGTAGCGTGGCTCAGGGGTTGGGGTGCAGCACTTACCCCAGTCCTGTGTCCCCACGTGTCCTGGACGCGCCGAGCGCTGCTCCTCTGAAAGACGCGCGCGCCTCAGCTGCGGGCGGGCCGTCGGAAGAAGCGTCCAGCTGGTACTTCCGGATGCGGCCTAGCCCTGCTCCGAAGCCGGGGGCTCAATTTATTCGGCGCCCTCCCAGGTCACGGGGGGCGGGACGCCGGAAGTGACGCAAAGGCGCGGGCTGGATTTTAAGTGCCTGCCCGCGACGGGGGTGGGGGGGACATGGCCTTGAGGAAGCGTGGCCGGACTCGCCGCCATGCGTGCCAGGAGGGGAGGGGACTGCCTTCGCAGTATGGAGGCTGAGGGCTCCAGCCCTGTGGAGGCTGCTGCAGGAGCCCTCACAGGCTATCCCCTCCGTGACAACGCTTCCAGAACAGGTAGAGGGGAGGGGAGCCACATCCAGGACGGTGCAGGGACCCTGGCTCCATCGTTCCTTACCCGGGATGAGGAGAGGGACCGTCCGCCGCCTTGCAGCACTGCAGTTTAGCAATGATGAAGCAGTGGGGGGCCGCACAGACTATGCTTGTGCCTCTGTACAGCCCATGGTTTCAATACCCAGGGGTGGTCAGGGCTAAGTCTGGCATCGTGTCCCACGTTGCGGGAGAGAATACGTGGAGGCGAAACTCGCACATGCTCGCCCGTTGATGGTTTGGGGAAATCGGACCCTTTCAATAGGGTCCGTTGCCTATGTCTTATCTTCATGGAAGGAAAAAAATAAAGTCTGGGAAAAAATACCAGATATGTCCCACGTTGCGGGAGAGGATACGTGGAGGCGACACTCACACGTGCTCACCCGTTGTTGGTTTGGGGAGATCGGACCCTTTCAATAGGGTCCGTCGCCCCTGTCTCATCTTCATAGAAAAAGGGAAAGGAAAAAAAAAAAAAAAAGAAGTCTGGAGAAAAAACAGACGTGTGTGCCTCCAACGGACACTAAGCATGAACTGGTTTCTGTCCGCAATTGGGGAGAGGGTGTATACGGCGGCGGGGGAGCTAACCTCTTTTTTTCACTTAGTGTCAGCCTCCAGGGGGCAGTAGTATACAACACAGTACCTGTGTCCCCCAATGAGGCGAAGGAGAAAACACTGTTCTATTCCCTCTGCAGCCACGTGCTTCCTTCATCAGGGTGGTGCAGGGAGCAGTTACAGTCACTGCTTACTACACAGCGAGCGCAGCTGTAATCAGTCCCCTGTATGCCGACAGTCTTCTTCACAATAAGGTCCATACAGAGCAAGCTGTTCATCAATGTGTCAGCAGAGATGTCTGCGCACTCACTGTAGTAGACAGGGACTGTAACAGCCACTGCCTCGATGACTGGAAGTGAGCAGCGCAGGGAGAATAAAACTTCACTTTTTCCCTGTAGCCACTCTTCCAGTAAACCAGCCTAACATGCTTAAAGGGAATTTGTCACCCTTTTTTTCGACTATTAGCTGCCGGCACCGACATCAGGGGCTTATCTACAGCACTCTGTAATGCTGTAGATAAGCCCCGATGTAACCTGAAAGATAAGAAAAACATGTTAGATTATACTCACCTGGGGGGGGCATTCCAGTCCGATGGGTGTTGTGGTCCAGTCCAGCGCCTCCCATCTTTATATGAGGCCGTCCTCTTTCCTTCCTGTCGTGGCTCCGGCGCACTGCTCTGACCTGTTGAGGGCAGAGCAGAATACTGCAGTGCGCAGGCGCCGGACCTCTCCCCGCACCTGCGCACTGCAGGACTCTGTTCTGCCCTCAACAGGTCAGAGCAGTGCGCCTGCGCAGGAGCCACAACAGGAAGAGGAGGACTGTATCGTATGAAGGAGGGAGGCGCCGGACCGCGACACCAATCGGACCAGACCCCACCCCGGTTGAGTATAAGCCAACGTGTTTTTCTTATCTCTCAGGTTACATTACAGAATGCTGTAGATAAGCCCCTGATGTTGGTGCCAGCAGCTAATAGTTGAAAAAAAAGGGTGACAGATTCCCTTTAAAGTGCTATTTCTCTGCAGCTCAGTACTAGACCTGCAGGTAAATAGTATTTTGGGAGGTGAAAGGTTCTCTTTAAAAATCACCCAAATCCATCCAATGTTTATGAAGGGCCTTCAAAACTCCCCCAAAAAATAATTTAAATGCCGGATCTTTTGGTTTACTCAGGAGATGTGCAGCTGCCTGAACTCCGGCATCAGCTTTCTCCCCATTGTAAAAGTCGATGTGCCCATGTGTGAGAGGTCAGAAGAGATGACTGTAGAACGATTGCTCAGTCACCAGATATCTAAGGTGTATGGACATTTTAAAGGGAATCTGTCACCAGGATTTTTCCATGTACTCTAAAAGCGGCAGAATCTAGACACAGAGACCCTGATTCCAGTGATGTGCCACTTACTGGGCTGCTTGTTGCAATTTTTTATAAAATCAATGTTCTATTTGCTGGAGATCTAGCAGTTCTTTAATGCTGAGCTCTATTTAACCCAGTTGAAAGCTTTCTGTGTATATGGTGTATAGGCAGAAAGCCACCAATCAGTGGTTGGGGGTGGAGTTATACAAAGTTTGGAAATATGGAGGACTACATGGCAGTTGGTTTACTAGTCCCTTAGTGATAATATCCTGCTGATACAACTGTGATTTTATAAAATCTACAGCAAACAGCCCAGTAAGTGACAATGCTGGAATCGTGGCCTCTGTATCTACATTATGCTGCTCACAGATTAGGTATCAGAAAGTTGGAGTCAAATCCTCTTTAAAGCTGGTTTCACAGGTTGGCCACGATCCTAGCGGCAGCTGTGGTACGATCAAAAAAGGAGATTTTTGTGTACTCACCGTAAAATCTTTCTCTTAGCCTTTAATTGGGGGACACAGAACCGTGGGTGTTATGCTGCTGTCCACTAGGAGGCGACACTATGCATAATCTGAAAAAGATTAACTTTGGCTCCTCCTCTGCAGTATACACCCCTGGACGGCGTCAGCCTTCTCCAGTTTTGTGCAAAAGCATAACCATGCCTGTAAGAAGGCTACCATAAATGAGCTCAAACAATATGAGAACCCAGCTCAAACAATATGAGAACCCAAAGGTAACAACGGCCCGCAAGGGCAACAGGGTGGGAGCTATGTCCCCCAATTAAAGGCTAAGAGAAAGATTTTACGGTGAGTACACAAAAATCTCCTTTACTCTGTCGCCTTATTGGGGGACACAGAACCGTGGGACGTCCCAAAGCAGTCCCTGGGTGGGAAGCAGTGGACGAATATTGTACTGACAGTTCCCTAAATTTGGGGTACTGCCGCCTGCAGGACCCGTCTACCCAGGCTCGCATACCCTGAGGACTGGGTATGCACTCTGTAGTGTTTTGTAAATGTGTGCAGGCTAGTCCAAGTGGCTGTCTTACACACTTGATGTGCCGAGGCTTGATGCTGAATGGCCCAAGAGGCCCCTACCGCCCGCGTAGAGTGAGCCGTGATACCGGCCGGAAGAGCAGAATTGTTAAGGCGGTAAGCTTCTTGAATGGTGGACTTGATCCACCTAGCAAGGGTGGCGTTGAAAGCCGGTAGGCCCTTGCGAACGCCTTCTGGAAGAAGGAAAAGTGAATTAGACTTCCGGAAGGGAGCAGTCCTAGACACGTAAATACGCAATGCCCTGACAAAGTCTAGCGTATGCAGAGCCTTCTCCACTCTATGAACGGGAACCGGGCAAAGAGATGGTAATGAGATCTTCTCATTGAGGTGGAAGGTGGACACAACCTTCGGAAGGAAGGATGGTACTGTACGGAGAACCACCTTGTCCTGATGAAAAACCAGGAAGGGTTGTCTGCAGGAAAGAGCTGAAAGTTCGGACACCCTGCGTAGCGAGGTGATTGCCACCAGGAAAAACCACTTCCTGTGATAGAAAGCGGAGTGAGACCTCCTTTAGGGGTTCAAAAGGAGGTGACTGTAGTGCTATCAAGACCAGGTTGAGGTCCCACGTCTCCGACGGATGTTTGTAGGGGGGAACCAATCGAGAAACCCCTTGGAGAAAAGTCTTCACTTGCGGATTGTTAGCAAAATGCCTCTGAAAGAGCACTGAAAGCGCTGACACCTGGCTCTTAAGCGAGCCCAGGGATAGCCCGGCGTCCAGGCCTGACTGAAGGAAACCGAGGACCTTTGGAAGAGAATAGGGGAGTGGGATGTGCCCACGAAATTCGCACCATGTGAAGAAAGCCTTCCAGGTACGATAGTAAGTTTTGGCTGAAGTTGGCTTTCGAGCCCTGATCATGGTTTTAACAACGTCCGATGAAAAAACCTGCTTGGGTCAAAAACCAGGTCTCAATGGCCACGCCGTCAGATTGAGAGCCCCTGATTTCTGGTGGAAGAACAGGCCTTGTGACAGAAGTTCGGGACGTGTGGGGAGACGCCAGGGAGCGTCTGCTGTGAGTTGCACTACGTCGGCGTACCATGTACGCCTGGGCCAGTCTGGAGTGAATAGGATGGTGGGGAACACCCTCTTGTTTGATCTTCCTCAGGACTCTGGAAATCAGGGGAAGGGGTGGAAAAATGTACAGAAGCTGGAACTGGGTCCAGTCCTGAACCAGGGCATCTGCTCCGAACGACTGCGGATCGCGCGTCCTGGCCATGAAATTGGGAACTTTGGCATTGAGATGGGATGCCATCAGAACCACGTCCGGGGTCCCCCAACAATGGCAGATCTGATGGAAAACTTCGGGATGGAGAGACCACTCCCCCGAGTCCATTCCTTGACGGCTGAGATAGTCGGCTTCCCAGTTGTCCACACCCGGAATGTGGACCGCAGAGAGTACCGACCTCGCATCCTCCGCCCAGTGTAGGATACGTGTTACTTCGTTCATCGCCTGGATGCTGCGGGTGCTGCCTTGATGGTTCACGTATGCCACCGCCGTGGCATTGTCCGACTGCACTCTGATATGAGAGTCTGCTAGCAAGTGATGGAAGGCTTTCAATGCCAGGAAGATGGCCCGAATTTCCAAGATGTTGATGGGCATGGCACTTCCATTGGTGACCACTTGCCTTGCGCTCTGTGATGTAGGTGTACCGCGCTCCAACCTGTAAGGCTTGCGCCGGTGGTCAAAACCTTTCAGTGACCGGAGAGAAAAGGATTTTCCCATTGCAAGCGAGGTTGGCTGGAGCCACCAGTGCAGGAACCTCCTGGTTTTCGCTGATAACCGGAACTCTCTCTTGAGGGAGAACAGATTCCTGTCCCAGGACTTGAGGATGGGGTCTGAGGTGAATCTGGGCAAATGGTACCGCCTCCATTGCCGCTGCCATCCTGCCCAGTCCGCTCATGGCATACCGGAGAGATCGGGGGAAACCGCGGAGGAGAGTGTGAACTCCCAAACGGAGGGCCAGTGCCTTGTCCCTGGGGAGGATCACCAGACCCCTGGAGATGTCAAATAGCATCCCCAGGAAGGTCAGAGACTGACTTGGGGTAGTCGAGGACTTCTGTAAATTGACTAACCATCCCAGGCGACTCAGAGTGTCGATCGTGATTGAGACTTTGACCTCGCAGTCCTTGAAGGTGGGGGCCTTGATGAGGAGGTCGTCCAGGTATGGAACGACTACTATGCCTCTGGAGTGCAGAACGTCCATGGTAGCTGCCATGTCCTTTGTAAATGTTCTGGGAGCCGTGGCGAGACCAAATGGGAGGGCCACAAACTGGTAATGGTCTTGGTTGATTGCGAGTTTGAGAAATCTCTGATGGGCGAAGCAATCGGTATATGCAGGTATGCGTCCTGTATGTCTATGGAGGCGAGATATTCTCCTTCCTCCATGGACGCAACGATTGACCGGAGGGATTCCATGCGAAGGTGACGAACTCGAACATACTTATTCAGTTGCTTGAGGTCTAGTATGGGTCGGACGCTGCCTCCCTTTTTGGGCACCACAAACAGGTTGGAGTAGAACCCTCGTAAGCGCTCGTCTGCTGGAACCGGTATTATGACTCCTGCTTGCAGGAGGGATGAAACCGCTTGATGGAAGGCTCGAGCTTTGAGTGGAGGTTTTGGAGGAACAGAGAAAAAACCTGTGCGGTGGGCTGGTAGTAAACTCGATTTTGTATCCTGAAGACACTATTTCCTTGACCCACCTGTCTTCTGTAATAGGCAGCCAGACCTGCTGAAAGAGTAGCAGTCGTCCGCCTACAAGTGGGGTGTTTTCCGGAGGGGATGAGTAATGATGAATGAAAAGTCTGAGCTTTCCCTCCCTTGAATTTTGCCTGGCTTTCCTTTGACTGCCAGTTTCTGTCCGGCCTCTGTGCCGCCCGTGTGTTGTCCCTGAGAGGGGAACTGTTATGACTAGCCTGAAGAATTCCGAAAGTAACGGAAACGAGATTGATTACGTCTTTTAAACGTGCGTTTTGGTTTCAGCTGAGGGAGGGAAGTACTTTTACCCCCGGTAGCATTGGATATCATTGTATCCAGCTTTCCACCGAAAGGACGGCCCCTGAAGTACGGGAGATTTGTTAGGGACTTTAAGGCCGCATCCGCCTTCCATTGTCTTAGCCAGAGAATATGCCGGATTGTGATGGCATTTGATGCCATTTCCGCTACCCCTCTTGCAGAATCCAACGCTGCATGGACCATGTAATCTGTCACTACTGCAATTTGCACCGCCTGGTCCGCCAGCTGAGGATTTGAAGCTTGGAGGCCCTGTTGTAATAGATCAGCCCAGGCCATAATGGCCTTAGCTGCCCAAACTGAAGCAAATGCAGGAGCTAAAGAGGCACCTGCCGCCTCGAAGATTGAACGAGCCATGCGTTCTACCTGTCTGTCTGCTGCGTCCTTGAGGGTTGAGCTGTCAGGCAGCGAGAGAAGCGTTTGTGCTGTCAGCCTTGAGACTGGAGGATCCACTTTAGGCGGATCTGTCCAATCCTTAGTGTCCTTCTGTGGGAAGGGGTACTTTGCTTTCAAGTATTTGCGATTGGCGTTCTCTCAGGCTGCGAAAAATGCTTAGAAAGTATTTTTTTTTTTTTTGAAATTCCGGGTGATCAAGAAAGACCTCAGATGGTTTCTGAACACTTTCAAAGGAAATCTTGTGTTCTGGTACTTCAGGGGTTGGATCAGAAAAGTCTAGCACCCGAAGGATGGAAGAGATTATATCCTCAACTAGCGCAGCATTGTTAGGGGGACAAGGGAGCAGAGCGTTCCTTGTTTCGTTATCTGAGTTGGAGTCACATATGCCCTCTGAGTCTTGTGTGGTCTGGGATCGTTGTGGAGATCCACATTGTCTCTCTGTATCAGGGGACGGTCTCGGTGACCTGTAGCCACTGTCTCTCCCTGGAGGGGGACGACCTAGTGCTATGTGAGGACGCAGATGAACGCGACCTGTGGGTCCGCTTACGTCTCGAACTGTCGTAAGCGGCCTGTTCCTGATACCGGACGTCCCGTTGCTGGGTAACGTTCATAGTCGAGACATGACCCTGCAGAGCCTGCAGTAGTGAGGAGGTCAGGTTATCTATAGACTTTGTTATAGACTGCGACATCTGAGTCGCCCATTCTGGCGCAGTAGCGGCCGCAGAAGCGTTGCTGTTCTTTGGGTACAGTCCCAGCAGTGCGGGTACGTGCTGCCGCTGGGGAGAGTGGCCTTGCAGGCTGTGCAGACTGTGCAAAAGCAGTCTTGCCTGGTCCTTTTTTGAGCCCGACATAGTAACTATTCGCAGAGGCCCTACAGGTGTATCTACGCAGAGGAAAGGAGGGGTAGGGGAGCGTTATAGGTTACAGGAACTCACAGCTGAGTACAAAGGACCCAGCTGTGATCTTACCCCACCGGTGCTCCCCCTAGGTCCAGCGCTGGTAAATCCTCTTGTGCCCCCCAGAGACTGCTGTGCTGCCTTCAGTTTCTTCAGGTGCAGCAAGATGGCCACCGGATTCTGAGGTGGAGGGGGAAGGGGGCGGAGAGCTGAAAAGGGCGCGCGGAGCTATGTAAAAGCGCGCCCTTCCTGTCTCGATCCGCCCCTTCTATGACACTGTAGTGTCATTTTTCGTCATCCGGGGGCGGGCCGGGGGGGCGGGGATAAGGCGGCGACTTCGGCTAGGCCGAAGCCGCGGCCTAAATTTGATAGCTCATGCAGAAGGGCTCCAGGACGGCGCGGTTGTCTGGGGGAGGGTCGGATTCCAACCAGACCCCCCCGGATTGAACGGTAGGCTAGCGGTGGGGACATGAGCGCCACCTGGGCCCTGTGGGGGGGTCCCTTTGAGGCGCTATGCAGCTGGTGCTGCCGCAGAGACAGGGGTGCCGGGAGCCCTGTCTCTGACAAGTGCCATGCCTGCCTGCACCTCCCCCGGTCCAAACAGGAGCCCGCAGCTGGGCTGGGGTCCCTGGACATGTAAGTGGCCGAATGGTGCCTGGTACAGGCCCTACCTGCCGTGTCTCGACCTAATGCCCCCAGAGGGGGATTAGAGAGGGTGCTGCTGTCACCGTCAGGGGGCTTCGTCCTACCCTCGACCTCAACCCAGAGCCCAAGGAAACTGGGGAAGGAGGGGGGTTCTCGACTTCGAACCAGTACCCGAGGGACTGGGGAAGGAGCGACATGGGGAAGAGCCATCTCGACCTCAACCGGGTACCCCTTAATAGGGGACCGAGGAGGGAGCCATGCCGGGGGTCTCACTGGAGACCCGCTTTTCTTCATCTGTAATCCGTTGAAAAAAATTAAGGAAAGAAACGGAAGAGAGAAAAAAATCTTAGGTGTGCCTCCTTGCGACACTAAGCAAAAACTGGAGAAGGCTGACGCCGTCCAGGGGTGTATACTGCAGAGGAGGAGCCAAAGTTAATCTTTTTCAGATTATGCATAGTGTCGCCTCCTAGTGGACAGCAGCATAACACCCACGGTTCTGTGTCCCCCAATAAGGCGACAGAGTAACCATGTCAGACTGCAGATCAAAACGGTTTTCAAATTGCAAA
This sequence comes from Dendrobates tinctorius, assembly GCF_039654945.1. Classification (NCBI taxonomy): domain Eukaryota; kingdom Metazoa; phylum Chordata; class Amphibia; order Anura; family Dendrobatidae; genus Dendrobates; species Dendrobates tinctorius. The sequence goes on along the minus strand of NW_027361789.1, from coordinate 2,057,056 downwards.
TGGCACAAGTTGTTTAGCTAAACACAGGGCTAATCAAAGTGCTTTACAATGCTGTCAATTTCAGTAATTTGCACGTTAACGCAATTCTGATGGCATCATGTGAACCTAGCCCGAGTGTGCAAGCTGTCCTCTTGTTGTGATACCACGGCAGTCTTCATAGCGCCATCTGACAAGCTTATCAGCTGCTGAAGGCAACTCTAGCCAACAAGCGGAGACCAAGCAAAAGAGCGATCCAGAACAGTATTAACATGACAAGCGACGCCATTGCTGCTCCCCACCTGTAGCCGATGGCAAGCCTGACGTACTCTGCTCGATTGTCCAGAGTTATGTGCGTGTGCTTGGAGCTCAGCTGGATGTCCTGACCGCTAGCACTGGGCACGGTAAAAGGAAGAATCATTGCTTCAAATTCCTCTGATGTTGCCTCATTGTCACGGATATACATCAGTCCAGGAATAAAGTCTTTATCCACCTGTATAGAAAAAATGAAGAAAAGGGATTAAAAGGCAAATGTTGTATGCAGAGTTCATTTTCCCTGTTAGGACCTGGCCAGTCAAGGATAATCTTGAATTATATGCTTAGCGGCATCTTTCCTCCTCCACAACGAGGGGTATTAGGAGAACTCGTCTCCTGCCATTTACATATATTATATGTATAAAGCCGCTCTTACCTCACTGAGGTCAGCAATTGTCAGATTCATGCCTGCCAGCTGCTTCCACACTGGTTCAGCCAGATTAAGACTTAAAGGGCTTCCAGTCCGGATTGCAATTCCAAGAAGCACACCTAGAGAGGAAGGGAAGAGAAATCATATAATAGCTTGTGAGTGGCTTGTTATTAACTAACCCAGGCTACTATTCTGAGAACAGCTCTCATTTTTCCACCGCACCTCTGAAGCGGAGCAGAGAGACCTGACAGCCATGGGCACAGAGCTATTTCATTCTGCTCCTCATAAACAAGCACTGGCCTATCTGCACAGTATACATCACACTACATTGCGTTTGCCTTTCATCCACATTAGCAGCACTGTTTCTTTAGAAATACATCTCGAGTTGTCCAGCTCCCTCCAGGCGGCTGCAATGCACCACTCCAAAACGCCTGCTGGCAGGAGCACGACTGATTTCTTGCAGCAAATACTTAGCATTTGTTAATATAGTCGTATGCACTGCGGACCTGGAACGTGCTCAACTTCAAGTGTTCTCTACAACTTCAACTGAATTCTAGCTGCCAGCCGGAAATGGGCAGAAAATCTAAAACTGCATTGCAAAGGGGTTACAAAGAAGGATTTAGCCTTTATAATATAAATGACATGCACTTTCTGATACTAGAATGTAATGGAACTCAGGTAGGAGCAAAATTTCAGTGTTTATAACTAGAAAAGTGAATAAAAATTATCAGGATTAAAAATCTAGGGTACATTTCAGGTGTCTGTGTTATGTTCATCAGGTACCGTATTTTTCGCTTTATAAGACGCACCACAATTTTTGAGGAGAAAAATAAGAAAAAAATATTTTTTAATAAAATGGTGGTGCCTCTTATAATCCTTGCATCTTATTGCTTACCGGGGTTGGTGGCTGCGGTGTAGAGGGGTCCCAGGCTCGCTGCTGGAGGAGGCAGGCGTGGAGTGATGCTGCAGGCCGCATTCAGGGATGAGGGGGGGCTCCGATGTGTGCTGTTGCTGCTGCAGAGTCTTGTGCTGGTGTCAGGTTTCTCCACTTGTCCGGCGGTTGGAAGCCGGTGCTGCGGGTGCTCCGGTGCGGCGTTGTGTGCCCATCGATGCCCGGGACTCTGCCGACATTGTTCGACAGACCAGAGCCCCAGCATTTCCTCGGTTCCCTGTATATGTGCGCTGAAGTGCCGGTAAAAAAAAAATGGCCGCCGGCGCGTGCGCAGATGGGATCTCGGGACCAGTTCTCGAGAGATGAGATCTGAAATCTCATCTCTCGAGAGCTGGATCCCGAGATCCCATCTGCGCACGCGCGGCGGCCATTTTTTTGCAGGCACCACCGCGCGCACACAGGGAACCCAGGGAAAATGGCCGCCGGCGCGTGCGCAGATGGGATCTCGGGACCCACCTCTCGAGAGATGAGATTTCAAATCTCATCTCTCGAGAACTGGGTCCCGAGATCCCATCTGCGCACGCGCCGGCGGCCATCTTTTTACCAGCACACAGGGAACTGAGGAAATGCCGGGGCTCTGGCCTGTCGCTCAATGTTGGCAGAGCCCCGGCCATCGACGGGCACACAACGCGGCACCGGACACACCCGCAGCAGCGGCCAGCAACCGCCGGACGCCCCCGATCACAGCCTAGGTAAGGCATGTCCGCTTTGTAAGACGCACCCGTTTTCCCCCAAAATTTTGGGGGGAAAAAAGTGCGTCTTACAAAGCGGAAAATACGGTACTTTCATCCCAAAAACGGGACCAGGATGGAACAAAGACTGAGTATAATGAGAAACAGAGTCCGAAGTTTGGATTTTTTTTTTTACCTTTGCTCGGTAGAGCAAGAGCGAGACAGGAACAGCTACGACTGCACAGTTAATAAAAGCGGCAAAACACTGTTGAACCTATGCCAAAGCCTTGGACTTCGTATTGTTGAGCAGAGCCTTATGTTCAAATACTTAATTAACCTGAAGTGTATTATTTCACCTTACATGAGCTTTTTCAGATCAAAGTGTGACACTAAAGATGGCTGCCATCTCCTGCTTGCCTCATGCCATGTGCTTATGGAACTGGAATTTCTTGTTTGGCCAAACCACCATGTGCTCCATGGATCCACCCACGACGACGCCCACTGTGATGCCATCATGGACCAACCCAGACTGATGACCTCATGGATCCGTCCGGACTAGCTCACTGCCCAACCCAGTAACCAATGGAATACATCCGAACACTCCCATTTTAGAGTTAACCGAGCCCCCTTACAAGGGACATAAAACCTGTGTGTGAATCAATATAGATCTTTCTTTTTCTCTTGCTCTCTCTTGGAGCTGTGCCATACATTGATCAAGAGAGGTTAAATCCAATTGTGTGGTGTGATTTCTTTTAGTGCGCACTCATCAATACCCATTGGGCCAGGAGCAGGCAATTATTGAACATTACTCATTGTTCAACCTAACATTTTTGGCTGCCCAACATGGGGCCAGCAGAGGACGAATCCCTAAACCACGAGGACCGTCAGGACGCGCTGGATGCCCTGAACCAGGAGACTGATCACCTCCTTATCAGAACACGGTAAGTCTGATTTTTATAATCTGTAGTCTTTACCTGTGTCCTTCGAGGTATCCTGTGCAGATTGCATGACTGTGTCCGGTTTTCGTGGTATCTGTGAGACGGCAGAAGGGTCTCTCCGCTGCTGGCCATTTAATTGCAAGAACAGTCACGTGTATTAGTTGCCTGCTGCCTGTTATGTGTTGTGGGAGGGGAGATGACTGCTAGATAAGAGATCGAGTTTTTTTTTTTTCTCAGCAGTGTTGTAAAAAAAAAAAGAAAAGTGGGACATTGTCTGTAGTACAGTACATGGTTGTTGCCTGTGATACGATTTTCAGTTCTGTATAGGAGAAAGGAGGTCTGAAGTGAGTTGACTCGACCTATAGGGGCGCCTAACTTGGAGTGAGTTGACTCAGTGCGTAGCCTAGATAAATTGAGGTTTGGCGCGTTACTTGGAGTGAGTTGACTCAGTGCGTAGCCTAATAAATTGAGCTTTGCCACGTGACTTAGAGTGAGTTGTCTTAGTGCGTGGCCTAGTGAGTAAATTAAGCCTTACCAAGTGACCTGGAGTGAGTTGACTCGGCACTGGAGGGCCTGGTAATTTGATTAATAATTTGACTAATAATTTGATTACTACAACGTAATTTTTGTAAACTACGGAACACGGAAATCAGACAGGGACCACATAGCCAAAACAAATAAGAAGTGTGTGCTGTATTCTCAGTTCTCTTTAGAATCTCAGTGTTGAGTCATCTCCCCGTCTTATTGTCTATTTGGTGTTTTTGCTATGTTGAGATACAGAAACATGGAGAAATTAATGCAGTTCTGCTGTATTGGCACTAAGCCAAATTCAGATGGAAAATTAGACCCATGTACATTAGTTACGATTCGTGAAGGAAAAAGTAATGTAAACCAATGTAAAAAGCTTATGAAGTTGTGTGGAATGCCAGAAGGGGGGAGGTTACAGCCCTTGGAGTGGAAGATTGTCTTGAAAGAAAGAAAAGGTATCCTAGAAGATAATGGATTGTTGTCTACTGCTAGGGCATGAGAAAGAGTCTCTGAAAGTCTGTATAGAGAAAATTGGGTAGAAGAGAAAAGGAATAAATAGGACAGAGTTTTGAGTTAAGTGTATTACAAAAATGTATCCTGTGAACGGCCACCGCCGTATAATGATGGCACAGGGCCATGTCCTAATACTGATGGCAGCCATTTTGTTAGTGAGCCATGTGTGTCTTCTGGCGGCCATTTTGGCGAGGGCAAAAATGTGTCTTTTGGTGGCCATCTTGGCGGAGACAAGTGTGTCTTCTGGTGGCCATTTTGACGAGGGCAAAAATGTGTCTCCTGGCGGCCATCTTGGAACGTCGACCCAGATCATACAAACTGAGCCATATCATCATGTGACTAACATAGATCTGTCTAAATCAAGTGAGACACAACTCAGGAAGACACACACACCTTCCAGTGATGAACATCTTAGATTAAGGCAAAACACCACACCTCTAAATCCTTGTTACCCAGTAATGACCACTAGCGGCCAATACTATATTCCTTCGGGAAGTGAGCAGGCTTTACCTATGTTCCCTGTTACCATGAGGTCCAGTGGGCCACCGACCCTTTCTCCTATCACTCCTGTGGTGAACCCAACCATCCATCCACCTGGATCTTTCCCGGCACCGACCTTTTCTACTGTCACTTCCACTGACAATTTAGCCGCACACCCACACGAGATACTCCAGGCAACATCTCCTCCCAACGCTTCTGCTACAACAGCACTCTCACGCAGTCTACCTAACCCTATACCCAGTACCTCACAGGCTCTCTCGCAGCCAAGCGCACACCTGTATGGCATGGTGGCAACTGTATCAAGGGGGGGATTTAATCTGAGAGGGGGATACCAACATGACAGGAACACAAATGAGAGGGAATGTTGGCAACTTATTTCTTTGAAAAAGAACTTCCTGAGGGACCCTTGTTAGTGGTGGGAAAGGGTGACATAATAATGGAAACTGACGCTATTGTTAGTGCTGCCAATTCTCGGTTAGAGCACATTGGAGGTGTGGCTAGAGCTATAGCGGAAGCAGGAAGGTAGACTATTCAAGCTGACAGTCGAATCACTGTTGAGTCACATGGTCAGATAGCTGTTGGGACATAGCGGTGACTAAATCTGGCAACCTTCCATGCAGAACGATCATACATGCTGTGACCCCTATTTTTTGACCCTATTCATCCAGACGTTAGTACTCAACGGTAACTCGCATTTTAGAGTATGTGAATATTAGTGAGCAGATTCAGACCTTGACTCCCGTTATTGGTGTTGGCATTTTCGGTTTCCCCGTTTCATGCATGTGCAAGAGAGATTGTTGGAATTATAATGAACAAGTGTATCCCCCCAAGCATTTGCTGTCTCTCCAAAATCAGGTAAATTAATAAAGAGGGCAGGATTGTTAAAGTTTCTAAGACTGCCTGCGTTACCTGGACTCCCTCATGATATTGGCGTTGCCCAAATGGAGCCCCTCATTCCAGGACTGTTACCTCCTCCTGCTCCTACACAAGTGATTACATCTGTTCTCTTCTGTACAGAGCTATGGTCAGAACTAAGCAGACCACTTGTAAATCCATAGGAGGAAAAGCTCCCCGTAAGCACCTGGCCACTAAAGCCGCCAGGAAGAGCGCTCCCGCCACTGGTGGAGTGAAGAAGCCACACCTTTAACGGCCCAGGAATAGTCACTCTCCGTGAGATCCGCCGCTAACAGAAGTCCACCGAACTGCTGATCCGTAAGCTTCCCTTCCAGCGCCTGGTGAGGGAGATCGCCCAAGATTTCAAGACCTATCTGCGCTTCCAGAGCTCGGCGTGATGGCCCTGCAAGAGGCTAGTGAGGCTTATCTGGTGGGACTGTTCTAAGACACCAACTTAGATACCTGTCGCTGCAGCATCATATGAGACTTCAATGTTCCATCTTGATTCCGGATGTCACTTTTGTCCGCTGCACCATCCTCAACCTGTCCACGCTGCTTCCTCTTTCCAGGGGGGATGTGGATGATGATACTGATGCGCTCGTTGAAGACGCCTCTACACACTCAGAGGATCATGACTGTCTTGAACGGATGCAGGAAGAAGCAGCCTCCAAGAAAAATTGTGTCTAAAGACCCATTCCCACATGCTGACCTAACGTTCTTCACTGATGGTTCCAGATTTGCAGATGAAACAGGAAGGTTCCAAACGGGATATGCCTTGGTTACACATGACCAGGTCATCTCAGCTGGATCCCTACCACCACACAGGTCTGCACAAGAAGCGAAACTTAAGGCTTTGACACTGGCTTGTCAGGAAGCGATGGAGAAGGTGGTCAACATTTACACGGATACAAGATTTGCTTTCGGAGTGGCTCATGATTTCAGCACTATCTGGGCAGCCAGAGGATACCTAACGTCCAGTGGAACTCCAGTAAAACATGCTGCTCCATACAAGAACTTGTGGCCGCCCTAGATCTACCTTCGGAGGTTGCAGTGATCAAGATCAAAGCTCACGAGAGATTGAATTCTCCAGAAGCAATGGGGGAACTTCTTTACTGACAAAACAGTAAAAACTTATGCTGCAGATCCATTTGGGAAAGAGAAAGCAGCGGTGTACGTGTCACAAGACACTGAAGAAAAAGCACCAGATGATGAAAAGAAGTTGTGGCAAGAAGTAGGAGCTAAAAAGGATGAAGATGGAGTCTGGAGGATGAACAAAAAGATCTGTCTACCCTGGAATCTGTACCCCTCAGTGACAGAATGGGCACATGGTATCACTCAGAGGCAAGAATCAGATGAATGAATTGATTTGGAAGACTTATATGGCATTTGGCATCTCTACTGTCACCCAAAAACATTGCAAGTTCTGCCTTTTGTGTGCAACATGCAATCCAGCACCGCCTCAGAAAGTTATTCAGAAACATTTGGCTAAACCACTCTATCCCTTTCAGTGAATTCACATCAGTCATATTCAAATGCCGAAAGTAGGGAAGTGCGAGTATTTACTGGTAGTGACTGACATGTTCTCAGGATGGCCCGAAGCCTATCCAGTAACCAACATGACTGGCAGAGTGACTGTTAAGAGACTGAGGATTGAAGTAGTATGCAGATATGGGGTCCCATAGGTAATTGAGAGTGACCAAGGACCCGCATTCATTGCAGCACTGACTAAAGGAACTATGGACATTGGTAGGGGCTGATTTTGGTTTACATACTCCATACCACCTTCAGAATAGTGGGAAAGTAGAAAGACTGAATGCCACCTTGAAAAAAATAAAAATACTGAAAGCCTGTAAGGAAGTCAGACTTCCTTGGACAGACATTTTGCCCATTGCCTTACACTCAGTCAGAAACACTCCAAGGGATCCCACTAAACTCACACCATATGAGATTTTTTGGGAGGCCTCCAAGGTTGGGTCAATATTTTCCACAACAGCTAGCCTTAGGAAGTGATACTTATGTAAATTATGTCATTGCCCTTACTAAAGAACTGTCACTAACAAATGCACGAGTTTTATCATCCATTCCAGATCCAGATTCCAGTGAAGGTACCCATACTTTCCAGCCTGGTGACTACGTGCTGGTAAAGAAGTTCATCAGAAAGACATCCCAGGAGCTGAGAATTGAGCGTCCCTACCAAGTGCTGTGACAACTCATACGTCGGTCAAGCTTGAAGGAAGACCGAAGTGAATACACACCTCTCACTGCAAGAAGTTCATGCCTCCATCAGAACTTTCCACTTGTTGCTTGTTGTGTTAATTTCTTTTCAGGGTTGCTGATGACCTCCTGGATCCACCTCTCATACTGTAAACGTATCAGACAGGTAGGGACAGAGTAGGATCTGACCTGCTTGTCAAAGTCCAGCTACAAAGGGAGGTTTTCCACAAGGAAAAACTTGTCTCAAACTGGCGAAGACTCCAATTTCCCCTTCCCGGACAAGACGGTCAGATCTAGGATGTGTACATCAGGGTTAGTCACATGTGTAATCTTTGTAACCATGGTGATGGGAGATTGGAGAGTAATGGACCCAGCAGGTAGGAAAGTCCCGAGGACGCGTGTAGCGCACACCTATATATACCTCTTGACGTACCCATAATTGCATAGTGACACTTAACAGAAAAGAAGGTTAATAAAGTATTTAGGAGGGACTGTTGAGGATAGCCTTAAGTTCAAATACTTAATTAACCTAAAGTGTATTATTTTACCTTACATGAGCTTTTTCAGATCAAAGTGTGACACTAAAGATGGCTGCCATCTCCTGCTTGCCTCATGCCATGTGCTTATGGAACTGGAATTTCTTGTTTGGCCAAACCACCATGTGCTCCATGGATCCACCCACGATGACGCCCACTGTGATGACCTCATGGACCAACCCAGACTGATGACCTCATGGATCCGTCCAGACTAGCTCACTGCCCAACCCAGTAACCAATGGAATACATCCGAACACTCCCATTTTAGAGTTAACCGAGCCCCCTTACAAGGGACATAAAACCTGTGTGTGAATCAATAAAGTTCTTTCTTTTTCTCTTGCTCTCTTGGAGCTGTGCCATACATTGATCAAGAGAGGTTACATCCAATTGTGTGGTGTGATTTCTTTTAGTGCGCACTGATCAATATCCATTGGGCCAGGAGCAGGCAATTTTTGAACATTATTCATTGTTCAACCTAACAGTATCCTCAATGGCCACAACAAGGGAGACTCATTGGGAAGACATACCCTAAACTTCCATGTGGGCAGCAGTGTGAGACTATGCCATCACAGATCTGGATCCTACAAACATTTTGCGCCCTTCTAGTCACCACACAAACATCTGTCAGACCACAACCAACTGCTCCTATACATCATGTCCGCAAACAAATCACCCTCACAAACCTCGCAGAAGACCGGCCTCTTTAGCTTGCCGCCATCCTGCAAATGGTCTAAGATGTCGGCCCCAAAATATAAAGATGCCATCAACAGACCAGAGATCAAGGAGAAGCTCCAACGCTTCCATAATAACGTGTATGAACTTAACCCAGTAGGAGTACACCTAGCGGTAAGAGACCTTAACATTTTTTATGCCATGGCAGAAATGTTCGACCTGAAAAGAAGCATCAACAAGAGGCAGAGTAAACAAAATCCCAACAACTGGTTTGACAAAGAATGTAAGACCATTCGGAAGGCCCTAAGAATGGCCCCTCAAATAAACACTAGACCCAAACATCCCCACTCAGAGAAGTCTACGACACTATACAACAAAATTACAAAGCCATCCTCAGAAAGAAAAAGCAAAACCACATCTCTACCAAACTCTTCCAACTCCAAGATGCCCTTGAAGACAACAAATTAGGAACTGTGGAATCACTTTGGATACAACCAGAAAAGCAACAGCCTCCACATCCAGAGTGGCAAAATCTGGCTCAAGTACTTCAAGGACCTCAACAAAGACATCCCAAGTGAAGACCGGCACAAAATGAGCTTCTGAAAAAAATGAAAGATACGGAGGAAAAAGTTAAAAAAAAGATTTCCAAAATCCTCTGAATACACCAATCACACAGACAGAAACAGAAAGGATCACACAGGTAAAAGGTAAAAAAAAGCCAGCAGTCCAGATGGTATCCTCCCAGAAATGCTAATATACAGTCCTCCAGACATCCAGGCTGCAATAATAAAACTAATATCGTACTGCAAGCTTGCTGCTTCCCCAAAAACTGGAACCAAGGCCTCATAACCCTATACACAAAAACGGGGACAAGTACAACCCAGCAAACAACCGGGGAATAGGTGTCAGCAGCAACCTGGGTAAACTCTTCAACTGCATCCTGAACAAGAGGATCCTCACCTTCCTCACCGAGCACAACGTCCTCAGCAGGAGCCAAGCAGGGTTCATGCCAAACCACCGCACCACTGACCACATCTACACTCTGCACAGCCTTATCAAGAGCCATGTCCACAATACAAACAACGGGAAGATATACGCCTGTTTTGTGGACTTCAAGAAGGCCTTCGACTCAGTGTGGCACCCAGGACTATTCCTAAAACTGCTGGGGAGTGGAATAGGAGGCAAAACATACAATGTCATCTGAAGCTCCTACACTGAGAACAGTTGCAGCGTGAGGGTCAACGGAAGGACGACGGCCTATTTCCAACAGAGCCGAGGAGTGAGACACTGCTGCAGCCTCAGTCCAACGGTCTTTAACATCTACATCAATGAGCTGGCGGTGGCCCTAGATTCCTCCTCAGCACCAGGACTCACCCTCCATGACGCCCAGGTGAAATTTCTGCTGTATGCTCATGACCTCGTGCTGTTATCACCAACCGAGAAAGGCCTCCAAGATCATCTGAAAATCCTAGAGACCTTCAGCAGCACATGAGCACTGCCAATCAACAAGAAGAAAACGCCTACGTCGTGGGCCGTGCAGATGTATGCGGATGCCTCTGTATGCGTCGTTTTGATGCTGCGGCGACCGGCGTCGAACGCAACATGTTGCATTTTGTTGCGATCGCCGCACCGTCAAAACCACACGGTCTGTGTACCCAATGTTAAAGATAGGTACGCAGGCCACATGCAGACGTAGGTGGAGCTGAACGGAGGAGGTGCGGCATTGGACGGAGCTTCACGGAGGAACTACGCAGTCCTCTGCAGCTCTGCCGAACGCTAGTGTGAAACTATCCTAAGAGTGACAGATCCTGAGCCGATACAGACTGAGCGCCCACAGCCTACTCATCGAATCCGGGCAGCACAGTCAAAACCACAAGCCCCGAGAGAGCAGACTCTGCCACCAGTGCCCCCAGGAGGCTGTGGAGGCAGAGACCCACTTCCTACTGAGGTGCCCCAAATACTCCGCATTGAGAGACACTCACTTCAAGAGACTGTCTGATCTGCTCTCAGACTTCACCTCCATGGAGGAGGAAGAGAAACTGCTGATAATACTGGGGGAAGAGGAAAGTGCAGCGGTCACAGCAGCAGAATATGTCAGTGCCTGCCACAGACTAAGAAGAGACTGATATGTGATGGACTTTTATACTTCACTCTGGACATGTCCCTATCCCCGACTAAGAGGAGTCTGGGATGTCATGGACCTCTATATCTCAACCTGGACATGTTCCTATCCCCCAACTAAAGAGCCTGATATGTCATGGATGCCTATACCCAACACCCTGGACATGCCCCCATCATCTAAAAAAAAATCCTGCTATATCAAGGACCTCTAAAAGCCGTCCTGCCAATAAAAGATCATTTGAATTTGAGAGAGCGAGCGAGAGACAGGGGGCAGAGATGTGTGTGTGGGGGGAGAGAATAAATTGCCGTCTGAATATTAGACAGCGTGACGATATAGAATTTAATTTATTCTTAATTAGACCAGACGTATTTTTCTTTGGTGGGTCAAATGACATAGGTCATTGTTCATATGAGCCCAAACATTGACTCTTGAATTGATTATTGTGTTGCTATCCTTGGAGGACAGGGTCACTGGATAATTGAACAATTGATGTTTGTTAATATGTTAACTATTGTACCAGGCCATGCAGTCTGTTGACCTGCAAACATTGAAGGATAAAATATGCAAATTGATTTAATACTTGAATAATGAGAGTTGACCTCATCTCACCTTTCCCCTCACCTGTGCATGATGGCCTGAAGGAAAGATGTGGTTTTAAAAAGGGACGTTTATCCTTCTGCAAAGAAACTCTACAGAACAGTAGCCAGGACACCATGGCTCCAACCAGAGGGATACGGTTTTGAGACACTCTACAGTAAGTCAGCATAAGGGACCACGGCCCCAGCTGAAGGAACACAGATCTGATCCATTGACCATCACTAAACCCATGAAGACATTTGGTGTAGCCAGGCTGAGACCATCCGGTCACCTGGCCCCATGGAGAGGTTTGCAGAAGCCAGACTGGGACCAACCTGTCACTTGGTCCCATAGAGACGTTCCGAGAAGCCAGGTTGGGACCATCCGGTTACCAGGCCACCTACCTCAATGGACTGTCAGATTCCTAAGCTTGTCAACACCTCCTCTCTGTGGGTATCCACCAAAAGGGGGATGCCACAGGTGGGGGTAGTCTGCCCTGAAGTCATACCTGCTCAAATCCCAGCGAGCCAGCGGAAGGGTGAGACTCTGTAATTTGCACCATCTTGTGTATCTGGTGGGACTGTGCTAGGTGTTATTGTCTGTTGGTGGTTCAACAAAGCATTCCCACACTCTTTTACACTCCCCGTGTTGTCTGAATAGTATTATTCCCAGGGGAAAGTGGAGCGGGCGTTAAGTGGGATGAGCCCCGGTCCATGCGGTCTTTCTAGAAACAGCCAGGCCAGGGGATGAGAGCACCCACTGATCCGCATGTCTCCACAGACAGCTTTGGCCTATTTAGTTCTGGTGGTTATATGAAGATTTATGCATCGAGACAAACAGATAGCTAGAGCCAAACGTGTGTGATTTTGATCCCTGACATTAACCAAATAACCAAAATGTGGAGAGATCAGTGTTTTCTTGCAGGCCGCTGTGTACACAAAGAAATCACGGGAACATGAGAACAGCTCCGTACACTATAATGGGCACATGTTCTGTCTGTGAAAAACACAGCACATGTATGTTAAAGAGTTGCTCATATGAGGCCTAGGGAAGAGCGGTTTTCATGGGATTTAGCAATTTGCTTAACAGGAAAGAAACGGTGTGTGTGTGTGTGTGTGTGTGTGTGTGTGTGTGTGTGTGTGTGTGTGTGTGTGGGGTCTTCACATTGTCTACAATTTCCATGTACATCATTCAGAATTAGTATACAACTAAATGCACAGATATTCATTATAAGTGAGCTTTCACGATAACTGACTGCCGGCAATATACCTTTTGTGCAAGAAAAAAACAACCATGCCGTTTTATGCATTGCTAGATTTGGAAATGAATGAACCTTTCTCACTGGTATATATAGTATGTAATTACATTAAAATTTTTAGGGTTAGGGACTTACCAAGAAATCTAAACATGTTCATGTGAAGGGCGGTCTTAGCTGCTGGATTCAACAAGAAGCAGTCCCTGTTAGCGCCGGACTCATCTCTTCCATTTGGAGTCACAATGAGAAGTGGAGTCAGTCCGTTCTGAAGCTCTTCACAGATTTCTGCAATGGATTCACTGTAGCCACCTCCGCAATCATCTACAGACTCCCCTAATATGCAAACACAATTGGTTGTTACTTCTACGAGAATCTGTGTTTAGGTTTCTATTAGCCCTGCACATGAACAATGTCATTTTCGAGGTTCTCTTCAAGCTCCCGATGCGTGGGGACAGTATGTGAACAGCACTTTTCAATCCCTGACAAACTGAACCCCTCAGGTGTTTCACCTTCCGGATATGCTTATCAGGTTGTGTTCTGTTCTACCAGCGGCTCACATTTTACCTTTGTTAAAGATTTGTGCAGCCAAAACTGGAAAGATATCCAAAACATGGGAAATTATAAAGGTTCTAATTAGATTTCTCTCCTTAAGGGGCTTCAAGGAAAAAAAATCTGAAATCATCAGACTTGAAGTGTTCACAGTTTGTAATTAATCGGTGCTAATATAACGTCTTTATGTCTATCTACAAAGTATAAAAGCTCGCACCAACAAATTTGACCTTCCAGACGCGATGAGGTAGCAGAAGGCTGTCAGGACTGAAGGAAGTCATCTTTGCACACATCTGGCCAAACACAGACTTGGTACCATCTGGACCTGCCAAACCGCCTTTACTTCTTGAACGTTTTACCTATGAGGCAAAAAAAAATGAACATAAAAGATATTCTAATTATTACAAAAGATTAGAATTACACAATGTCTACATATTCAGCAAAGACGTTAGTTTTCTTCATACTAAATGACTGGATACATCGCATTTCTCTGATTTAAATTCCTCATTTTTGTTTTTATTAATTTTTTAATTTGTACAGCATGGAAAGTTATGAAACTCCCGTGTCGCTGTAATAAGAGCTTTGTCTTTATTCTGGTTTGAAAAATCGCATGTAAATGGCTTTCAAATCCCGCTTTTCTCCAGTCTAATTGACAGCCATTTAGCTGCATTTAGAGTACAGATGATGGCAGTGAAATGATCAGCACCTGTCTCCTCCTCAGAGATAGTGATATATAGGTGCTTAGCTGACCCTTTCACTGCCATCATCAGTACTCCAAATACTGTTAAAGGCTGGTAAATAAAACTTGGGAAAAGTAGGGTTTTGGAAACAATTTAAAAGAATTTGTTTTTGTTTTTTTAACAGAAAGTAAGACTTATCACCTAATCAAGAGATTTGCAAAGTTTAATAACTTTCTATTACGGACAAAATTCTTGGAAAAAATTGAAAAATTTAGTTATAGGACAGCATTACAAATGTCTGAGAAAAAAGAACACTTTAAAATTCAATACTGTTGTATTTATTCCTATTGGCCAATAATCCCAGAACAACCAACATACCTGTATCCTGTTCAATTCAACCACAGGGCCATGTTGGCGGTCACGTACCATAGTTGCTTGCACAACTTTGCGGAAAGCAGCCTCCTGCAGAGACAGTTTAAGATCATCCTTTAAATACTAATAGCACACATTACACACAATTGTAGATCGATATCAGTCATCTGAGCATGAAAGAATGCTTCCAGTAATGATCTCAAACGCTGATCTCTATGTTCTCGTATCTGGTCAGTAAACAAATTGAGAACTAAATAAAGACAATGAAGCGATGTGAACGCAAACAGACATCCCTCCATGAAATGACAAGTCACAAAAAATTACCACCAGAGCAGAAGCAGCAACTACGGTAAGAAAACGCTCTATTAAACTTAAAGGCGAGAGAGTTGAAGATTCGTTTAGAGGGGCCAAGAACTGATGACCAAGCGTTTAGAGGAACACCTATTCCCAACTTTGTCCCCATGAACTCATGTTGGCGAGCACCCTGTGCACAAGCATGTTGGGTGATCAAATAATTTATACCGTTCCCGCATTCCTCCAACCCTCCAAAAAATAAATACAAATTGTTACTGACAGCCTATTGCCTGATGTAAACCGGTATTGTGCTATCGATAACATGATGATGTACAGGAGCAGAACGACTGTATTAGACATCTACAGTATTTTTATCTTTCTGTTTTGGCCAGCCCATGTGAACACGCCAGTAAGTGAGCGGTGACTAAATGTACTCTTATAATAGTCTAAATGTACTATTATTTTTATGTATGTACTAGCATTGAAGAAGTTCAGAAAAGAGATGAACAAAATTGTTCATAATACTGAGTTTTTCCTTCTGGTTTGGTCCTCTGTTGCAGCCTGACTTCATTTCTGTGGCTGGCACTCTCGGCTTAGC
Organism: Dendrobates tinctorius; assembly: GCF_039654945.1. Taxonomy (NCBI): domain Eukaryota; kingdom Metazoa; phylum Chordata; class Amphibia; order Anura; family Dendrobatidae; genus Dendrobates; species Dendrobates tinctorius. The sequence continues at coordinate 2,041,530 of NW_027361789.1, read as the reverse complement.
ATCGACTGGGTGTCTCGGTCACATAATAGGCCTTGTAACGTCATGGCACTACAATGTGATGCATATCCACACATCGTGTGAAACCTTAAGACTAAGCCTTGAGTGATAACAGGATGCCATGGGGTCCAGAAAGCTACAGAGGGACCCAAAAGATGATGGGCAGAGAATACTGTCCGACCAGTGAAGCCTGAATGCAACAGAGGACTGGACCAGAGGTCAGAACTGGGTATTGCAAATGTTTTGGCTATCTTTAGTTCCAGATATGTACCTTTCCTTGGGAGATAAGAATTCCACGAAGCGTATCGAAGCCAACTGAGGGGCCTTGACCAGTCTCGTCCAGCTTCCCCTCCAAATCAAACATAGGAATGCATGGACAGAAGAGCTCAGAGATATGGTGAAGTAATAGCAATCGATTCCTTAAACCTATGATTGCTATCTCTTGAAGGTGGTTATATTCCATTGGTACCTGCAAAAGTACATGTCATACACGATTAAAATAAATAAAAAGGTATAAATAGGACAGTAATATATAGTTATATGTTACTAGCCAGTTGTATGGCAGCTGCTGATATACTAAGCACGCAGCACTCAGTTATAATCATTATGAACCAATGATTAAAAATAAAAAATAAAACTAATAGCTCAAAGGAAAGTAAAATGGGAAAAGAATAACAGGCCACCACCTCAGATGTGCAACAGCAAGACTGAACAAAAGTATTAAGTATCTGACCAAACCTATGGAAAAGAATTTCAGGAATCATGATAGTCAGAGGTACGGATTTACTAGGCAGTAAGAGAAGTGCCCTAAGTAAGCCATGGAGAAATATGCAGGGCAGGTTACCTGTGCGGGAAGTTTGCCAGCATTAGCAGGTTTACTTGTAGACCAGGCCAACGTGTGAGCAGAACCACAGGCGACACGGTTTATCTTCTTGCCCTGAAGAGCTGCAACAAGGCGAGGTCGCTGAATAGCATTGGTCGTTCCATCTCCAAGCTGCCCTTCATCATTATCTCCCCATGTGTAGACTTCACCTAAAGACCAAGCATTTCAGTGTGTTAATGTTAGAAGGGTTCGTGTATGCAGGGCCTTGTTATTATTTGCCAGTTATTCACATTCCAAAACTTCAATCCAATGATGGAAGCCAAGAGCGTAGTATTTGAATTGTTTCACCATCAGCCAGCCATTGGTTTACTAAAGGACGACTACAGTTGCTTCTAAATTATGGATATGAAAGCAAATCCTAAAGGGTTGATTCATCACACTGAAAGCTATCCCCTATACATAGCATAGGGCAGAACTTGCTGGATTACTTGGGGTCTGATAGCTGGGACCCCTGGAAATCCAAGAACGAGACTCTCCCTTGAATGGAGCGGAGATGCACATTCTTGATCTTCACTCCATTCAGTGTCTTTGGGACTGAGGGCTCAAATCATTTCAGCAGTCCCATAGATAATGAATGGATCAGCACATCCGCATCAATCAAGACACGGCTGTAGAGAAACCAGTTCTCGAGACTGCTGGGCATTTCAGAGGTCAAACCTCCAGAGATCAGTATATTACACCCTATACCAGTGGTGGCAAACCTATGGCACGCGTGCCAGAAGGGGCGTGCAGAGCCCTCCCGGTGGGCACGTGCCCCATCTCCTCAAAACTAACACGGCCACCACTGTCCTCAGCCTGCTCGTAATCTCCCTCAACATCACTAGCGCCGATGCCGCGGCCACTCTCCTCTGCTCCTAAGTCTCCCACCAGTCACGTGGGGCCATTATACAGTATGGAGCGCTATGTGGGGCCATTATACAGAATGGAGCATCTTGTGGGGCTATAATAATGTATCAAGCACAATGTGGGGCCATTATACTGTATGGAAGGCAATGCAGGGCCCCGTTATACTGTGTAGAGCACTATGTGGAGCCTCTTGCACTTTATGAAGCACTATGTGAGGTCCATTACACTGTATGGAGGACTATGTGGAACCATTGTACTGTATGGAGGACATTTTGTGCACATTATACTGTATGGAGAGCTGTGTGGGGATTACTTTTGGAGAATCACACTGTGATGGGGTCATCATTCTTTGTTATTCTATTACTAGATGTGTGCCCGATGCTACTGCATCGGGAGGGCAGTAACATGACGATGGGGGCAGCTTTGTGGCGCTGGGGGGTGGCAGCCCACCGACTTCTGCCGGTTGTGATTGCACGGGAAAGACTGTGTTTTGCGGCCTGTGCTGGAGATGGTGTGCGGCGCCACCAGAGGGTGGCCACACCCAATCTCCAGCACAGGCCTCAAGCCGCGGTCTTTCCTGCCGGCTGTGACTGCACAGAGGTGGGTGGGCAGGCAGCGGCGGGATCCGGCGCGTGTAGTCAGGCGGTGGGGGTCCGGCGGCGGCATCCCTCTCATTACTCCCCCCTCATTATACCCCCTTCATTACACCCTTCTTGTTATACCACCTCGTTACACCCTTTTCACAGCCTCGTGATCACAGCGGCAGCCTGAATCCCAGTGGCGGTCAGGATCGCAGTGGCGGTCGGTATCGCAGCGGCAGCCTGGATCCGAGCGGCAGCTGGGATCGCAGCGGTGGCCTGGATCCGAGCGGCTGCTGGGATCCCAGCGGCGTTCGGGATAGCAGTGCTGGCCTGGATCTGAACGATGGTTGGTATTCGCGGCGGCGTTCGGGATCGCAGCTGCGGCCTGGATCCGAGCGGCATCACTTGGGTGTTCCAAAATGGCAGTTGGCGTACTTCCGGTGCGGCGGATTGTGGGATTCGGGGACATCCAGACAGAAGTGGATGATGGACAATTTAAGGTATAATATATATATATATATATATATATATATATATATATATATATATATATATACATATATATATATACATATATATATATATACATACACACACACACAGACGCTATAGGGTGCTAATGTAGGAGTTGTTTTTCTAATCTAAAATCTTAGTATTCCGGTTAAATTGCCGTGTTGGCACTTTGCGATAAATAAGTGGTTTTAGATTGCACTCTGTCTCTAAAAGGTTCGCCATCACTGCCCTATACTATGGTGAGGGGATGAAAGTTTTCTCAGAATTAAAAGTTAAAAAGACGGTGTCCACTACCTGAACAGTAGTAGTCCCCCTTGCAAGATTTAAAAAAAAAAACAAAAAAAAAAACAAAAAAAAAAAACACACCTCCCAAACCGCTTCTGCCTGGGGTTCGCTTGACATAGTTATGCCATGTCAACCCTGCAACCAATCAATGGCCATTATTTGGCTCCTTATACTTCTTCCATTTGACCAACAATCATCAAGGGAAGTAGGCGCTCAGCAGCCCAACTGCAGCTGCTGATTTGCTACAGGGCTCACGTGGCATGAAGCCACGCAAACCCTGGCAGTCATTGCGCCGACAACATTGGAACTGCACCGGTGAATAATTTTATTATTATTTTATGAGGGGGATACTACTTCCTTTAAAAGGGGGTTGTCCAGGTAGTGACAGTACAATAGTGGCTATCGCTATGCTATGTTGATAGAAATTCTACTTCCAAAATGAACATTGTATTCAAGAGTGTTAAAAAAAAAAAAAAAAAAAAAAAAAAAAAAAAAAAAATGAATATGGAAGGAATGATGGATTTATATTAAAGCTTTGTCAAACTGAAAAAAAAGGTGAATTGACTTTATAGCCAAATGTAGAAGATGTATTAATTATGAAGGAATTCATTGCTAGAAAAATGCCCTATTGGCATGGATGTTTGTCAAATCGTGCCGCGTGTGGTACACAGCTGGGACAACTGTGTCACAAATGTTTGCCAGGCAACTCAAGGAGGTATCTGAATAAATTCCAGGAATTTCTAGGAACAGTCCCAGGTTTTAAAGAATTTCGCCGTGGGTGGATTTATCATAGATATAAAAATAACATTTATCGAAACAGAAAAAGGGCATTCACTCCACGAGCCAAGATGCTCTTCAGCAAGTTGTGGCAAGTGTTCACGTAAGACAGATCATGCGTCTGACTGGAGGATTGGTGAAGGGGGTCCGAGAGTGAAGGAAATGTGAAAAAGAAAGGAAGCCGAGCAGCCCAAATGGTAAGGTGTCCCTGATGACCTTATTAGTAGCAGTGACAAACTGATAGTCTGCCATGTAACACCGAGCCTATCCCTTCCTCAATGTAAGCTGATGGGTACTGTCTGGATGGTGGAAGTGAAAAGGAAGACAGGGGAGTAATGATGTCACTACAAAACGGGGACTCTGATGAAAACTGACACAAGACAGGGGTCATGGCAAACACCATGGAGCAAAAAGCATTGCTTTGGCTTCAGTTAGTAACTAGCTAATTCAATTATTCCTTTACAATCAGCAGCTCTGCCCTTTCTTTATCAGCATGCCGGCAGCCGCCATCCAAGCCCAGGGACAGAAAATGCAAGATCAAAATCAGTCTTTCTTCAATGAATTAAATACTTATACAATTAACTCTTATGGTAATCTGTAGCGATGGAGTCAGGGTGGCACTTTAGGGTCATTAATACCATTTGATAGACAAAGCATGGCTAACCCAATCATGGTTCACCTACTACTACAATACATTACAAAACGTCTCCTGACCACTGTCCAGCTTGATGGAACAAGGTGCAGAGTGAATGGAGAGGTATCCCGGCAGCAGCACATGTACATGGCTGTCGCCATTCCCTTCTGTAAGGAGTCACAGAAACAGTCGACAATGTAGAGGACCTGGTTTTGGCTATAGGTGCGATCCACATCCATCACACATTTTTGGCACATCCTGTGGATAGTCCTATAAGTTTGTATGTGTGCCTACCCATTGACGCAATTACATGTGTAATATGGATATAATTTATAGGACTGGCTCTCCACTGTTCCAGACATTTTTTAATATATATGGCCACTTCAAAAAATAAAATACTTCTATGATCTATGGTCCATACAGATGAATTGAACAGGCAAATATAAGTACAAATCTCTTGGGCGTGCAAGGAATAAGGATACATTTGCTGGCTGTAAATTGAAACCGCAACAGGAGTAAACAAACTACGTAGATTAGATCGGCTCGTCAGATTACAAGCAGCAGCACCGAGATTATACGGAGACAGAAACCATGACAATATCAGAAAGCTCAGGAACCAATAACCCATAGTGTCCTCAGGGAAGAAGTAATAAATGCTGGCTATTTCCACTGTGAGATTGGCTATAAACTCTAGCTCCAAAGACAAACTCATTTTATTCGGAGATCCCCCTCCTTCCCGTGCCCAGCAAGCAGGATGGAAAACAAGAGATCATGCATGTAAGAGAGATCCATACGTCGCTTACCGTCCTCCGTGCAGCACACACAATGCAGTGACCCTGTGGCAATGGCAATAACTTTCTTCCCCTGAAGTCCCTGCACCTGCCGTGGCCTTCGCACATGATCATCCGATCCATGACCTAGACGATGATAGTCACCTTTTCCCCTGTATATGGAAATTGACAGCTGAAAAAGCAATTCAACCAACATGTGATACTCACGCTTTACTTTAATTTAAAGGTCATGGACACCGTTGACATGGAAAAACACAACTTTTACGTCTGTTCGTGCTTATCTTTAGTTAATAAAATAGCACTAAAGTTTCAGTCTGAAATCTTAATTTTTTTCATTCATTTTCAACCGCCTAGAAATTCAGTGTACAGCCTGATCCAAGTTTCAGATTTTTCTTGTGTCATCCCCTGTAATATAGGCTGGATATAAGGCCTGTCCACAATGCAGTTTGCAACCATCTTCATTACCTCAAATATTATTATTATTATTATTTATTGTTATAGCGCCATTTATTCCATGGCGCTTTACATGTGAGGGGGGTATACATAAAAACAAGTACAATAATCTTAAACAATACAAGTCATAACTGGTACAGGAGGAGAGAGGACCCTGCCCGCGAAGGCTCACAATCTACAGCGGGATGGGTGATAATACAGTAGGCGAGGGTAGAGCTGGTCGTGCAGCGGTTTGGTCGATCAGTGGTTACTGCAGGTTATAGGCTTGTCGGAAGAGGTGGGTCTTCAGGCTCTTTTTGAAGGTTTCGATGGTAGGCGAGAGTCTGACATGTTGTGGTAGAGAGTTCCAGAGTAGGGGTGATGCGCGAGAGAAATCTTGTATGCGATTGTGGGAAGAGGAGATAAGAGGGGAGTAGAGAAGGAGATCTTGTGAGGATCGGAGGTTGCGTGCAGGAAAGTACCGGGAGACGAGGTCACAGATGTATGGAGGAGACAAGTTGTGGATGGCTTTGTATGTCATGGTTAGGGTTTTGTAATGGAGTCTCTGGGCAATTGGGAGCCAGTGAAGGGATTGACAGAGGGGAGAAGCTGGGGAATAGCGGGGGGACAGGTGGATTAGTCGGGCAGCAGAGTTTAGAATAGATTGGAGGGGTGCGAGAGTGTTTGAGGGGAGGCCACAGAGCATGAGGTTGCAGTAGTCAAGGCGAGAGATGATGAGGGCATGGACTAGGGTTTTTGCAGATTCTTGGGTGAGGAATGAACGGATGCGTGAAATATTTTTGAGTTGAAGTCGGCAGGAAGTGGAAAGGGTTTGGATATGTGGTTTGAAGGAGAGATCAGCATCAAGGATATCGCAACTTCTATCCTGCACATATTCTCTGTTTGTGAGCATTGCTTCTTAGCTACAGCCGGTTTTCTCTGCCCTCCATGAGACCAGGGCTGTGGAGTCGGTAAACCAAACCTGCGACTCCGACTCCTCAATTTCCCTTACACCGACTCCGACTCCAACTCCGACTCCACGACTCCGACTCCCACACATATTGCTTATATTTAAGTGAAAAATTTATTGTAGTACAATGTGAACCTCAGACATTTAATCATTTTTATGATCCAATAATCAAGATATTTAGATAGAACAGAATATATATTGGTGTACTACCCAGTTTTCATTCTTTTTGGTACAGATACGATATGGATAGACAGATATGGATAAATGGATAGATAGAGCAGATTTCTAATCTGCTTTTGCTATTGAGTAACATTATCTATGAGCTCAAAAACCTTTCAGGTGATGCAGTTTTTTAAAAAGATGATCAACTTTTGCAGCTGAAAAACGTATCCTCAAAAAACACAGGAAAAACGCTGTGTGTGAATGTAGCCTTAGATCAGGAATAGAACAGCCATTTATAGGACATTTCATAACTTTCCCAAACTCCTATGAAAAAATATTCAGCACATCCTGCATTGAATTACTGTACCCAATTTATTATATATTTTAGGAGTCGGAGTCGGTCCATTTTATACCGACTCCAACTCCGACTCCACCAAAATGAGCACTGACTCCGACTCCACAGCCCTGCATGAGACAGTAGATGGTTCCCTCCTCTCCACACTGTGTAGACCTTTGTATAAACCCCTACTCCTGTACATCAAAAAGTAATCCTTAACCCCTTCACCCCCAAGGGTGGTTTGCACGTTCATGACCGGGCCAATTTTTACAATTCTGACCACTGTACCTTTATGAGGTCATAACTCTGGAACGCTTCCATTGATCCCGGTGATTCTGACATTGTTTTCTCGTGACATATTGTACTTCATGTTAGTGGTAAAATTTCATTCAAATAACTTGCGTTTATTTGTGAAAAAATTGGAAATTTGGCAAAAATTTCGCAATTTTCCAACTTTGAATTTTTATGCCCTTAAATCACAGAGATATGGCACACAAAAAACTTGATAAGTAACATTTCCCACATGTTTACTTTACATCAGCACAATTTTGCAACCAAAATTTTTTTTTGTTAGGAAGTTATAAGGGTTAAAAGTTGACCAGCGATTTCTCATTTTTACAACACCATTTTATTTTTAGGACCACATCACATTTGAAGCCACTTTGAGGGGTCTATATGATAGAAAATACCCAAAAGTGACACCATTCTAAAAACTGAACCCCTTAAGGTGCTCAAAACCACATTCAAGAAGTTTATTAACCCATTAGGTGCGTCACAGGAATTTTTTTGAATATTTAAAAAGAAATGAACATCTAACTTTTTTTCACAAAAAAAATACTTCAGGTTCAATTTTTTTTATTTTACCAAGGGTAACAGGAGAAATTGGACTGCAAAAGTTATTGTGCAATTTGTCCTGAGTACGCTGATACCTGATTTGTGGGGGGGAACGACTGTTTCTGCGCATGGCAGAGCTCAGAATGGAAGGAGCGCAGTTTGACTTTTCAATGCAAAATTGGCTGGAATTCAGATCGGACGCCATGTCACGTTTGGAGAGTCCCTGATGTACCTAAACAGTGGAAACCCCCTACAAGTGACCCCATTTTGGAAACTAGACCCCCCAAGGAACTTATCTAGATATGTGGTGAGAACTTTGAACCCACAAGGGCTTTACAGAAGTTTATAACATACAGCCATACAATTAAAAAATCATATATTTTCCACAAAAATGATCTTTTCACCCTCAATTCTTATTTTTCCAAGGGTAACAGGACCCTAAAAGTTATTGTGCAATTTGTCCTGAGTACGCTGATACCCCACATGTGGGGGTAAACCACTATTTGGGCGCATGGCAGAGCTCTTAAGGGAAGCAGCGCCATTTGACGTTTTTGGCTGGAATTGAGATCGGACACCATGTCGCGTTTGGAAAACCCCTGATGTACCAAAACAGTGGAAATCCCCCACAAATGACACCATTTTGGAAACTAGACCCCCTAAGGAACTTATCTAGATGTGTGGTGAGAACTTTGAACCCCCATGGGCTTCACAGAAGTTTATAACATAAAGCCATACAATTAAAAAATCATATTTTTTCCACAAAAATGATATTTTCACCCTCAATTCTTATTTTTCCAAGGGTAACAGGACCGTAAAAGTTATTGTGCAATTTGTTCTGAGTACGCTGATACCCAACATGTGGGGGTAAACCACTATTTGGGCGCATGGCAGAGCTCGGAAGGGAAGCAGCGCCATTTGACGTTTTTGGCTGGAATTGAGATCGGACACCATGTCGCGTTTGGAAAACTCCTGATGTACCAAACAGTGGAAACCCCCCCACAAATGACACCATTTTGTAAACTAGACCCCCCAAGGAACTTATCTAGATGTGTGGTGAGCACTTTGAACCCCCCAGTGCTTCACAGAAGTTTATAACGCCCGGGCGTGAAAATAAAAAATTCGTATTTTTTCCACAAACATGATCTTTTAGTCACCATTTTTTTATTTTCCCAAGGGTACCAGGAGAAATTGGACCCCAAAAGTTGTTGTCCAATTTGTCCTGAGTATGCTGATTCCCCATATGTGGGTGAAAACTACTGTATGGGCACACGTCGGGGTTCGGAAGGGAAGTAGTGACGTTTTGGTATGCAGACTTTGATGGAATGGTCTGCGAGTGTCATGTTGCCTTTGGAGAGCCCCTAATGTACCTAAACAGTGGAAACCCCCCACAAATGACCCCATTTTGAAAACTAGACCCACTAAGGAACTTATCTAGATGTGAGGTGAGCACTTTGAACCCCCAAGGGCTTCACAGAAGTTTATAATGCCAGGGCATGAAAATAAAAAAATGGTATTTTTTCCAGAAACATGATCAATTAGTCCCCAATTTTTTCATTTTCCCAAGGGTAACAGGAGAAATTGGACCCCAAAAGTTGTTGTCCAATTTGGCCTGAGTACGCTGACACCCCATATGTGGGAGAAAACTACTGTATGGACACACGTCGGGGCTCGGAAGGGAAGCAGTGACGTTTTGGAATGCAGACTTTGATGGAATGGTCTGCGGGTGTCATGTGCGTTTGGAGAGCCCCTGATGTACCTAAACTATTGAAACTCCCCACAAGTGACCCCATTTTGGACACTAGACCCCCCACGGAACTTATCTAGATGTGTGGTGAGCACTTTGAACCCCCAAGTGCTTCACAGAAGTTTATAACACTCGGACGTGAAAATAAAATCATTTTTTTCCACAAAAATGATATTTTTGCCCCCAATTTTTTATTTTCCTAAGGGTAACAGGAGAAATTGGACCCCAAAAATTGTTTTGCAATTTGTCCTGAGTAGGCTGATACCCTACATGTGGGGGTAAAACACTGTTTGGGCGCATGGCAGAGCTTGGAAGGGAAGGAGCACCATTTGACTTTTTCAACTCAGAATTGGCTGGAATTGAGATCAGACGCCATGTTGCATTTGGAGAGCCCTTGATGTGCCCAAACAGTGGAAACCCCCAATTATAACTCCAACCCTAACCCCAACACACCCCTAACCCTAATCTGAGCCCTAACCCTAGCCCTAACCCTAGCCCTAGCCCTAACCCTAGCCCTAACCCTAACCCTAACCCTAAGGCTGTGTGCACACGCTGCAGATTTTGCTGCAGTTCCGCAGCGGTTTTGGCTGCTGCGGACCCCAGTACCATGATTCCCTATGGGAATCAAAAACCGCAGTGCAGACGGTGCGGAATTTTCCGCGCGGATTATCTGCGGTTTTCAATCCGCAGAAAGAATTGACATGTCAATTCTTTCTGCGGATTCTCCTGCGGTTTGCCATCTCCTCTAATGAGGAGATGAAAAACCGCAGGACAAAACCGCAGAGCAATCTGCAGGTAAAACCGCAGGTCTTTTGACCTGCGGTTTCACCTGCGGATTTTACAAAATCCGCGCGGATGAATCCGCAGCGTGTGCACACAGCCTTACCCTAACGGCAAAATGGAGATAGATACTTTTTTTTTTAGTTTTATTATTTTTCCCTAACTAAGGAGGTGATAACGGGGGGTTTGATTTACTATTTATGGCGGTTTTTATGTTTGGCGGCTGTCACACGCTAAAAGACGCTTTTTATTGTAAAATAGATTTTGCATCACCACATATTGAGAGCTATAATTTTTCTGTATTTTGACCCACTGAGTCATGTGAGGTCTTATTTTTTGCGGGACGAGTTGACGTTTTTATTGGTACCATTTTCGGGCACGTGACATTTTTTGATCGCTTTTTATTCCTATTTTTGGGACGCAGAATGAACAAAAACCAGCGTTTCATGAATTTCTTTTGGGGGGGTGCGTTTACACCGTTCCGCGTGCGGTAAAATTGATAAAGCGGTTTTATTATTCGGGTCAGTACGGTTACAGCGATACCTCATTTAGGTCGTTTTTTTATGTTTTTGTCGGTTTTATGCAATGAAAACTATTTTATATAAAAAATAATTATTTTTGCATCGCTTTATTCTGTGAGCTATAACTTTTTTATTTTTTCGCTGATGATGCTGTGTGGCAGCTCGTTTTTTGCGGGACAAGATGACGTTTTCAGCGGTACCATGGATATTTATATGCGTCTTTTTGATCGCGCGATATTACACTTTTTGTTTGGCGGTATGATAATAAATCATTATTTTTTGCTTCGTTTTTTATTTTTATTTTTTAAGGGGTTCGCTAAAAGGGTTAACTAATGGGACAGTTTTATAGGGCGGGTCATTACGGACGCGGCGATACCTAATATGTGTACTTTTATTTTTTTTTTATTATTATTATTTTCAAAAAATGAATTTATTGGGGAATATTTTTTTTTTTTTTACTAATTTATTTGGCGATTTTTTTTTAATTTATTTTTACATTTTTTTTGAATTTTTTTTTTACTTTATTACATAGACCCAGGTGGGACATCACTGTCCTGTGACAGATCGCTGATCTGTCACATCACAGATCACTGTGACAGATCAGCAATCTGTCACAGGCATTGAAGCAGACTTCCTCTTGCCTGCGCTTTGCAGGCACTGAGGAAGCCAGCTTCCTCAGGTCCCCGAAGGCCCCCGTCGCCATCTTGGATTCGGGGGCCTGGAGGATAGGAGCCCCCTGCAGCAGCGCTGCACATTGCGCTGCCGTGGGGGGCTCAGGGAAGCACGGAGGGAGCCCCCTCCCTGCCGATGCTTCCCTTTAACTCCCGGTACACCGCGATCATGTTTGATCGCGGTGTGCAAGGGGTTAACGTGTCGGGGGCGGTCCGTGACCGCCCCTGACACATAGTGCCGGGTGTCAGCTGTGATAATCAGCTGACACCCGGCCGCGATCAGCGGCGCTCGCCACGTGGGCGCCGCTGATCGCGGTAGACGTACTATCCCGTCCACGGTCATACGGGCCCGGGTACCGTGGACGGGATAGTACGTCGGATGTCAGGAAGGGGTTAAACAAGTCTAGCAAAATGGCTAGAAATATTTGCCAAGCCATACACATAACTACAGCTAACTGCTTCAGAGTATTTGCCCATCAAAAGGAGGTAGAGAAGGGTTTGTCTTGCTGGCGTTTTTTTTTTTTTTTTTTTTAGGGCGAGAGCAAAATGTAGTTGGCATGCTTTTGGAGACCAGCAGAGTATGGATATTTTAATATTCATGTCATATAGAACCAGAAACTATGACTTAGCAGTGCATTGCTGCGGTTTACAAAAGAAAGGGGGGGGATGGGGTGGACCTACGTACCAAGTATAGACGGCACCAGACTTTGTCAGAGCCACAGAGAACTGAGAACCACACTCCACTTTGGTAACTCCAAGTCCGGTCAGAGAATCGATCTGAAGAGTAAAAATAACACAAGGAGAATTAAAAAGAGAAAATCCTGTAAATGTGAGAACACGCGTCTCCTTCTCCAGCCTTAACAAGCTTGCATCATTGATCTGTCAGTAAATGACCAATTCTACCATTTTCTGGAGACCTAATTGTTACATGAGCCCAATAACAGGAACAATCCCATTTTCACTTTCTTTCAGTCGCCAATAGGAACGTTTACTATTAACAATGGCATTTTCACCCTTTTAGCGTTATTTTACCATGGCTAACAAATGATGTTTAGAAAGTTTTGTTCACATTAAGACTCACTTTCATAGGCACTTTGCAACCATCACTGCCACCTCGTCCAAGTTTTCCGTAATCTCCATCGCCCCAAGACCAAACCGTGTCATCGTCGGTCAGGCAGAGAGTTTGCGCATCTCCGCTGCCGCAGGCAATGTCAATCACGCGGTAACCTTGTAGGGCTTCCACCTGGGGAGCAACCATAAAAAGCTCACAGCTGGAGGAGCTGAAAATCTTCACTGTAACGTATACATTCATCAAACCAGTAAGGTCAGTGCTCCTAGTATGTGGTAACCAGTAATGCTGCCAGTACGCAGCATTCACACTGCTCTCTAACAGTACAGGAGGTTTCAGGCATTTATAAGTTAACCTGCAATAGTAAGTTATGTGATCACTAGGTCATACATGATAGAATCAGGTCACCATGTCTTTTCTATGCTGCTCACAATATTGATCTACAGTCAGAAGCAGGTTCTTGACATTAATATATTTCAATGACCTGCCACCTTTTTACTGAAGCGATTCCAATGAACACTGTCACTGAAGATATTTGTTACATCACTTGTCTCATTCTAATGGTTGCTATTGCTTGTAATGTGTTACAATGGAAAATAAAGCCTTTCAAATAAGAAAAAAAGGAAACAACCATGCACCAGGAGGCCGACATTGGACTATGGCCTTAGTAGTGGTAACAGATACCCACCAACTTGGGCTTCAGCTGATCCTCACTGTCGCCGTGCCCCAGGCGTCCATATCTTCCTTTACCCCACGTGTACAGCTCTCCAGCTGCTGTGATACACGAACTGTGCGCTCCGCCTGCGGCAATATCGATAACTTCCGTTCCTCGCAGAGACTCAATAACACGCGGCCGATCACAAGGGCTGAAAGGACAAATAGAAAAGTAAGGAACAAGCAAGAAAAAAAAGCATACATTTATCCATTCGTTTCTGAGAGCTAAAAGGTTAAGGGGTTGTAAATGAACATACAACAATGTCTAGTGCGAGTGAGGGGTCCTTGTTCTGAGAGCCACATGGACATACGTGACCACACCACCTCACATCTCCTTTATGTGTCATCCATTACTCTCCATCGTTGTAGATGCTACGTGATGGATTACATAATTGAGAACATCATGAGAAGCGTGTGCCGACACCATCAGGGCTCAGACAGTTTTTCCCGGACAAGTTCTCTTCATAGAACTCGTACCCATTATAGTCTACAGAGCTGTTCCTATGTATCTCACCAATGAAAGTCTAGGAGTCTGAGAAAAAAAAAAAATCAGTCAGCATTTGGAGGCCATCTGTGTGCTGGACTGATACAAAACTGAGAAACTTACATCAGTTTTGTTTTTTTTTCCATCCAAGAAAAAAACTGATGAAAGTGATACCCAACCAGATATCTGGGGAAACTGATCAAAAGCACTTATAAAACTTTGATTTTTCTCGCACGCCAAAAACAGTCTGAAGTCTGAATGAGCTCTTAGTAAGTGTAATTTCTAAGTACACAACCCCTTTTTTCATTAAGTATGGCAAAACAAAATACTATACCTTCTGTTCCCATGGCCCAGTTTTCCATCTTCTGCCTCTCCCCATGAATACACTTCTCCTTCAGAAGAGAGAGCAAGACAGTGCTTTCCACCGGAGTTAACCGCCACCTTTTTCACAAACACATGTTGAATGGACTCCAACAGCGTGGGTGTAGACACAGATTCCGTGCCACCTATGCCCAGCCTACCACCGGCACCATAGCCTGTAGCATATAGCTGGGGGAAAACAAATTAAGAAAGGACGGATTTTAACAAAGTAGGTCGTCATTTTACACCACAAAAGAAGCATTCTCCACTTGTATTACCTTGCCATCAGCCGTGACGGCAAAAAGTGTTTGCTCTCCTCCAATCAATTGGACAGGTCTAAGCGTTGCCAAAGCCTCACATGGTGTTGGAACTTTGACTTTTGCACCTTCAATACCTCCAAGTTGTCCTCTGTGATTATGACCCCAACCATAGATGGTGCCACTGCCACCAGCTGACAACGTCCAGTCATCCGGTCGTCTACAATCAGAGATCATGTAATGAAGAGGCTGTGTGCTTAAAGTGCACCTGTCAGCAATTTTGGCCGATATAAGACTTTGCTCTGCCCTCAACACGACAAATAAGTATGCCTGCGCAGGAGCGTGATGGGGGGGAGCTTGTGTGGATGATGCAGGGTCGCATCATCCACAAGCAGCAAGCAGGAGGAAGGTGATCGTGAGAAGATGGGAGGTGCCGGACCAAGACCAGCGACACCCATCGGACCGGTTCACCCCGCAGGTGAGTATAATAAAAAACTTAATTTTTCAGTTCTTCCAGGTTGGGTTGGGGGCTTACATACCGCATTACAGAATGTTGTATATAAGTCCTGAAAGGTGATGGTCGCATCTTATATCGGCCAAAACTGCTGACAGGTTCCCTTTAATATAGAAAGCAGGTATAATAAGACAAACCTATTCATCCACTGGACAAGCTGCTCATCCTGCTCTCTCCTGAAAACCTCATGGCTCTCGTGGACAGCATTCATATGCTCATTATCTGCCATCAACTCATGGATTTTCTTTGCAACCTTCACTCAAAATCAAAATAATTTGTGGTCAGAAAAACATAAGACATTCATCTGTCAATTTGTAATACCGTGGACACTAAAGAAAGTAAATTAAAAAAAATGAATACCTCATCTAAAAACAATCGAGGGAGAGGTGTCCGCTTGTCTAGTGCTACGGCAACTCTTGATGCCATACAGTATCTCCTGAACCATGCCCACTTGTGAGTCTCCGCACAGCACGGAAGCGTATCTAACTCCAGGTCACAAGCAAGGGCCACCAAGACCTGCAGGACATACAAGTATAATATTGTTAAAAAAAAAAAAAAAAAAAAAACCTCACTGTGTGAACGCAGCCTAAACTAAATTTAGAGTTCATTGGTCTCATGGAAAAACTTCTGTCGCATACATTAAACATATCAATAGTGAAGCGAAGAAAAACTGGAAAGGATAAAAAGTGCTAACAGGGTGCTATCTTGGTTACAATTAATAAGAGAGCGTGCATAGTGGTGCCGCCTGGTGTATTATATGTGCATCCAACCACTGACTGATATAAGGCTTCTGAAAACCCGCGAGGAGATTCAGGAGACAAAAACTGGAAACAAATGGGTTAATCTGCGCTGCCGTTGAAGAATGAAAAGATTATAACATTAAACCCGCAGATCCACAAATGTCAGTTACATGTTGTAAGTCACAAAGATCATGTAAAAATATGAAAATCATGAAAAACACTTCATTACAGATAATAAATATGAGACAAACGAAAACAGAAATATATATATATATATATATATATATATATATATATATATATATATATATATATATATATATACACACACACACACACACATACACACACAAAAGTGAAATATATGGAGTCAAACTTGTCTTGGAATGGTTTTGACAATGGAGAGGTTTATGAGCCACGCAAGTGTTTGGAATTTAAGTTTTTATACAAAGACAAGTTCGACAACAGTTATTTTACGATTTCTTAATTTTATTTTTTTCACTACATTTATTGTTTGTCTCATATTAAATTATCTTCTGTAATGATGTGTTTTTCATATTTTTACAAAATTATCTTTGTGACTTTCAACATTCGTAACTGATAGTTCTTGACCTGCAGGGTAAATGTAACGTCGTGGTCACATGATCATTTTGACCCCATTTTTTGTGCGCCTTTATTTGAATGCTTGGCCTATTTGTTCCTGATTGTTCCGATTGTAACTATATAATGGTTTGTCCTGATGAAGAAGTTGAAATACTTTAAAGCGTGTTGACAAACCACTAACACTTGAAATCTACATCTCTTCATTTTTCTTCAATGACAGTGCAACTTAACCAATTTGTTTCCAGTTTTTATCTTCTGAAACATATCAATAGGACTCTATTCGCCTTAGAGGTGCCACAAGAATGTCTTTTTGGCTTCCATATGTCAGTATAACTTATTGTCTGACTGTACAGAGCAGTAAAGTCTGCTGCTCTATTCTATACTGTGGCATCCGGTGAAAAAAAAAATACACCAATTATACAATGTTAACATGGCCGACTGATGTCACCGTATGACTATACAATAGCACTATAAGAGGTATGTGCATATACGCCTACCTGCACTAAAACCACACAGTATCCATTCGACTTTCAATAAAGCATCAACGACAAGCAGCAGAAGGTATCGACGACAAGCAGCAGAACGTAACAACTACAAGCAGTAGAAGGTATGAACGAAAAGCAGAACGCATGGACAAGCAGCAGAAAGTGTCAAAGACAAGCAGCAGAAAGTGTCAACAACAAGCAGAACGCATCGACAAGCAGCAGAATGCATCGACAAGCAGCAGAAAGTATCAACGACAAGCAGCAGAAAGTGTCAACAACAAGCAGAAGAAAGTATCAACGACAAGCAGCAGAAAGTATCAACGACAAGCAGAAAGTGTCAACGACAAGCAGCAGAAACTGTCAACGACAAGCAGCAGAACGCATCGACACGCAGAAGAGCGCATCGACAAGCAGCAGAAAGTGTCAACGACAAGCAGCAGAAAGTATCAACAACAAGCAGAACGCATCGACAAGCAGCAGAACGCATCGACAAGCAGCAGAAAGTATCAACGACAAGCAGCAGAAAGTGTCAACGACAAGCAGAAGAAAGTGTCAACGACAAGCAGAAGAAAGTGTCAACGACAAGCAGAAGAAAGTGTCAACGACAAGCAGAAGAAAGTGTCAACGACAAGCAGCAGAAAGGGTCAACGACAAGCAGCAGAAAGGGTCAACGACAAGCAGCAGAAAGGGTCAACGACAAGCAGCAGAAAGGGTCAACGACAAGCAGCAGAAAGGGTCAACGACAAGCAGCAGAAAGTGTCAACGACAAGCAGCAGAACGCATCGACAAGCAGAAGAACGCATCGACAAGCAGCAGAAAGTATCAACGACAAGCAGCAGAAAGTGTCAACGACAAGCAGCAGAAAGTATCAACGACAAGCAGCAGAAAGTATCAACGACAAGTAGCAGAAAGTGTCAACGACAAGTAGCAGAAAGTGTCAACGACAAGCAGCAGAAAGTGTCAACGACAAGCAGCAGAAAGTGTCAACGACAAGCAGCAGAAAGTGTCAACGACAAGCAGCAGAAAGTGTCAACGACAAGCAGCAGAAAGTATCAACGACAAGCAGCAGAAACTTTCAACGACAAGCAGCAGAAAGTATCAACGACAAGCAGCAGAAAGTATCAACGACAAGCAGCAGACAGTGTCAACGACAAGCAGCAGAAAGTGTCAACGACAAGCAGAAAAAAGTATCAACGACAAGCAGAACGCATGGACAAGCAGCAGAAAGTGTCAACGACAAGCAGCAGAAAGTATCAACGACAAGAAGAACGCATGGACAAGCAGCAGAAAGTGTCAACGACAAGCAGCAGAAAGTGTCAACAAGCAGCAGAAAGTATCAACGACAAGCAGCAGAAAGTGTCAACGACAAGCAGCAGAAAGTATCAACAACAAGCAGCAGAAAGTATCAACGACAAGCAGAACGCATGGACAAGCAGCAGAAAGTGTCGACAAGCAGCAGAAAGTATCAACGACAAGCAGCAGAAATTATCAACGACAAGCAGCAGAAAGTATCAACGACAAGCAGCAGAAAGTGTCAACGACAAGCAGCAGAAAGTGTCAACGACAAGCAGCAGAAAGTGTCAACGACAAGCAGCAGAACCTATCAACGACAAGCAGCAGTACCTATCAACGACAAGCAGCAATAAGTGTCAACGACAAGCAGCAGAAAGTATCATTGACAAGCAGAACGCATGGACAAGCAGCAGAAAGTATCAACGACAAGCAGCAGAAAGTATCAACGACAAGCAGCAGAAAGTATCAACGACAAGCAGCAGAAAGTATCAACGACAAGCAGCAGAAAGTATCAACGACAAGCAGCAGAAAGTATCAACGACAAGCAGCAGAAAGTGTCAACGACAAGCAGCAGAAAGTGTCAACGACAAGCAGCAGAAAGTGTCAACGACAAGCAGCAGAAAGTGTCAACGACAAGCAGCAGAAAGTGTCAACGACAAACAGCAGAAAGTGTCAACGACAAGCAGCAGAAAGTGTCAACGACAAGCAGCAGAACCTATCAACGACAAGCAGCAGTACCTATCAACGACAAGCAGCAGTACCTATCAACGACAAGCAGCAGTAAGTGTCAACCACAAGCAGCAGAAAGAATCAACGACAAGCAGAACGCATGGACAAGCAGCAGAAAGTGTCAACGACAAGCAGCAGAAAGTATCAACGACAAGCAGCAGAAAGTATCAACGACAAGCAGCAGAAAGTATCAACGACAAGCAGCAGAAAGTATCAACGACAAGCAGCAGAAAGTATCAACGACAAGCAGCAGAAAGTATCAACGACAAGCAGCAGAAAGTATCAACGACAAGCAGCAGAAAGTATCAACGACAAGCAGCAGAAAGTATCAACGACAAGCAGCAGAAAGTATCAACGACAAGCAGCAGAAAGTATCAACGACAAGCAGCAGAAAGTATCAACGACAAGCAGCAGAAAGTATCAACGACAAGCAGCAGAAAGGGTCAACGACAAGCAGCAGAAAGGGTCAACGACAAGCAGCAGAAAGGGTCAACGACAAGCAGAAGAAAGTATCAACGACAAGCAGCAGAAAGTATCAACGACAAGCAGAACGCATGGACAAGCAGCAGAAAGTGTCAACGACAAGCAGCAGAAAGTATCAACGACAAGCAGCAGAAAGTATCAACGACAAGCAGCAGAAAGTATCAACGACAAGCAGCAGAAAGTATCAACGACAAGCAGCAGAAAGTATCAACGACAAGCAGCAGAAAGGGTCAACGACAAGCAGAAGAAAGTATCAACGACAAGCAGCAGAAAGTATCAACGACAAGCAGAACGCATGGACAAGCAGCAGAAAGTGTCAACGACAAGCAGCAGAAAGTATCAACGACAAGCAGCAGAAAGTATCAACGACAAGCAGCAGAAAGTATCAACGACAAGCAGCAGAAAGTATCAACGACAAGCAGCAGAAAGTATCAACGACAAGCAGAACGCATGGACAAGCAGCAGAAAGTGTCAACGACAAGCAGCAGAAAGTATCAACGACAAGAACGCATGGACAAGCAGCAGAAAGGGTCAACGACAAGCAGCAGAAAGGGTCAACGACAAGCAGCAGAAAGGGTCAACGACAAGCAGCAGAAAGGGTCAACGACAAGCAGCAGAAAGGGTCAACGACAAGCAGCAGAAATTGTCAACGACAAGCAGCAGAAAGTGTCAACGACAAGCAGCAGAAAGTGTCAACGACAAGCAGCAGAAAGTATCAACGACAAGCAGCAGAAAGTATCAACGACAAGCAGCAGAAAGTATCAACGACAAGCAGAACGCATGGACAAGCAGCAGAAATTGTCAACGACAAGCAGCAGAAAGTGTCAACGACAAGCAGCAGAAAGTGTCAACGACAAGCAGCAGAAAGTATCAACGACAAGCAGCAGAAAGTATCAACGACAAGCAGCAGAAAGTATCAACGACAAGCAGAACGCATGGACAAGCAGCAGAAAGTGTCAATGACAAGCAGCAGAAAGTATCAACGACAAGCAGAACGCATGGACAAGCAGCAGAAAGTGTCAACGACAAGCAGCAGAAAGTATCAACGACAAGCAGAACGCATGGACAAGCAGCAGAAAGTGTCAACGACAAGCAGCAGAAAGTGTCAACGACAAGCAGCAGAAATTGTCAACGACAAGCAGAAGAACGCATCGACAAGCAGAAGAACGCATCGACAAGCAGAAGAACGCATCGACAAGCAGCAGAAAGTATCAACGACAAGCAGCAGAAAGTGTCAACGACAAGCAGCAGAAAGTGTCAACGACAAGCAGCAGAAAGTGTCAACGACAAGCAGCAGAAAGTGTCAACGACAAGCAGCAGAAAGTGTCAACGACAAGCAGCAGAAAGTGTCAACGACAAGCAGCAGAAAGTGTCAACGACAAGCAGCAGAAAGTGTCAGCGACAAGCAGCAGAAAGTGTCAACGACAAGCAGCAGAAAGTGTCAACGACAAGCAGCAGAAAGTGTCAACGACAAGCAGCAGACAGTGTCAACGACAAGCAGCAGACAGTGTCAACGACAAGCAGCAGACAGTGTCAACGACAAGCAGCAGACAGTGTCAACGACAAGCAGCAGACAGTGTCAACGACAAGCAGCAGACAGTGTCAACGACAAGCAGCAGAAAGTGTCAACGACAAGCAGCAGAAAGTGTCAACGACAAGCAGCAGAAAGTGTCAACGACAAGCAGCAGAAAGTGTCAACGACAAGCAGCAGAAAGTGTCAACGACAAACAGCAGAAAGTGTCAACGACAACCAGCAGAAAGTGTCAACGACAAGCAGCAGAAAGTGTCAACGACAAGCAGCAGAAAGTGTCAACCAGGGCTGTGGAGTCGGAGTCGGTGCTCATTTTGGTGGAGTCGGAGTTGGAGTCGGTATAAAATGGACCGACTCCTAAAATATATAAATAAATTGGGTACAGTAGTTCAATGCAGAATGTGCTGAATATTTTTTCATAGGAGTTTGGGAAAGTTATGAAATGTTCTATAAATGGCTGTTCTATTCCTGATCTAAGGCTACATTCACGCACAGCGTTTTTCCTGTGTTTTTTGAGGATACGTTTTTCAGCTGCAAAAGCTGATCATCTTTTTAAAAAACTGCATCACCTGAAAGGTTTTTGAGCTCATAGATAATGTTACTCAATAGCAAAAGCAGATTAGAAATCTGCTCTATCTATCCATTTATCCATATCTGTCTATCCATATCGTATCTGTACCAAAAATAATGAAAACCGTGTAGTACATCAATATATATTCTGTTCTAAATATCTTGATTATTGGATCATAAAAATGATTAAATGTCTGAGGTTCACATTGTACTACAATAAATTTTTCACTTAAATATAAGCAATATGTGTGGGAGTCGGAGAGTCGGAGTCGGAGTCGGAGTAAGGGAAATTGAGGAGTCGGAGTCGCAGGTTTGGCTTACCGACTCCACAGCCCTGGTGTCAACGACAAGCAGCAGAACGCATCGACAAGCAGAAGAACGCATCGACAAGCAGCAGAAAGTATCAATGACAAGCAGAAGACAGTGTCAACGACAAGCAGCAGAAAGTGTCAATGACAAGCAGCAGAAAGTATCAACGACAAGCAGCAGAACCTATCAACGACAAGCAGAAAAAAGTATCAACGACAAGCAGAACGCATGGACAAGCAGCAGAAAGTGTCAACGACAAGCAGCAGAAAGTATCAACGACAAGCAGAACGCATGGACAAGCAGCAGAAAGTATCAACGACAAGCAGCAGAAAGTATCAACGACAAGCAGCAGAAAGTGTCAACGACAAGCAGCAGAAAGTGTCAACGACAAGCAGCAGAAAGTATCATTGACAAGCAGAACGCATGGACAAGCACCAGAAAGTGTCAACGACAAGCAGCAGAAAGTATCAACGACAAGCAGCAGAAAGTATCAACGACAAGCAGCAGAAAGTGTCAACGACAAGCAGCAGAAAGTGTCAACGACAAGCAGCAGAAAGTGTCAACGACAAGCAGCAGAACGTGTCAACGACAAGCAGCAGAAAGTATCATTGACAAGCAGAACGCATGGACAAGCACCAGAAAGTGTCAACGACAAGCAGCAGAAAGTATCAACGACAAGCAGCAGAAAGTATCAACGACAAGCAGCAGAAAGTATCAACGACAAGCAGCAAAAAGTATCAACGACAAGCAGCAAAAAGTATCAACGACAAGCAGCAAAAAGTATCAACGACAAGCAGCAGAAAGTATCAACGACAAGCAGCAGAACCTATCAACGACAAGCAGCAGTACCTATCAACGACAAGCAGCAGTAAGTGTCAACCACAAGCAGCAGAAAGAATCAACGACAAGCAGAACGCATGGACAAGCAGCAGAAAGTGTCAACGACAAGCAGCAGAAAGTGTCAACGACAAGCAGCAGAAAGTATCAACGACAAGCAGAACGCATGGACAAGCAGCAGAAAGTGTCAACGACAAGCAGCAGAAAGTATCAACGACAAGCAGCAGAAAGTATCAACGACAAGCAGCAGAAAGTATCAACGACAAGCAGCAGAAAGTATCAACGACAAGCAGCAGAAAGTATCAACGACAAGCAGCAGAAAGTATCAACGACAAGCAGCAGAAAGTATCAACGACAAGCAGCAGAAAGTATCAACGACAAGCAGCAGAAAGTATCAACGACAAGCAGCAGAAAGTATCAACGACAAGCAGCAGAACCTATCAACGACAAGCAGCAGTACCTATCAACGACAAGCAGCAGTAAGTGTCAACCACAAGCAGCAGAAAGAATCAACGACAAGCAGAACGCATGGACAAGCAGCAGAAAGTGTCAACGACAAGCAGCAGAAAGTGTCAACGACAAGCAGCAGAAAGTATCAACGACAAGCAGAACGCATGGACAAGCAGCAGAAAGTGTCAACGACAAGCAGCAGAAAGTATCAACGACAAGCAGCAGAAAGTATCAACGACAAGCAGCAGAAAGTATCAACGACAAGCAGCAGAAAGTATCAACGACAAGCAGCAGAAAGTATCAACGACAAGCAGCAGAAAGTATCAACGACAAGCAGCAGAAAGCATCAACGACAAGCAGCAGAAAGCATCAACGACAAGCAGCAGAAAGCATCAACGACAAGCAGCAGAAAGCGTCAACGACAAGCAGCAGAAAGCGTCAACGACAAGCAGCAGAAAGCGTCAACGACAAGCAGCAGAAAGCGTCAACGACAAGCAGCAGAAAGCGTCAACGACAAGCAGCAGAAAGCGTCAACGACAAGCAGCAGAAAGCGTCAACGACAAGCAGCAGAAAGCGTCAACGACAAGCAGCAGAAAGCGTCAACGACAAGCAGCAGAAAGCGTCAACGACAAGCAGCAGAAAGCGTCAACGACAAGCAGCAGAAAGCGTCAACGACAAGCAGCAGACAGTGTCAACGACAAGCAGCAGAAAGTGTCAACGACAAGCAGCAGAAAGCGTCAACGACAAGCAGCAGAAAGCGTCAACGACAAGCAGCAGAAAGCGTCAACGACAAGCAGCAGAAAGCGTCAACGACAAGCAGCAGAAAGCGTCAACGACAAGCAGCAGACAGTGTCAACGACAAGCAGCAGACAGTGTCAACGACAAGCAGCAGAAAGTGTCAACGACAAGCAGCAGAAAGTGTCAACGACAAGCAGCAGAAAGTGTCAACGACAAGCAGCAGAAAGTGTCAACGACAAGCAGCAGAAAGTGTCAACGACAAGCAGCAGAAAGTGTCAACGACAAGCAGCAGAAAGTGTCAACGACAAGCAGAAGAAAGTATCAACGACAAGCAGCAGAAAGTGTCAACCAGGGCTGTGGAGTCGGAGTCGGAGCTCATTTTGGTGGAGTCGGAGTCGGAGTCGGTATAAAATGGACCGACTCCTAAAATATATAAATAAATTGGGTACAGTAGTTCAATGCAGAATGTGCTGAATATTTTTTCATAGGAGTTTGGGAAAGTTATGAAATGTTCTATAAATGGCTGTTCTATTCCTGATCTAAGGCTACATTCACGCACATCGTTTTTCCTGTGTTTTTTGAGGATACGTTTTTCAGCTGCAAAAGCTGATCATCTTTTTAAAAAACTGCATCACCTGAAAGGTTTTTGAGCTCATAGATAATGTTACTCAATAGCAAAAGCAGATTAGAAATCTGCTCTATCCATTTATCCATATCTGTCTATCCATATCGTATCTGTACCAAAAATAATGAAAACCAGGTAGTACATCAATATATATTCTGTTCTAAATATCTTGATTATTGGATCATAAAAATGATTAAATGTCTGAGGTTCACATTGTACTACAATAAATTTTTCACTTAAATATAAGCAATATGTGTGGGAGTCGGAGTCGTGGAGTCGGAGTCGGTATAAGGGAAATTGAGGAGTCGGAGTCGCAGGTTTGGCTTACCGACTCCACAGCCCTGGTGTCAACGACAAGCAGCAGAACGCATCGACAAGCAGAAGAACGCATCGACAAGCATCAGAAAGTATCAACGACAAGCAGCAGAAAGTATCAACGACAAGCAGCAGAAAGTGTCAACGACAAGCAGCAGAAAGTGTCAACGACAAGCAGCAGACAGTGTCAACGACAAGCAGCAGAAAGTGTCAATGACAAGCAGCAGAAAGTATCAACGACAAGCAGCAGAACCTATCAACGACAAGCAGAAAAAAGTATCAACGACAAGCAGAACGCATGGACAAGCAGCAGAAAGTGTCAACGACAAGCAGCAGAAAGTATCAACGACAAGCAGAACGCATGGACAAGCAGCAGAAAGTGTCGACAAGCAGCAGAAAGTATCAACGACAAGCAGCAGAAAGTGTCAACGACAAGCAGCAGAAAGTGTCAACGACAAGCAGCAGAAAGTGTCAACGACAAGCAGCAGAAAGTATCATTGACAAGCAGAACGCATGGACAAGCACCAGAAAGTGTCAACGACAAGCAGCAGAAAGTATCAACGACAAGCAGCAGAAAGTATCAACGACAAGCAGCAGAAAGTATCAACGACAAGCAGCAGAAAGTGTCAACGACAAGCAGCAGAAAGTGTCAACGACAAGCAGCAGAACCTATCAACGACAAGCAGCAGTACCTATCAACGACAAGCAGCAGAAAGTATCATTGACAAGCAGAACGCATGGACAAGCACCAGAAAGTGTCAACGACAAGCAGCAGAAAGTATCAACGACAAGCAGCAGAAAGTATCTACGACAAGCAGCAGAAAGTATCTACGACAAGCAGCAGAAAGTATCAACGACAAGCAGCAGTAAGTATCAACGACAAGCAGCAGAAAGTGTCAACGACAAGCAGCAAAAAGTGTCAACGACAAGCAGCAGAACCTATCAACGACAAGCAGCAGTACCTATCAACGACAAGCAGCAGTAAGTGTCAACCACAAGCAGCAGAAAGAATCAACGACAAGCAGCAGAAAGTGTCAACGACAAGCAGCAGAAAGTGTCAACGACAAGCAGCAGAAAGTGTCAACGACAAGCAGAACGCATGGACAAGCAGCAGAAAGTGTCAACGACAAGCAGCAGAAAGTATCAACGACAAGCAGCAGAAAGTATCAACGACAAGCAGCAGAAAGTATGAACGACAAGCAGCAGAAAGTATCAACGACAAGCAGCAGAAAGTATCAACGACAAGCAGCAGAAAGTATCAACGACAAGCAGCAGAAAGTATCAACGACAAGCAGCAGAAAGTATCAACGACAAGCAGCAGAAAGTATCAACGACAAGCAGAACGCATGGACAAGCAGCAGAAAGTGTCAACGACAAGCAGCAGAAAGTGTCAACGACAAGCAGAACGCATGGACAAGCAGCAGAAAGTGTCAACGACAAGCAGCAGAAAGTATCAACGACAAGCAGCAGAAAGTATCAACGACAAGCAGCAGAAAGTATGAACGACAAGCAGCAGAAAGTATCAACGACAAGCAGCAGAAAGTATCAACGACAAGCAGCAGAAAGTATCAACGACAAGCAGCAGAAAGTATCAACGACAAGCAGCAGAAAGTATCAACGACAAGCAGCAGAAAGTATCAACGACAAGCAGCAGAAAGTATCAACGACAAGCAGCAGAAAGCATCAACGACAAGCAGCAGAAAGCATCAACGACAAGCAGCAGAAAGCATCAACGACAAGCAGCAGAAAGCATCAACGACAAGCAGCAGAAATCATCAACGACAAGCAGCAGAAATCAACGACAAGCAGCAGAAATCAACGACAAGCAGCAGAAATTATCAACGACAAGCAGCAGAAAGTATCAACGACAAGCAGCAGAAAGTATCAACGACAAGCAGCAGAAAGTATCAACGACAAGCAGCAGAAAGTGTCAACGACAAGCAGCAGAAAGTATCAACGACAAGCAGCAGAAAGGGTCAACGACAAGCAGAAGAAAGTATCAACGACAAGCAGCAGAAAGTATCAACGACAAGCAGAACGCATGGACAAGCAGCAGAAAGTGTCAACGACAAGCAGCATAATGTATCAACGACAAGCAGCAGAACGTATCAACGACAAGCAGCAGAAAGTATCAACGACAAGCAGCAGAAATTGTCAACGACAAGCAGCAGAAATTGTCAACGACAAGCAGCAGAAAGTGTCAACGACAAGCAGCAGAAAGTGTCAACGACAAGCAGCAGAAAGTGTCAACGACAAGCAGCAGAAAGTGTCAACGACAAGCAGCAGAAAGTGTCAACGACAAGCAGCAGAAAGTGTCAACGACAAGCAGCAGAAAGTATCAACGACAAGCAGAACGCATGGACAAGCAGCAGAAAGTGTCAACGACAAGCAGCAGAAAGTATCAACGACAAGCAGAACGCATGGACAAGCAGCAGAAAGTGTCAACGACAAGCAGCAGAAAGTGTCAACGACAAGCAGAACGCATGGACAAGCAGCAGAAAGTGTCAACGACAAGCAGCAGAAAGTATCAACGACAAGCAGAACGCATGGACAAGCAGCAGAAAGTGTCAACGACAAGCAGAACGCATGGACAAGCAGCAGAAAGTGTCAACGACAAGCAGAACGCATGGACAAGCAGCAGACAGTGTCAACGACAAGCAGCAGACAGTGTCAACGACAAGCAGCAGAAAGTGTCAACGACAAGCAGCAGAAAGTGTCAACGACAAGCAGCAGAAAGTGTCAACGACAAGCAGCAGAAAATATCAACGACAAGCAGAACGCATGGACAAGCAGCAGAAAGTGTCAACGACAAGCAGCAGAAAGTATCAACGACAAGCAGAACGCATGGACAAGCAGCAGAAAGTGTCAACGACAAGCAGCAGAAAGTATCAACGACAAGCAGAACGCATGGACAAGCAGCAGAAAGTATCAACGACAAGCAGCAGACAGTATCAACGACAAGCAGCAGACAGTATCAACGACAAGCAGCAGACAGTGTCAACGACAAGCAGCAGACAGTGTCAACGACAAGCAGCAGACAGTGTCAACGACAAGCAGCAGACAGTGTCAACGACAAGCAGCAGAAAGTATCAACCACAAGCAGAACGCATGGACAAGCAGCAGAAAGTGTCAACGACAAGCAGCAGAAAGTGTCAACGACAAGCAGCAGAAAGTATCAACGACAAGCAGCAGAAAGTGTCAACGACAAGCAGCAGAAAGTGTCAACGACAAGCAGCAGAAAGGGTCAACGACAAGCAGCAGAAAGGGTCAACGACAAGCAGCAGAAAGGGTCAACGACAAGCAGCAGAAAGGGTCAACGACAAGCAGCAGAAAGGGTCAACGACAAGCAACAGAAAGGGTCAACGACAAGCAGAACGCATGGACAAGCAGCAGAAAGTGTCAATGACAAGCAGCAGAAAGTGTCAACGACAAGCAGCAGAAAGTATCAACGACAAGCAGCAGAAAGTATCAATGACAAGCAGAACGCATGGACAAGCAGCAGAAAGTGTCAACGACAAGCAGCAGAAAGTATCAACGACAAGCAGCAGAAAGTATCAATGACAAGCAGAACGCATGGACAAGCAGCAGAAAGTGTCAACGACAAGCAGCAGAAAGTATCAACGACAAGCAGCAGAAAGTATCAACGACAAGCAGCAGAACGTGTCAACGACAAGCAGCAGAACGTGTCAACGACAAGCAGCAGAACGTGTCAACGACAAGCAGCAGAAAGTGTCAACGACAAGCAGCAGAACGTGTCAACGACAAGCAGCAGAACCTGTCAACGACAAGCAGCAGAACCTGTCAACGACAAGCAGCAGAGCCTGTCAACGACAAGCAGCAGAGCCTGTCAACGACAAGCAGCAGAACCTGTCAACGACAAGCAGCAGAACCTGTCAACGACAAGCAGCAGAACCTGTCAACGACAAGCAGCAGAACCTGTCAACGACAAGCAGCAGAACCTATCAACGACAAGCAGCAGAAAGTGTCAACGACAAGCAGCAGAAAGTATCAACGACAAGCAGCAGAAAGTGTCAACGACAAGCAGAACGCATGGACAAGCAGCAGAAAGTGTCAACGACAAGCAGCAGAACCTATCAACGACAAGCAGCAGAACCTATCAACGACAAGCAGCAGAAAGTGTCAACGACAAGCAGCAGAACCTATCAACGACAAGCAGCAGAAAGTGTCAACGACAAGCAGCAGAACCTATCAACGACAAGCAGCAGAAAGTGTCAACGACAAGCAGCAGAACCTATCAACGACAAGCAGCAGAAAGTGTAATCGACAAGCAGCAGAACCTATCAACGTCAAGCAGCAGAAAGTGTCAACGACAAGCAGCAGAAAGTGTCAACGACAAGCAGCAGAAAGGATCAACGACAAGCAGAACATAACGACAAGCAGCAGAACCTATCAACGAAAAGTAGCAGGAAGTTTCCAAAAACAAAGCCATTTTATTTATAACATGACATACTAAAACGTGACAAATTGCAGCTGAAAAAAAAAATCTGCTGCAAATACTGGAATGTTCGATGGATTAATGCTGCTTAAAATATGCACTTTTTTGTGCAGCATTTTTTCCACATTCATTTGAGTCGCTGAAAAATGTTGCAAAACGCTCAAAGAATTGACATACTGCAGATGTGAAAACGAAGCAGCGTGTGCACGAGATTTCAGAAAAGTAATTCACTTTGGGGGGATTCACGGCAGAGAGGCGGGAAAAAAAGCCTCAAATGCAATGTGTGAAAAAGCCCTGTAAGACACCAGAAATGTAGATAGCATTCTTAAGTGTAGCACAAAGTGACGTGAACATTTATCATGAACAACTACATAGAGAAAATGTAAATAATTAAGTAGTCATTCATGCAAGATATTTTAAAGCACCATTCCAATGGGCTTTTTGGGCTTTCACTGCTGCAGTGGAGGCATTCATATGTTACCTGTCCCCGGTATTATACTTACCAGCTGCCATGTTCTGCTTTTCCCGATGCCGCTCCGGTCTCTGAGCCACTATCTTGTGACCATAACATATGACTGACCGGAAGCTAAAGGTAACGGTCATAAGCTCTTAATGCAAGTCTAGAAGAAATTCGTTCCGACTCTCATAGACTTACGTTGAAAACTGACCTCGGCTCACCCAGCAAACACTGGAGTGATCCGATCTGGCAGGTCACAACCTGCAGATGATGACCGGAGTAGTGCTGAGAACAGATGAAGACGGCAGCTAGTAAGTATGATGCTAAGAGTTGGGAACTTCAATTAGTGGCACCACTCCAGCGGTAAAATAAAATTTAAAAAAATTAAATAAAAAATAAAAAAAAACACGCTGGAGTGGTGCTTTAACACTTACTGCAAAAGATAGATTGGATACAAGAGGGAAAGAGCCCAGTTTAGCATTTCTGCCACTGTGGTCCCACAATCAGAAGGGGTCTCAGCAAACGCAAGTAAATGTGGACTCCACCTATGTCACTATGTCATGTCAAAAGTACAATGAAACCACTACTATCTTTTCTTTACAGCCAGTTATTACCTTGAAGAACGGACTATGAAGCAGCTGCTTCCCTCCTCTGACGATTGGATCTTCATATTCAAACTGTCGTTGTAAGGCTTCAGGTAGGCCCTTCACCAACGCAGCTAAGGCACTGCCTGTAAAACTCTGAAAAAGGATCTGATGTGAAAATGCACAGGTAACCCAAAGGTAGCACTAATTCCTTCACAAAACACATCCTATATTACAAAATACAATGCCATACACAATTAGGTGTGGCGCTCAACACTATGGACTATTAATACTCCACGTTGACTAACCAATAGACATGGGTGAACATGAATGGAAAAGGACATAAAACTGCTGACGTCAACTCCAAACCATTACCCCACTTGCCAACGCACCAGGGCAAGTGGGAAAAGCTGAGGCTAAGAGCCAGAATTGACGCATCTAATGGATGGCCATTTCTGCGGTGGGTGAGAGCTGATGTTATTAGTCTCGGAGGGGGGCCAATATCCATGGCTCCTTCCTAGACTATTAATATTAGACCACAGCTGTCTGTCTATCCTATGCTGGGTATTAAAAATACAGGCACACCAGGCATTTTTTTCTTAGTTATTTAGATAAATAATTTTAAAAAACAGCGTGGAGTCCCCCCCATTTTTGATAACCAGAAAAAGCTAAAGCTGGGGGCTGGCATTCTTAAGCTGGGAACAGGCTATGGACATTGGTCCTCCGAAGTATAAAAACAGCAGCCAGCAGTCACCCAAGAAAAGGCACATCCATTAGATGAGCCAATTATAGCGCTTAGCTGACATCAAGCCCAGGGGTTAGTAATGGAGAAGCGTCTATTAGACATCCCATTACTAACTCATGTGGTGCAGTAACCTCTGTTAAAGCTAGGGGGCACTGCATATGCTACTCAGAATATGCATGTGGGCATTTCCATGATTGTAAATGTCCAGTATGTGTTGCAGAGGTTCTTATAAGCCAAAATAGCGTTGTTATGCTGGGACTTGTAGTCCACAAGTTATTTACCTAAGAGGGCGGCTTATAGGGCTAGTCCGAGAGGTGGGCGGGATCGGCTAGCCACACATACACCGCCCACAAATGGGGGTGGTTTGGGATATATAATGTGACTGAGGTCTGGTCACATGGGTTGTGTATTTTGATTGGTCAGAGTGCAAGGTCCAGCAAGGCCTGTGTGTGTTGGAAGTGTCTGGCACTGAACTTCCTGGAGAGCACATGGAAAGGCCCGAACCTGGTAGTGTGTGCGACAGCTCTGCGTAGGGGAGCTACTGCCTGGCTGTGGGTCTGGATCTGTGGTCGGTCTAGTGAGCAAGGCGTTGTCCGGAACGGTGATCCCAGTTCGGTCCCTTCCCTGATAACCTGTGAGCGATAACCCGTGAGTATCGCTGACCAGGGTCAGTAAGAGACTGTGTATGCTGTAAAACTGAATGTTTAACAGACGCTGTACTGGAAGCTATATGCTATTTAGTTCATGAAGAGCGGTTAAGGCTGCAGTTTAATAAACCGGATGAACTGTTTAACCCTGAATGTCCCAGCGTTTGCCTCAAAGATCAGCCAAGCGAGTAAATCCCCGTCAACTCATATGGTGGATCTCTACACCCAATAAATAAAAAGTAATAAAAGACAGACCCAGAGGAAGGTCCTTTATTTGGACAAAACACTCCCCGACCCTCTTTTACCCATTAATGTACAAATATAAATAAAAAATAAATAAATAAGTAATCCTCACCTGTCTACCGATAATCCATAATGCTAATGCCCCATGACGAGCCCCAACTTTGCTACCTCTGGTTGCACTGACATCAGTAGTGTTACCACACTCCGCAAGATAGCCAGCTCACACTGAGCAGAGTGTGAGAATGCAGTTGCGTGTGACCAGCAGCAACCTTAATGTCATCACTGAGGATCAAACGCAGACGTGTTCTCATGGTCAGTTTTCAGTGTGAGCTAGTTGCCGGGCTCTGCAGTCGCATTAATAATGTCACCACTCAGCAATGCAACCAGTTGTAGCAGAGTTGGGGTTCGTCGTGGGATATCAGCATTATCGATGGACAGGTGAGTATAACTTGGATTTTTTATTTTTTAAATTAATAAATGGGCAAAAGAAGGTAATTGTAGGGGAGTGTTTTCTTTAATTAAAGGACTTTTTCTGTGTGAGTTTTTCTTACTTTTGAGTACGGGGTTTGAAATGGGGAAGTCAGACCCCTGGGCCTGATGTCAGATGACATCAACCCCAAAACCATTACCCCAGTTGCAAACGCACGAAGGCAAGTGGGAAGAGTCGAGGCTAAGTGTCATAATTGGCACATCTCTGGATGCACAATTTCTGCGGCAGCTGAGGGCTGGTGTTTTTAGTCTGGTAGGGGTCTAATATCCGTGGACCCTTACCAGCCTATTAATTTCAGCCCACAACTGTCAGTTTAGCCTTTGCTGGTTATTAAATATAGGGAAGGGACCCCATGTCATTTTTTTTCTCTTTTTGTGGTCCATCCATTCTAATAAACAGTAAAGGCTAATAATTATAATAGGCTGAGAACCTTTAAGGATATTGGCCTCTTACCAGAAAAACACCAGCCCTCAGCTGTCAGCTTTCCCTCAGCTTTTTAGTAAAAATAAACATGACCCCACGCCATTTTTTCCTTTTACTAACTAAATACATGTGCAGTAAAATATACACACACTGCACTAATTATCTCACTGACATTTATTACTATGTACAGGCGCCGGCTTATGAATACTCACATCGTAAGTCTGATCTTGCTATTAGCGAGACCAGGCGTACTCTGATGAGATTAGTACTCATCAGTCGAAGCCTGACCGTCAGTATCCTTTTCACCGCTGGTCACAGCTGCTGGCTCACATGCTGTCATCTTGAACCACAGCACTGTGGCCGGTGGTAGCATGCAGGTTTATCGCCGACCAGAGCCGGTTTTCCCACTTTGTCACACAGATGACAGCATGGGAACCGCCGGATGTTTGAACCCCCCATTCACTTGAATGGAGTCCAAGTCCGGGTTCGAG
This sequence comes from Dendrobates tinctorius, assembly GCF_039654945.1. Lineage (NCBI taxonomy): Eukaryota > Metazoa > Chordata > Amphibia > Anura > Dendrobatidae > Dendrobates > Dendrobates tinctorius. The sequence continues at coordinate 2,008,130 of NW_027361789.1, read as the reverse complement.
TTAGGGTACTGTTCTGATATCCAAACCAAACTTTTTTATAAAGTTAGGCAGAACTTGATGGACCTGAACATCCCATCCCTAATAACCAACAAAAGTAAACTTGTAGAAATGCAAACATAGAATTATTATTTTCCAAGAATAGCTTGGTTTACTCAGCGGATCTGTCATCATATTTCACAATATGAACGGCATACATCAGGCATCTCTTAGACTTGATCAGGCAAATACATCTCAGAATTGGCTGCAAAGCTTTCTGAAAGTTTCCCTACCCAATATCAAAATGAGCATTTCATGAGTCTAGCTACTTATTTTGATTTCTGGATTATACAGCCATTCTGATGTGCAAATTTCAAGGTAAGTACATCAACCTCATCAGGTAGAAAGATGCCTATTTAATAATATATGCAGTTAAGTCTGGTGACAGATCTCATTTAAAAGAACAGTAAATATCTCACCATTGCACGTGCTTCAGAGTCTCCTTCTCCAAGCAATCTATTGATGTTAATAGACTGCCCAAACTCCGTGGTAAGGAGTTTCCTCAGCCTCTGCAATGCCCACATCCGGTGACCTGCCGCTACAATGTGCAGAGATACAAATCACATCTCAACCAGTCACAACAATAAGCAAAAAGGGCATACAAATGGAATGGGCAGGTTCTACAGAATTACATGTTTTTCTAGCGCCACCCTTCGATATTGACTTGCAGGGTGGCTCTCTGACCCATTAGAAAGCCTGGAAAGACGACAAGGGATATCTAAGAAGCAGAAACCATTCTGGGGGAAAGAAAATTTGCCTACCTTCATCCAGGGAAGCATTGCCTATAGACTAAGTTCACACAATGACAATTTGGTGCATTTTTTTCCACTGAGTATTTTCATGAACAAAAAAAAGAAAATGTATTACAATTTGAGCAAAGTGTATGGGGATTATGGAAATATTTGGCCCACTCCAGTTTTTTTTTTTTCTGATGCAGAAACCGACCATTGGTGTAATTTTGAAGTCCGCAGCATGTGAATTATTTGTGGGAGATGTGTGATTTATTTGCAGATTTTCCCTCTCAAGTTGAAGGACACGGAAAACCGGCAGTTAAAAGCAATTTTAGGCTGTGTGCCCACGTAGCGATTTTTAAGCGTTTTTGCCGCGATTTTCGGCGCGAAAACGTTTAAAAATCGTTTACAGAACGCCCCCCATGCATTCCTATGGCATTCCGCACATGCTGTGCTAATGCTGCGCTTTTTTCCGCGGCGGAATCGCATCGCGAAAAAAATCGCAGCATGCTCATTCTTTTGTGCGATATCGCAAAGAATTGCCGCGATTCCGCACCCATAGGAATGCATGAGAATCGCTTACTTCCCGCATGTGGCTATGCCCACCATGCAGGAAGTTAAGCGTCTCATGTGCGGTTGGTACCCACGGTGTGGAGGAGAGGAGACTGTCCTCCATGCCCTGGGTACCATACCCCTGTAAAAAAAAGAATAAAAAATCGGGGTATATTTACCTTCTGACGTCCCGCGCTGCATTCCCGGCCTAAGCGTTCCCAGTAATGCCTTGCGGCACGGTCCAGTGATGACGTGGTCTCGCGAGATCGCTATAGTAACACGAGACTACGTCATCACAGGTCTCGCAAGGCATTACTGGGAACGCTGAGGCCCGGGAATGCAGCGCGGGACGCCGGAAGGTAAATATACACCGATTTTTTTATTTTTTTTAGCATTTTAACATTCTTTTACTATTGATGTCGCATAGGCGGCCTCAATAGTAAAACCCTGGTCACACTCGTCAAACACTGTTTGACGAGTGTGACCAACCTGTCAATCACTTTCCAAGCGATGCTTCAAATCGCTTGGAAAGTGCTTGAATATCGCACACGAAAATCGCGATAAAATCGCGGTGAAATCGCGCGTAAAAAAACGCGCGATTTCTGGGAAGGAGTCCGGTTTTTGGTGTGCGTTTTAACACGCACCGTGGGCACATAGCCTTACTGCATTTCAGGGGTGGAAACGCAGTAAAAACGCATGTAATCAGCACGACTAACAACAAAGTTTCATCAAAACTAAGTAACGCTGCAACCAGGGAGTTTCTAACACAAAAGTTAAAAAATCCAAAAAGAGTACCAAACCGCAGAAGAAAAAAAAAGAAAAAACATTAACCCCTTCATGCTGTGGCGGTCTTGTAGTTTTGTTTTCGTTTTTCCTCCCCTTCTTCCAAGAGCCACAACTTTTTATATTTCTGTCAACATAGCTGTATGAGGGACGAGTTGTACTTTTCAATAGCACCATTGATTTCTCCATATAGTGTACTTACTTTTCAATAGCACCATTGATTTCTCCATATTGTGTACTGGAAGAGGGAAAATAATTCCAAGTGCTTTGAAATTACAAAAAAGTGCAATTCCACAATTGTTTTTCAGTTTGTTTGTTTTTTATTTATCATTTCGCTATATGGTAAAACTGACCTGGCATTATGATTCTCCAGGTCAGTACGAGTTCACAGATACCAAACAAGTATAGTTTATTTTTATTTAAGTGGTGAAAAAAATCCAAAGTGAAAAATGTGATTGTTGCCATTTTACGAGACCTGTAGCATTTCCATTTTTTGGGATCTGGGTGGACTTATTTTTTTGTGTGGCCTGAGCGGACGTTTTTGTTTATACCATTTTGGGTTTTTTATCGCCTTTTATGGCAATGTTGCAGTGGCCAAAAAATGGAATTCTGCCAATTTGATTTTTTTTCTCGTCACGCTGTTTACCGATCAGATTAATTTACTTTTAATTTTGATAGATAGGACATTTTTTAAAGTGATACTAAATGTGTGTGTTTTTTAATTATCTTATTTTCAGTGAGGCAAAAGGGGGCCGATTTAAACTTATTTTTTTTGTTTTCTGTTTTTCAGATTTTTAAAGCTTTTTTGTTTTTCTACTTTTTAATTTTATTTAATAACTCACTTAGTAGTCTTGAAGCTGTGATCGTCCGATCTCATGTGCTACACATAGTGGGGCTTCAGCACGCTATGTATAGCAAAAATCACGATCTTTTATGAACACCGGCTATGAGTCGGCATTCATAGCAATATCATATTGACAGGCATGGGGGTCTTCTGCAAACCCCCAGAAGTCATGACAACCATTCGGTGCCCCACAACCATGTGACAGGGGTGCTGACGGGAGGTATTTATGATGCGTTTCCGGCTGACGCATTGTAAATACTGCTGTCAGAGTGACAGCGGGATTTAACTGGTTAACAGCCGCAAGTGGAGCTCCGATCCACCCTCGGCTGTTAAAGGCACCCGACAGCTCATTAAATCAGCTGTCATTTGCAGGGAAAGATGCGGGCTCAACGTTGGAGCCTGCGTCAAAGTCAGGGACATGACATATGACAAATATATGTAATAAGTCGAGAAGGGGGGAAAAAAATATGTAACAAAAATGCAATTAAAAAAACGTGGGTAAACTTAAAAAGCCAGTTGGTACAGAAATGTTGCTGAAAATCTGAATAAAAAACGAAGCAAATACTCATTGTGAGAATTCAGTCCAAGACTTCCACCAGTTGGATCTCCAAAAGTTGAAACCCTTATTTTATATTCCCAAAACTATAGAATTGAAATATAAAAAAAAAAAAACTTGTCTCTGACTTCAGTACATACCAAGGGCACTAAGCTGTGCACATGCCGCAAGGGAAGCAGCCAGGCGAGGAACGATCCCTCGATTGGAAGCAAAATTCAAACGAAAATCCAAAAGACAGGTGACTAAGTCCATAGATGGGCAGGACAGGATGCATCGATCTGACAGGAGGTCTTTTGGACCTAGAAGAATGCACGTTTACAGCTTTTATAAAACAAAACAAAAAAAACAAAAAAAGAAAAAAGACGACCACCAAATAAAATATACTCAGCCCCTACCTGCAGCCGGCATGATAGGATAAACTGTGAACCGCCAGCCCCAGCCATTGACCGATCCATCACTAATAAACTTCCACTTCAGTTCATCGCCAGGAATTCTCAGCTCACTAGACCAGTCAGACCATTCTCGGCCTACCGGATAGAGATTACGGGACGATTAGTCACCACACTGGTGATGAGGGATCGGTAACTAGGCTCTATTTTTTGAAATGCCCTATTCATATAAAGGATAGTATAAATGTCTACCCACAACTGAAAATGTGCTACAGTAATAAAAAAAAAACAAAAAAAAAAAACTGCACTATTGGATCATGTCACTTCTAAAGGAATAACATGAAATGTAGAGAAATGATATGAAGAACCATGCAGAACAAAAATAAAGTGCAAGAACCAATAAAAAAAATAAATACATACTAAAAAGGATATTCTCAAGTTTGTATAGAGCTTGCTTGTGCTGCACCCTCCTAGATAACTGGCCAACTTGGAACTGCAGGGTAACTGGCAACCTAGGAAAATCTTTGCTCTCAAAAGCATAAAGGATTTTTAATAAGGGTAAATTAAGTTTCTTGTTTTTCCAGCACTTTGCAGGTTTACCCGTTTTGTGAACTGGAGGCAGCCCCTTTAATACAATGCAATATGAGTCAGGCAAGTCCAAAAGGACGGTGGGATTATCATTGAGATGTTCCAATAGAGCAGTACAATGTCGTAAAACCACACATCACAAAATGTCTCTGCACTGAGGATCACATACATCACGGGATATCGCATCCCCGCAAAGACATGTCGCTAAATTCTAGAATGGGAAAATGCTTTGAGGTGAAGAAATAAGTCTCCCAATTCCTTCTCCGAACCCTGGTAGAATCCGCTGAGGACATGGTGTCCGGTGGAAGCTGACATCTATGCACATTGCACGTCTGTACGGACTTGTACGTATGACATCCAGCAGATGCAGAGCGAACAGCTCGGGGACCACATGCTAGAATCTGCTACAGTATTCGCGCACACTCATATTTAGAAGCAGAAATAGGAGACTTCTTTCCAGCAACATTATCTGAAATGTACGGCATTTGCTAGTTATGTTTCGAAACATTCCCAAATTTCATATTAAAATGACAAGAAAATGCTACCTTGTTGCCAACAGCTTGCCTTTTTATATGGCTACTAAATATTTTATTAAATGCATATGCTATTTGGTTTAATGGGACAATTTAAAACCGTGTTCAAAAGTAGATTGGGCGAAACATCTGAAGCACACTAAGTCGGATGTATATTCCCTAAAGTCTACCCCTACACCCAAATGACAAACTTAGGCAATTAGCCGCAATGCAGAAGAAAACACTGCAAACTGTATGTAATTCTGTAGCGGCCCACAGTATGGCAAATAGCACTCTGCTCAGATGCGGGCACATGCTGGAGGTGAAAAGGACACTTACACTTCTTGGGAACACAGGAGTGCGGCTATGTACATGTTATGCACTTGGGAGCGTTTCTGGAGCATACAGGGAACATGATCCTCCAAATGCAGTGTGAACATAGCCCAAAATCCTTTCTACATTCAATGCGTTAGCGTACTATTAAAAATATTAGCCATGTAAAAGTAACAACTCAAAAGTATTGATGGGTGGGAGTACACAGAATACTGTCAATCAGTGGTGGAAGCAGGGTTATACAGAGCTCATGAACATGGAGGACTGCATAACAGTAGGTTTACTAGTCCTCTACTGATAAAATAGTGGTTTTATCAGCAGGAAGTTAATAAAACTACAGCAAGCAGCCCAATAAGTGACATCACTGGAATCAGGGTCTCTACATTATGCCGCACTTAGATTAGGTGGCAAAAAACCTGATGACAGATTCCTTTGGAGTCAGTCTTCAGTGTCATTGAAGAATGTAAAGCAGAGATAGTCTGCGTCTTTGTTTTAGAATTGTCTCTATAACACGGAAAAAGGTTTGTAAAAAGTACAGCAACATTTTTATTTCTTGTAGAGATGCCTTATACTAAATGTTTGTTTTTGAAAAATAATAATTATTGTCAGAAATCCACTAGAGCCTTTTAGTAGTAAAGCGAGTTCAGCTGAATGACTAGCATCTTTTATATTTAATATGAAGAAGAAATGTATATACAAAAATAGCTTGCAATAAGAAGAATGCACAACTGGACCATTGAAACAGATAAAGTATTGGGATTAGTTCTAAAAATGACAGTTTACCAGGACAATGTTGGAAATGGCCATTATTTTGTTAGACTGGTCATATGCGCGTGTGCATTTTGGCTACAGGAGGTAAATCTGACAATCACAAGTAGTTCTACTCTTCTGACATGTACAGTGGGTACGGAAAGTATTCACATCCCCTTTAAATTTTTCACTCTGTTTCACTGCAGTCATTTGGTAAATTAAAAAAAAGTTCTTTTTTTCTCTCATTAATGTACACTCTGACCCCCATCTTGACTGAAAAAAACAAACGTAGAAATGTTTGCAAATTTATTAAAAAAGAAAAACTGAAATATCATATGGTCATAAGTATTCAGACCTTTTGCTCAGACACTCATATTTAAAGGGAACCTGTCACCTCATTTTTCAGCTATAAGCTGCGGCCACTGCCTTTCGGGGCTTATCTACAGCATTCTGCAGTGTGCAGGCGCTGGGTCTCTCTTGACCTTTCCTGGCGCCTGCGTACTGCAGTACTGTACTCTGCCCTTAATAGGGCAGATCAGTACGCCTGCGCAGGAGCCACTACACGAAGCAAGGAAGATGACGACATCGCATGAAGATGGGAGGTGTCGGACCCGGTTCTGTGACGTCCATTGGACAGGACCGCCCCTGGGTGTGTATAATAGGGATTTTTGTGTACTCACTGTAAAATCCTTTTCTTCGAGCCGATCATTGGGGGACACAGAGACAGTGGGTGTTATACTGCTGCCACTAGGAGGACACTAAGTAAACCAGAAAAAAAAAAGTTAGCTCCTCTCCTGCAGTATACACCCTCTCGCTGGCTGGGATTTCTCCAGTTCGGTGAAAAACAGCAGTAGGAGCATAAACAGTCAACAATAACCATAACTAAGTCAAAGCCTAAAAATGCTACAGTGAGCCAATAGGCTAAACAGGGTGGGTGCTGTGTCCCCCAATGATTGTCTCAGAGAAAAGGATTTTACGGTGAGTACACAAAAATCCCTATTTCACCTACGCCTCATTGGGGGACACAGACAGTGGAACGTCCTAAAGCAGTCCCTGGGTGGGGAGCATACATCTGCTAATACGTCATGTACCACTGAGGTACTGCCAATTGCTGGCTACGTCTGCCGAGAGCTGCATCCGCAGAGGCCTGAGAATGAATTAAGCAATGTTTATAAAGGTATGCAGGCTGGACCAAGTCGCAGCCTTGCAGGCCTGTTCTGCCGAGGCCTGGTGCCGAATGGCCGAAGAGGCGCCCACTGACTGGGTAGAGTGTGCCTTAATCCCCGCTGGGACAGGCGCGTTCCTGACAGTAGAAATCATGAATCACCAAGGGAATCCACTTGGCTAGCGCGGTTTTGACGCGGCTAGACCCTTCCTATGCCCCTCTGGAAGCATGAACAGGGCATCTGACTTAAGGAAGGGAGCTGTCCGAGAGATGTACAGTCTCATCGCCCTAACCACATCCTGGGTGTGGAGGGCTTTTTGAATGTGATGGACTGGTGCCAGACAAAAAGGAAGACAAAACAATTTACTCGTCGAGATGGAAAGAGGAGATGACCTCAGGCAGGAAGGACGGGGACGTCCTGAGAACTACCCTTTCCTGATGAAAATTCAGGAACGGAGAACGGCAGGACAGGGCTGCCAATTCCGAAACTCGTCTGATTGACGTAATTGCCAGTAGAAAACCACCTTCCAAGAGAGGACGGACAGTGACACGTCCTGCAGCGGTTCGAAAGGAGCCTCCTGTAAGGCCCCAAGAACCAGGTTAAAGGTCCCATGATTCCAATGGCCTTCTATAAAGAGGCGCCACATGGGAAACTCCTAGAATGAGCGTCTTGACCTGAAGTTTGGTGGCAATTATGCGTTGGAAAAGTACTTGACAAGGCCGAACTTTGGCCCTTGAGCGAACTAAGTGCGAGGCTTGATTTTAATTCAGATTGAAGGAATTCCAATATGGCCGGAATGAAAAACACCAGAGGTGATCGACCATGATCCTTGCACCGCGAAAAGAAGGTTTTGCCTGGTGCGGTGATAGATGTGCATGGACACAGGCTTCTTAGCACTAATCATGGTGGAAATCACGTCGTGAGAGAACTGAGCCTGTGGTAAAAACCAGGATTCAACGGCCACGCCGTCAAAGACAGGACCTCGGAGTTCTGGTGGAAACTCGGGCCCTGCGAAAGTAGATCCATGCGATCAGGAAGTCGCTAGAAGATGACGGCAACCAGTTGTATTAATTCTGCATACCATGCTCGGCGCGGCCAATCTGGCGCGACTAGGATCAATGATACTCCCTTCGCTCTGATCTTCTTGATGACCCTCGGAAGCAAGGAAAGAGGGAGGAAGATGTACGGGAACCGGAGCCGGTGCCATGGCAGAACTAGGGCGTCCGCTCCGATGGCGCATGGATCGCGCGATTGGGCAACGAACCGAGGAACGTTGTTGTTTAGTCTTGAGGCCATGAAATCCACATCCGGAGTCCCCCAACAATGACAAATCTGCTGAAAGACTTCCGGATGAAGGGACAACTCTCCCGAGGCAATGCTTTGGCGACTGAGAAAATCTGGCATCCAATTTTCTTCTTGGCCCAATGGAGGATGTGACTCACTTCGTGCATGGCCATCCTGCTACGGATACCTCCCTGGTGGTTGATATACGCTGTGGCGTTGTTGGATTGGATCCTGATGGGGTGATCTGCGAGATGTGTAAACTCCATAGAGCTAATCTGATTGCTCGTATTTCCAAAATGTTGATGGGGAGATGTTACTTTTGGGTCGACCAGCAACCCTTGTGCCGTGTGGTGACAAAAGACTGCACCCCAGTCGAGAAGATTTGCGTCGGTGGTTACTACCAATCATTTTACTGGGAGAAAAGACTACCCCTGGTTCAGGAAGGACCTCAGTGTCCACCACCTGAGGGCTTGCCTGACCCACAGGGACAGAAGGATCCGACGATCCAGGGAGAACGGGTTCTTTTTCCAAGCTAACAACAACGCATGTTGTAAGGAACGGAGGTGGAACTGTCACAATGGAACTACGTCCATCGCTGCCACCATCTTTCCGAGAACTCCCATGCTGAAATGAACAGAGCGCGAAACCGGTGGTTAAAGAGTCCGCGCTACCTGTAGTAAGGCTTGGGCCCTTTCTGGAGGGAGAATGACCAACTCGCAGGAAGTGTCCAAGATCATTCCTAAAAAGGACATCTGCTGAGCTGGTTTTGGGAAAGACTTTTCGAAAATTATGTTCCAGCCCAGGCAAGAAAGTGTATCCCTGTTATGTCCACGGATTCCTCGCAGGCTGGACGGGACAGGCCCTTGATGAGCAGGTCGTCCAGATACGGTAAAACCGCCACTCCCTGCGAGTGGAGAATGGCCATGACAGCCGCCATGACCTTAGTAAAGATCCTGGGGGCGTTGGCGAGTCCTACGGGCCAGGCAAAGAACTGGAAGTGTTGCTCATGAATTGCAAAAAAATGCAGGAACTGCTGGTGAGACGGGCAGATCCGGAATGTGAAAGTAAGCGTCCTTGATGTCGATGGATGCTAGGAACTTTTCCTTTTTCCATGGAAGTGGCAACTGACCGGAGGGATTCCATTCGGAGTCGCCGTACTTTGACAAACTGATTTAACAGTTTGGGATCCAGAAGGAGTCGAATCGTCCTTTTTGGGAACCACAAAAAAAAGTTTGAATAAAAACCCATGAACCTTTCGTGATGAGGGCCCGGAATGATGACTCCGTCCCTTATCAGAGCCTGAACAGCCCGAAGGAAGGCTCTTGTCTTTTCCTTGGGGGATAGGAAAGGAAAACCCGAGTTGGAGGGGAGAAACTTCTGTCTTGTATCAGGAGGACACCACCTGATCAGGACAACTACCTGATCCACTTGTCATGGGCAACTGTGAGGCAAGTGTGGCTGAAGGAAAATAGGCGGCCGCCAACTTTGCTGGTGCCTGCCGGAAACCGCAACAAGTCATTGGGTAGATCTATGAGATCTGGCTCCCCTAGATCCAGAAGCCCTAGACCTAGGTTTTCAAGAGCGGATACGTCTGTATGAGACCTGGGAGCCTCTGTCTCCTCGCGGGGACTGACATGATCTGGAAGAGAAAGTAGAGGAGGACCAACCGGAATTGTTGCGAGAAGATCGAAGACGCGTCGGCTGTTGGTTGCGAAACGGCCGAACAGCCCTTGTGTTGAGGAAGAAAATTACTTTTCCCTCCGGTAGTATCAGAAAAGAGCTAGTCCAGTTTCTCCCCAAAAGGATGACTCATTTGAAAAGAGAGAGAAGACAATGCTCTTTTAGATGTGGCATTTGTCCGCCAGCCGCGGAGCCATAGGGCTCTTGTAATGGAGGTCGCATTAGCGGCAGTTTGAGCCGCGCAGTTGGCGGCATCACCAGAAGCGTCTACTACAAAGTCAACTGCGTGAACTATCTGCCTGGTGACAGTGGATGCCTCCGGAGTAAGAATGGTGCCCTGGAGGGAAGTAATTAAGGCTTCTGCCCAAGCGGCCATTGCCTTAGAGACCAAAATGCAGCGAAAGAAGGCAAGATAGTCAATGTGACAATTGGATGAGTTTATGACGGAGGAACCCTCAGAAACAGATAGGAGCGTTTTAGAAGCAAGATGCGATACAGGAGGGTCCACCGGAGGGGACTGTAACCAATCCTTCATTAGGTCTGAATCAATAGGATATTTAGCCTGAGTAAACTGTTGCCTTGAGAACCATTTGTGTGGCCGGTCCCTATGTTTCTGGACGGCTGGTAAACAACCTACGCACACGCTTGGTTTTCTTAATGAGAGAGCGTGTGCTGGAGCATGAATATTTTCCTCATCCAACTTCAGAATCCTGTTGATAATAATAATAATAATAATCTTTATTTATATAGCTCCAACATATTCCGCAGCACTTTACAGTTTAACAGTTTCAAAACACAAGTCATAAGTAACAACGCTAACAATACAATAATTAAAGCAAAATAAGACGAAATAAGACGACCCTGCTCGTGAGAGCTTACAATCTACAATCTGTTGACTGATTCTATAAGAGAATCAAGCGACTCCTGACCAGATGGGGGATTCTGAGGGGATGACGAGTCAGATTCGAATTCAGAGTCGTGTTCGCTGTGAACCTCAGAAAAAGGCGAGCGAGAGACAGGAGGCACCGATGCTGAGGCGCGAACGTGACTAGGGGACGCGTCATGGGTCAGCTTTCCAGAGCCCTGACCATCCCTTGAACGAGGATGGCCCCTGCTGGTAGTTCTGACTTAGAGTCCTCCCTGAGGGAGAATATAGCCTGGGTCAGAGACTTCACCGACCGTGAGAGGGACGCGGCCCCCTTAAGAGTACTAAGCGCAGAAGGTCCGTCAGCAGTGCAGCGAGGGGCGTTGGAGCGCAGGTCGGGGCGCAGGCCGGGTCACAGTCCGTGTATAACGGATTAGTCTGTCCACTGGGTAATGCAGACTTGCAAATTGTGCACATGGTATGAAAACGCAGTGTGCTTATTAACCGCCTGTTTAGCATCCTTAGATTGAGGCATAGCGCTCCTGAAAGGGTTAACGGCAGAGTCTGTCTGCAGCTACAGAGAATGTACCGGGAAGGGGTTAAGCTTTAATCTGAGGGCAGATGCAGCTTACCCACGGTCCTGTGCTGTGTCCCCCAGGAGGAATAGCGGTGGTCCTGTGGTGTCACCTGGTATCCGGCTGTCCAGAGCAGGTCTAGTGCTCCTGAAGGGGTTAAAGGCCGCTGAGGGAAAAGGACATGGCCCCCGAGATTAGAATTGCATGTCTCGTAAGAGGTGAGAGGCGCCAAGAGGAGGGGGCGGCAACATTAGCGCGGGCGGCGCTAGTCAAATTGCGGCTTAGTAGGCCGGAAAAGCCAGGGACTAAATTTTTGGCCTAACTGTGGTAGGCGTCAGGGGTGGGGGCGGCGTCATTTAAATTGTGGCCTAGTAGGCCGGAAAAGCCGGGGGCTAAATTTCTGGCCTACTCGAGCGCCGAGGGCGGGGGCCCGCGATGGGGTGCCGGTGCACCGCCGCCGACGCCAAGTCAGCGCTTCTCCCGGGGGTAAGGTCCCGACCCCATACCTCCACTCCTGAGCTCAGGCAGGCCGCGCTCCGCGTTCTTCCAGCTGCAGGGTCTTCATCCTCCGGGCGATGCAGCAGAGGTGGAGGTGGTCTTAAAGGGGTACTGCTCAATTGATCCACCCTGTAGTAGGGGGATGGAGAGCTGTGGGGCTGATTCAGGGCATCAGAAAGCGCTGCTCAAGTCCTTCTCCATGCACTCCTGTGCTTCGTTCCTTTTGCGCTAGCCCTCGTATCCGTGGAGTACCAACGATAAGGGAACCGTGGTCAGAGGAATCAGCCCCATTCGTTGCAGGAAAGTGTACGTGAAGGGTTACTCCACGTGCTTGCCAGTTGTTGGTTCGGGGGAGAGCGGCCGTAGAAAGGAACCGTCGCCACCTTCACTCCGTTAATTAAAAAATAAAAATTTACAGGATATTCAAAAATAAAATAAAAACGGTGGGGTCTGAAACCAGACCCAAGTGCCTCCTACAGACACTAAGCAAGAACTGGAGAAATCCCAGCCAGCGAGAGGGTGTATACTGCAGGGGAGGAGCTAACTTTTTTTCTAGTTTACTTAGTGTCCTCCTAGTAGCAGCAGCATAACACCCACTGTCTGTGTCCCCCAATGAGGCGTAGGAGAAAACTTGTTTTTTCTTATCTTTCAGTTTAGATCGGGGGCTTATCTACAACATTCTAGAATGCTGTAGATAAGCCCCGCAAGGCAGTGGCTGCAGCTTATAGCTGAAAAGCGAGGTGACAGGTTCACTTTAAGTCACATGCTGTCCATTTCCTTGTGATCCTCCTTGAGATGGTTATACTCATGCTTAATTAAACTGATAGGACAGGCACACACCTGTCTATACAAGATCTCACAGCTCACAGTGCATGTCAGATCATATGAGAATCCTGAGGTCAAAAGGAAATCAGAAGACCTGGACATCCAGTCAAACTGAGCAATCGTGGGAGAAGAGCGTTAGTGAGAGAGGAGAAGAAAAACCACAAGATCACGGTGACTGAGCTCCACAGATGCAGTAGGGAGATGGGAGAAAGTTCCACAAAGTCAACTATCACTGCAGTCCTCCACCAGTTGGGCCTTTATGGCAGAGTGGACTCTCCTCAGCGCCAGACATATAACATAATCCTTTAATCGTCCCACCATGGGGAAATTCAGAAAAAAGACAGAGTTTGCTAAAAAAAAAATACACATGAAGGACTCCCAGACTATGAGATATAAGATTCAAAGGTCTGATGAGACGAAGATAGAACTTTTTGGTGATAATTCTAAGCGGTATGTGTGGAGAAAACCAGGCACTGCTCATCACCTGTCCAATACAATCCCAACAATGAAACATGGTGGTGGCAGCATCTTGCTATGGGGGTGTTTCTCAGCTGCAGAGACAGGACAACTGGTTGCCATTTAAGGAAACATGAATGCGGCCAAGTATAGAGATATCCTGGATGAAAACCTCTTCCAGAGTGCTCTGGACCTCAGACCTGGCAGAAGGTTCACCTTCCAAGAAGACAATGACCCTAAGCACACTGCTAAAATAATAAAGGAGTGGCTTCAGAACGACTCTGTGACCATTCATGACTGGCCCAGCCAAAGCCCGGACCTAAACCCAATTGAGCATCTCTGGAGAGACCTGAAAATTGCTGTTCACCATCAAACCTGATGGAACTGGAGAGGATCTGCAAGGAGGAATGGCAGAGGACCCCCAAATCCAGGTGTGAAAAACTTGTGGCATCATTACCAAGACGACTCATGGCTGTATTAGCTCAAAAGGGTGTTTCTACTCAATACTGAGCAAAGGGTCTAAATACTTATGACCATGTGATATTTCAGTTTTTCTTTTTTTAATAAATTTGCAAAAATGTATACTTTTCTGTTTTTTTTCAGTCCAGTCAAGATGGGGTGCAGAGTGTACAGTAATGAGAAAAAATGAACTTTTTTGAATTTAGCAAATGGTTGCAATGAAACAGAGTGAAACATTTAAAGGGGTCTGAATACTTTCCATAACCACTGTCTATGGCCAATGCAATACTTTTATATTAAAAAAAGCATCAGGCAATGTAAGAAACTCATCAAGAGTATACAGGCAAAGAATGATTATCTGTCCAACGCGCTGATCTAACTTTATTAACTTAAATCATACTAATTATGTATGATTAGTCGGGCACACCCTAAAGTCATGGAATTATTTACCAATATTTCACCACATATCGGACATATTGGTTAATTATACCCTTTCAAAGGTTTATTGGCAAAAAGTGTAGATTTGAGAATCATTCATGCATCGTTTTATAGCATTGCAAGAAGACAAATGAAAAAAGATTTGTGTGTACTCACCGTAAAATCTATTTCTCTTAGCCTCTAATTGGGGGACACAGAACCATGGGTGTTATGCTGCTGTCCACTAGGAGGCGACACTATGCATAATATGAAAAAGATTAACTATGGCTCCTCCTCTGCAGTATACACCCCTGGACGGTGTCAGCCTTCTCCAGTTTTGTGCAAAAGCATTAGGAGGAACGTAACAAACAACATAACCATGCCTGTAAGAAGGCTGCTATGTACGAGCTCAAAGAACAATATGAGAACTCAACCGTAACAACGGCCCATAAGGGCAACAGGGTGGGAGCTGTGTTCCCCAATTAGAGGCTAAGAGAAAGAGATTTTACAGTGAGTACACAAAAATCTCCTTTACTCTGTCGCCTCATTGGGGGACACAGAACCATGGGACGTCCCAAAGCAGTCCCTGGGTGGGAAGCAATGGACGAATATTGTGCTAGCAGGTCCCTAAACTTGGGGCACTGCAGTCTACAGAACCCATCTACCCAGGTTCGCATCCGCTGAGGACTGGGTATGAACACTGTAGTGTTTCGCAAACGTTTGTAGGCTAGTCCAAGTGGCCGCCTTACACACTTGTGCCGAATGGCCCAGGAGGCCCCTACTGCCCGCGTAGAGTGTGCCGTGATACTGGCAGAAGAGGAGAATTGTTAAGTCGGTAAGAGTCTTCTATGGTGGACTTGATCCACCGGGCAAGGGTAGCTTTGGAAGCCGGCAGACCTTTGCGAACGCCCTCCGGAAGAAGGAAAAGGGAATCAGACTTCCGGAAGGGTGCAGTCCTAGACACGTATATACGCAATGCCCTGACGAGGTCAAGCGTATGCAGAGCCTTCTCCACTCTATGAACCGAAACTGGGCAAAGGGATGGCAGAGAAATTTCCTCATTGAGGTGGAAGTTGGACACAACCTTCGGAAGGAAAGATGGTACTGTACGGAGAACCACCTTGTCCTGGTGGAAGGCTAAGAAAGGCCGTCTGCAGGAGAGTGCTGACAATTGAGACACCCTGCGCTGCGAGGTGATTGCCACCAGAAAAACCACCTTCTGCGACAGAATGCGGAGTGGGACTTCCTTAAGGGGTTCGAAAGGTGGTGCCTGCAATGCTGTCAGGACCAGGTTGAGGTCCCACGTTTCCAGTGGACGTCTGTAGGGGGGAACTAATTGGGAAACACCCTGGAAAAAAGTCCTTACTTGCGGCTTGTTAGCAATACGCCTTTGGAAAAGCACTGAAAGCGCTGACACCGGGCTTTTAAGCGAGCCTAGGGATAACCTGGCGTCCAGGCCCAATTGAAGAAAACCGAGTACCTTCGGGAGGGAATAAGGGAGTGGGACCTGTCCGCGAGATTCGCACCAGGCAAAGAAAGCTCTCCAGGTACGGTAATAAATCTTGGCGGAGGCTGGCTTCCTTGCCCTGATCATGGTCGTAATGACATCCGGTGAGAGCCCTGCCTGGGTTAGAACCCAGGTTTCAAGGGCCACGCCGTCAAATTGAGAGCCCCTGAGTTCTGATGGTAGAACGGACCTTGTGACAGAAGGTCGTGACGGACGGGGAGACGCCAGGGGGCGTCTGTTGTAAGTTGTACGACGTCGGCGTACCATGTACGTCTGGGCCAGTCTGGCGCGATCAGGATAGTTGGAACTCCATCTTGTTTGATCTTCCTCACGACTCTGGATATCAGGGGAAGAGGTGGAAAAATGTACAGAAGCTGGAACTGAGTGCAGTCCTGAACTAGGGCATCTGCTCCGAGCGACCGCGGATTGCGTGTCCTGGCCATGAAATTGGGGACCTTTGCATTGAGTGGGATGCCATTAGGCCCACGTCCGGGGTCCTCCAGCGATGGCAGATCTGGCGAAAAATTTCGGGGTGGAGAGACCACTCCCCCGAGTCCATTCCTTGCCTGCTGAGGAAGTTGGCTTCCCAGTTGTCCACACCCGGGATGTGGACCGCAGAGAGTACCGACCTCGTGTCTTCCGCCCATTGGAGGATATGTGCCACTTCTCTCATTGCCTGTGTACTGTGGGTCCCGCCTTGGTGATTTACATATGCCACCGCCGTGGCATTGTCCGACTGTACTCTGATATGAGAGGCTGCCAGTAATTGACGAAAAGCTCTCAATGCCAGGAAGATGGCCCGAATTTCCAGGATGTTGATGGGCATGTTCGCTTCCACTGGTGACCACTTGCCCTGTGCTTTGTGATGTAGGTGCACTGCACCCCAACCTGTCAGGCTCGCGTCAGTGGTCAGGACCTTCCATTGACCTGGGAAAAAGGATTTTCCCGCTGCAAGTGAGGTTGGCTTGAGCCACCAGAGTAGGGACCTCCTGGTTCCCGATGTGAGCCGGAACTCCCTGTCGAGGGAGAAAGGATTCCTGTCCTATGACTTTAGGATGGCTAGTTGAAGAGGCCTGAGGTGAAACTGGGCAAATGGGACCGCCTCCATTGCTGCTGCCATCCTGCCGAGTACTCTCATGGCAAACCGGAGAGATCGGGGAGGATTGCGGAGGAGTATGCGAACTTCCAGATGGAGAGCCAGTGCCTTGTCCTTGGGAAAGAGCACCAGATCCCTGGAGGTGTAGAATAGCATCCCCAGGAAGATCAGGGACTGACTTGGGGTAGTCGATGACTTTTGCAAGTTGACTAACCAGCCCAAGCGACTCAGTCGATTGTGGTTGAGATGCTGACCTCGCAGTCCTTGAAGGTGGAAGCCTTGATGAGAAGGTCGTACAGGTATGGAACAACTACAATGCCTCTGGAGTGTAGAACGTCCATGGTGGCTGCCATGATCTTGGTAAACGTTCTGGGAGCCGTGGCAAGTCCGAACGGGAGAGCCACGAACTGGTAGTGGTCCTGATTGATCGCGAACCTGAGAAATCTTTGATGGGCGGGAGCAATTGGTATATGCAGGTATGCATCTTGTATGTCTATGGAGGCAAGATATTCTCCCTGCTCCATAGACGCAATGATGGACCGAAGGGACTCCATTCGAAAATGACGAACCCGTACATATTTGTTGAGTTGTTTTAGGTCTAGTACGGGCCGGACGCTGCCTCCTTTCTTGGGGACTATGAATAGATTGGAGTAGAACCCTCGGAAGCGTTCGGCCGCGGGAACCAATACTACGACTCCTGCTTGAAGGAGAGAGGAGACCGCTTGGTGGAAGGCACAAGCCTTGTCTGACGGTTTCGGTGGAACAAAGAAGAAGAACCGGTTCGGTGGGCTGGAAGTGAACTCTATCTTGTATCCGGAAGACACCATTTCCCTGACCCACCTGTCTTCTGTAATAGGCAGCCAGACTTGCTGAAAGAGTAGAAGTCGTCCGCCTACTGGTGGGGTGTTCGTGAGTCATGATGAGGTGAAATTCTGAGGTTTTCCTCCTTTGGGCTTCGCCTGGCCTGCTTTCGACTGTCAGGTCCTGTCCGGCCTCTGCGTCGCCCGTGGGTTGTCCCTGTGTGGAGAGCGGTTACGATTTTGTGCTGGGCGCGAGACGGACCAGCCCGAAGAATTCCGAAAGGATCGGAATCGAGTTTGGTTGCGCCGTTTAAACGTGCGTTTAGGTTTTAGTTGAAGGAGAGAGGTACTCTTACCCCCCAGTGGCGTTGGATATCATTGTGTCCAACTTTTCACCGAAAAGCCGTCCACTGAGGTACGGGAGATGCGTGAGGGACTTCTTTGAGGCGGCATCCGCTTTCCATTCCCGCAGCCAGAGGATACGCCGAATTGTGATGGCGTTTGCGGCTATCCCCGCTACACCTCTTGCGGAGTCAAGGGCTGCATGAAGCATGTAGTCTGCTACTACTGCTATTTGAACCGCTTGGTCCGACAGCTCAGGATTTGAAGTTTGGAGGCCATCTTGCAATGTTTTGACCCAAGCCAGAATGGCCTTGGCCGCCCAAACTGAAGCGAACGCGGGGGCCAGGGAGGCCCCTGCCGCTTCGAAAACTGAACGAGCCATGCGTTCTACCTGTCGGTCTGCTGCGTCCCTGAGGTTGAGCTATCTGGCAGTGAAAGGAGGGTCTATGCTGCTAGTCTAGAGACTGGGGGGTCCACTTCGGGTGGACCTGTCCACTGCTTGGTGTCCTTTTGTGGGAAGGGGTACCTAGCCTCCAAATATTTGCGATTGGTGAATTTTTTCTCAGGCTGCGAAAACTGCTTAGTAAAGATCGTCTGAAATTCCAGATGGTTAGTGAAAACCTTAGGTGGTTTCAGAACACCTTCAAAGCAAATCTTGTGTTCTGGGACTTCCGGGGTTGGATCGGAAATGTCCAGCAACTGATGGATGGAAGAGATTATGTCCTCAACTAGCACTGTATTGCTAGGGGGACAAGGGACCAGAGACCTCTCCGTCTCATTGTCTGAGTCGGAGTCACAGATGCCTTCCGAATCCTGCGTATCGCTCAAGCGTTCCCTGGTGGGTGAGCTGGGGCGGAGATCTTCTTGCGGAGATCTGCGTTGTCTGTCTCTGGTAGGGGATGATCTAGGCGACCTGGAACTACTGTGTCTCTCCCTGGAGGGGGATGAACGTGTGCTATGGGATGCCGCAGAAGAACACGACGTGTGGGTCCGCTTACATAGTAACATAGTAATTAAGGTTGAAGGGAGACTAAGTCCATCTAGTTCAACCCATATCCTATCTTGCCCTAACATGTTGATCCAGAGGAAGGCAAAAAAAAAACCCATGTGGCAAACAGTAAGCTTCACATTGGGGGAAAAAATTCCTTCCCGACTCCACATACGGCAATCAGACTAGCTCCCTGGATCAACGCAATATTAAGGAAACTAGTGTATATACCCTGTAATATTATACTTTTCAAGAAAGGCATCCAGTCCCTTCTTAAATTTTAGTAGGGAATCACTCATTACAACATCATATGGCAGAGAGTTCCATAGTCTCACTGCTCTTACAGTAAAGAATCCGCGTCTGTGAGTATGCTTAAACCTTCTTTCCTCCAGACATAGCGGATGCCCCCTTGTCCCCGTCGCAGGTCTAAGAGTAAAAAGATCATTACGTCTGGGAGAGCCAGAAACGGCCTGTCCCTCAGTGGAGCTGTCCCTTTGCTGGGTAACGCTCATAGCCGAGACATGACCCTGCAGAGCCTGGAGTAATGTGGTGGTTAGGTTATCTATGAACTGTGTCATAGACTGCGACATCTGGGTAGCCCATTCCGGCGTGGTAGCGGCCGCTGAAGCAATGGTAGGTGCTTCCTGGGGCTCTGACCCAGTATTTTGGATACAATCTCTGCAGTGCGGGTACGTGCTGCCACTGGGGAGAGTGGTTTTGCAGGCTGTGCAGAAAGCATAAAAGCAGTACTGCCTGGTTATCTTCCTTGAGCCCAGCATAGTGCACACAGGCTGCCTAGCAGAGGACCGTACTGGGGTGGCTATGCAGAGGAAAACTATAGGAAAGCCTTCTAGGTAATATGGATTCACAGCCGAGTAAAGAGAACCCAACTGTGATCTTACCCCACCAGTGTGCCCCTAGGTTCAGCGCCAACAATTCACAGTCCTGTGCCCCCCGGAGACTGCTGGCGTTGCTGCTGATGTCCCAGGCGGCGTCTGCTGCAGCGAAGATGGCCGCCGAGAAGACGAGGAGGAAGAAGAAGGGGGCGGAGAGCTGAAAAGAGCGCGCAGGGCTATGTAAAAACGCGCCCTTTCTGCCTCGATCCGCCCCTTCTATGACACTGTGGAGTGTCATATTTGTCATCCGGGGGGCGGAGAGGAGCCGGCGACCTCAGCTAGGCCGAAGCCGCGCCCTAAATTAGATATCTATGCCCAGAAAGGGCTCCAGGCCGGCGCGGTAGTCCGGGAGGGGGTCGGATTTTAACCAGACCCCCCGGATTGAGAGGCAGGCTAGCGGTGGGCCACAATCTGAAGCGGGGCCCTGTGATGGGTCCCCCTGAGGAACTATAGACTGATGCTGCCGCAGAGACAGGGGCTCAGGGAGCCCTGTGTTTGCATGTGCTATGCCTGCCCGCACTCCCCAGGGCCCCGACAGGAGCCCGCAGCTGGCTGGGGTCCCTGGATACTGTGCAGGTTGCCATGGAACAGACCCTACCTGAGGCGTCTCAACCTAATACCCCCAGAGGGGGATGAGGGAGGTTGCTGCTGTCACCGTCAGGTGGCTTCTTCCTCGCCTCGACCTCAACCCAAGACCAAAAGGAATTGGGGAAGGAGGGGGGTCTCAACTTCGAACCAGCACCCGCAGGACTGGGGAAGGAGTGGCATGGGGAACCGCCATCTCAACTTCAACTGGGCACCCCATAATAGGGGGCCGAGGAAGGAGCCATGCCGGGAGTGTCACTTAGGAGACCCACTTTTCTTCATCTGTCATCCGGAAGAAAAAAACGGAAAAAAGAAAAAATTATTTAGGTGTGCCTCCTTGCGACACTAAGCAAAAACTGGAGAAGGCTGACGCCGTCCAGGGATGTATACTGCAGGAGGAGGAGCCATAGTTAATCTTTTTCAGATTATGTATAGTGTCGCCTCCTAGTGGACAGCAGCATAACAGCCATGGTTCTGTGTCCCCCAATGAGGCGACAGAGTAAGTAAAAATATTTCTCTCTCGCTTCATTGGGGGATAAAGTAACCATGTGTGTATGCTGCTGCCACTAGGAGGCTGACAATATGCAGAAAAAAAGTTAGCTCCTCCTCTGCAGTATACACCCCACGGACTGGCACTAAGTTAATCAGTTTTAGCTTAGTGTCAGGAGGAGGTGGACCTGGATCTCTCGAGACCCATATCTAGCTAATGTGCGTCATTTCTTTTCAGGTTTCAAGAGAGATCCAGTGTGAATAGTCACTACTGTACTCCCATGCAGAGACTATGAGTACGGCGTGTACGGCCATCCCGTATCCTCATAAGTCTGTTCGGCAAGACCCCAACCCACAACACAGAAGCGTGTTCAGGTGATCCAGACCCGGTCCTGCCTCGGTCCCCGTACCCACTCGCCCACCAGAGCCTGTCGGTTTGAGGACACGTACACGTCCCGCAACACGAATTCCGGACGTCCGACCTTCATGGAGTTTTTCTGCTGTTTCCCTCCATAGGGACTGCTTTGGGATGTCCAATAGTTCCGGTGTCCCCCAATGAGGCGATAGAGAAAACAGGATTTTTGGTTGCTTATTGTAAAATCTGTTTCTCGGAGCCTTCATTGGGGGACACAGCACCCTCCCATGTTTTACAATTCCTGTTCTTTCTTCGGTGTGTTATGGTTACAGTTGAGTTGTCTGTTTGTTCTCTATTCTGTTGCTTCTCCTACTGCTTTCTCACTAACTGATTAATTTAGTGCCAGTTGGTGGAGTGTATACTGCAGTGGAGGAGCTAACTTTATTTTTGTGCATAGCGTCAGCCTCTAAGTGGCAGCAGCATACACCCATGGTTCCTGTGTCCCCAAATGAAGGTTCCGATAAACAGATTTTACGGTAAGCAACCAAAAATCCTGTCATATACACCTACATATTGCCTTAGACCTGGCAAACTTGAATCACACTAATTATATGCATTTATGGCCGACTAAAGAGCAGATACACCAGTGCATACGGAAAAAGTGAAAAGTATTATCGACACTTTGCACATCACCTGATCGGACTGAAACTATCCTGTTGGCCCCATCCATTATGGTAAGTGGGTCATGTCGCCGCTCTGTAGAACACTGGCGGTCAAACTCTACTCTAAGGCCCTCAGCACCTAAACAGCCATAAAGAGAGTAACACGGTTTTAACACAATTGGTCATACAGTTATATATACACACACCATGTATGAACGGATAATAATGTTTTATATAAAATTATACAGATTCACGGGGCACACACAAAAAGAAAATATAAACTCAAAAACACGTAGGATACAAAAATGCATTAACATGAGCATAAAAAATATGAAAAAAATACTGTGAAAACAGTAATTTATCAACGCATTTGAAATTGGAAAAAAATAAAAATACTCAGATAATCTGACAATGGTTAGAAGAATAATTTAATTATAATTAAAAAAAAAAAAAAAAACAGATTTAAGCTACTATCGGTGACAGTTTACTTTTCCTTAGAATTAAGAAAATACAAACATTGTCATGATCTAAATAAATAAGTTTGGCTTTGACATTTTACTTGGGCAGTAAGAATACTATACTAGAAGCTGCTATACCTGGTATAACCACTAGGGATAAGGAGTTATCTGACCATGCTTGGGTGCCAACCGAACGTCTTCGGCGTGCTCGAATAATACGTTCAAGACCCCGCAGCTGCATGTCTCACGGCTGTTAGACAGACGCAACACATACAGGGATAGCCTGTGTGTTAGGCAATCCATGCATGTGTTGTGGCTGTCTAACAGCGCGAGACATGCAGCTGCGGGGTCTTGAACATATTTTTCAAGCATGCAGAAGATACTTGGTTGGATAACACCTTATCCAAGCACGTTCGCTCATCACTAACAACCACATCAATTGTCTGCATGCAAACCTGGGGCTCTAGTCAATACAATAAGCTTCGGTATGTGATGACAAACTGCATATTGTCAGACGTCATGTCAGCCGGTAGAGTCACCATATGTCCATCCATAGTTATGGGAGCTTACACAGCTACAAAACACAAGATCCAGACTCTGACTGAATCCATGTCTGGAGCTGCAGAGCTGTCTGCAGTGTGAAGATACACAGAACTGGCTGAAGAAATTAGCAGGGTCTGAGAGGGATGGAATGGTTTTCTTAGGATGTATTCAGATATAGCAGCATCGTCACCCAAGAACTTACATGATAGTGACCGAATGCAAGAGAGACCTGACATATGAGGAGATGGCACCAGTTGTGATCACACACAGACACTTGTACACTCTGATAGGAATGGCAAGATAGTAAAAAAATAAGGAGAGAAATGGATGAGCACCTCCTAAATCAAATAAATGTACAGGGTGCTGTTTTGCATAAACCCACCTTCTGAGGAATTCTTAACTGCATTACTGTACTATAGACTATGTTTAGAACCCTGTTTACTGCTGTGTATATTTGGGGATAATGGACTATCTCCATGCCCCCCATTTACCCAAGGCTGTTTTTAATTAGAGCTTGATCTTACAGGCCCTTTAAATTTGTATGCCCTAGGTCAAGGACCGGCAAATATACTGTAGGTTCTCATATACAGAATTTTAATTGTTGCTGGAAGATGGACTCAAACTATTTGATCAAACTGTATGCCAAGTACCTCTATTTCACAAGCGTAGTCTATATGGCAGCAGTACAGTTCAAGATTCCTATATTCAATGTTTACATTCTTAGTGCTGATCGGTTTTGTTTTCTTTTCTAACGAACATTTGGGGGTAAGTGGCTGCCTCCATGTTGCCCGAGCACTCCTCATCTTTCCAAGACTGTTTTAAATTGGGGCCGGATCCTACCTGCCCTTTAAATTTGTACGTCCAGGCGAGTTAAGCCTGGTAGAATAGGTCACCATCTACAGAGGTCGCCTTGTTGCTGGCAGATGGGCTTAAACAATTTAATCCATGTGTGTGCCAAATACCTGAGTTTAAAAAGTATAATGTATAAAGCAGTAACGCAGCCCAAACTTCATGTATTCAATGCTTACATATACCTTTGCGCACTCAAAGTGCATTTATATTTGTAGGTTAATACTAATATAGGAGATAACAAGTAGTGTTTATTGGGGGGAGCAGAACAACTTAACTGAGAAGACGACGAAAACTAAGAGTACAGAAGCACAGTATGCTTTTATACAATGGGAGACAGCAGGAGCTGGTCCATATTTGCCCTGCAGGAGAAGACCTACTTGTAGATTCTAGAGACCTCATTGAAAAGGCAAGTCTACTTTGGGAACCTCATATTTTTAGACTTCACCTACCTAAAGCCATTTCTAGCATCAGCGAAGAAGAATTGCTTCCTAAATGTCATACCGTCTTTGTTCCCCTTGTACCGTCACAATAAGAGTACTCTATGTAATGGAGAACATCTGTACGTACAATCCTCTGATTCCAGGGGCCCCAGAACATTGTGCTCCTCAGTCTAGAACATTAGGAGCTTTTTAACATTCATTCTGGAGTTAACTTCAGGTGACCAAACACTAATTTTGCACTTTGTTCCTCCGCACTGGCAGATTTATTGCTATGACAACAGTGACCTCACTTGCCCACCGCTGCTGGCTTTTTGTCACTTTTCAAGCTTTGGCGGGTGGGGAGGTTTCAAATCTGTGTTTTACTGCAATATCATAAGACAGCCTGACAACTTTTTCCCGATAACATGGATATTTCTGCTCACTTTACTCAGCAGTGAACTATAAGGTAGGACTAATGTGCCATCAGCTTTTCATACATTATGCATTTAGGGATGGATTCCACCTCCACACTTGGGCTCTGCAGCTCTAATGTGTGTAATGCTGGGAAAATCCAAAGAACTGTGACAATTACTAGAATTATATTTGGCTAATGCTATATCAAAAATAAGACATACCTTTTGCCATAAAAAAAAACAAAAAACCAACACAAATCTCAGGGCATGAGCGGAGACAATTAAATAAATTACATAGAAAGGTTTTAAACATTTCCATTTACCACTATTACACTTTGCTTTTATGCCTACAAGTATTTTGATTTCCACTTAGTGACCATTAAGTTACATTAATATGACAGCTCCAAACCCTCTAACAGAGTCTGATGTGTACCGGCAAGCTGCAAGGACACAGAGCGACAACATAACAGGAAGCTGACCGTGGATCCATGCTGAGCAGCATCAGACACTGCTGTAGGAGTACTGGCAGGTATGTCCGATTCTGAAGCACAGCCGCATTTCAGAGAGAAACACGATTGCACTGCCGCCAGGGACAGAGCCTGACACCACCTATACACATATGCAGGGAGTGACCTGTCACTCAACAGGAGTGGGCGGGGAGAAGCCACCGGGGATCTGCCTGTCCCAACTACTCACCCATGTGGCTCTATTCCCGAGGGCTTTTAAAGTAAGTATTTCTGTGAAATGCAGCAGCGTTTCAGAGTCGGCCATATTTGGCTGAGATTATGCAGCCAGTGTCGGATGCACGCTACCCGTGGATCCAGGACCATTTATCAGCTGTCAGGTTCACTTTAGCTGATCTGAAAAAGGTGATATGTGCTTCATACATGGTTTTACCGTTATCCATTTGTAATCCCATTTCTTGTTTTTATAAGAGAGACCGAATTAGACATTGAAGATCTGTACCATGATGGTATGGGGCAAATATGAATGCTAACCCCCCCCCACTGCCTTGTCCTCTAATGCTTCACATTCCTTTCACATCACACTCTCAATTCACCTTAATCCATTTGCAATTTGCAATAGTGGGGTGTGAAATCCGCAAGTGACTGGGAAAAAAAAAAAAAAATTTTATGGATTCCATCACACATTCGCAGATAAATCCACGTGTTACATGCACGTGTTACATGTCAATGCCTGATGAAGAGACGTGAGTAGTCTCGAAAGCTTGCAATGTGTTACCATCTTTTCAGTTAGCCATTAAAAGGTATCAACCACTGAGGACTCTCAATTCTGAATATTTTTCTATCTACTGGCCAACACGGTACAAAGATATACATCTTTCGTGTTACATGCAGTATTAGCTGCACATTTCAACCCTATAAGGCTAGTTTCACACATCAGTTCCGTTGTTTTATCCATAATTTTAGTGGATAAATCACATACCCGTTACAATTCAATGCATGTTTTCATATTTTCAGTTTGGTTTGTTTTTATTTTTTTTGTTTTTACAGACTGTTCGCAAAATAAAAAAAGACAAGTGCTACTTTGATCTGTTTAGGGGATCAAAAACTTGACAATGCAAGTCAACGGCCGAGGGAAAAAAGAAATATGGATTTTTGTGTGTACTCACCGTAAAATCCTTTTTCTCCAAGCTAATCATTGGGGGACACAGGACCATGGGGTGTTATGCCGCTTGCCACTCGGAGGACACTAAGTGAACACAGAAAAAATAACTCCTCTTCTGCAGTATACACCCTCTCGCTGGCTGAGATTTCCCCAGTTCGGTGAAAAAGCAGTAGGAGTATTAAACCAAGAATAATGTCAAAACCTAAGAACGAGACAACAAGCCAATAGACTAACAAGGTGGGTGCTGTGTCCCCCAATGATTGGCTCGGAGAAAAGGATTTTACGGTGAGTACACACAAAAATCCCTATTTCTCCTATGCCTCATTGGGGGACACAGGACCATCAGGACTTACTACTGTGGTACTGCCGATAGCAGAATGCGCCTGCCAAGAGCTGCATTTGCAGAGGCCTGAGAGTAAATTTGGTAGTGCTTTGTAAAAGTATGCAAAAGCTGGACCAAGTTGCAGCCTTGCAAACCTGTTCTGCTGACGCCTGGTGCCGAATGGCCCAAGAGGCGCCCACTGATTGAGTAAAATGCGCCTTAATTCCTGCTGGGACAGGTGTGCCCCTGACATGCTAGGATTCCTGAATAGCCGAGCGAATCCACTTGGATAGTGTGGCTTTTGAGGCAGCAAGACTCTTCCTATGCCCCTCTGGAAGCATGAACAGGGAATCTGACTTGCGGAAGGGAACTGTCCGCGAGATGTACCGTCTAAGAGCGCTAACGACATCCAGAGTAAGGAGGGCCTTCTCGATACGATAGACTGACAGAATGAAGGCAAAACAATCTCCTCATTGAGATGAAAAGACACGACTTTGGGCAGAAAGGACGGGGTCGTCCTCAAAACTGCCTTGTCCTGATGAAAATTCAGGAACGGAGGAACGGCAGGACAGGGCTGCCAACTCCGAAACTTGTCTGATTGATGTATTCGCCAATAGGAAAACCACCTTCCAAGAAAGAAAGGTTAGTGATACGTCCTGCAGTGGATCGAAAGGGGCTTCCTGTAAGGCTCCGAGGACCAAGTTAAGATCCCATGATTCCAATGGCCTTTTATAGGGGGGGAGTGGAGTCACATGGGGAAACTCCCTGAACGAACATCTTCACCTGTAATCTGGTAGCAATTTTGCGTTGGAATAGAACTGACAAAGCTGAAATTTGTCCTTTGAGCGAGCTAAGCACGAGACCCAACTCTAATCCGGATTGTAGGAATTCCAATATGGAAGGAATGTAGAACACCAGAGGGGAATGTCCATGGTCCTTGCACCACGAGAAGGTTTTCCAGGTGAGGTGGTAAATGCGCATGGACACGGGCTTCCTAGCACTAATTATGGTGGAGGTCACCTCGTGAGAGAAACCAGCTTGTGCTAAAATCCAGGATTCAACAGCCACACCGTCAAAGACAGGGCCCCCGAGTTCTGGTGGTAAATCGGCCCTATGAGAGTAGATCCATGCGATCTGGAAGTCGCCAGAGAACATTGGTGACAAGTTGGACTAGTTCCGCGTACCATGCCCGGTGCGGCCAATATGGCGCGACTAGGATTACTAATACTCGCTCTGCTCTGATTTTCTTGATGACTTTTGGAAGCAAGGGAAAAGGGGGAAAGATGTACGGGAGTCGAATCTGATGATACGGCAGAACTAGGGCGTCTGGCCCGATGGAGCATGGATTGCGCGATCAGGCAATGAACCGGGGAACTTTGTTGCTTTGTCTTGAGGCATGAGATCCACATCCGGAGTCTCCCAGCGATGGCAAATCTGCTGAAAGACTTCCGGATGAAGAGACTACTTTCCTGAGGCGAGGCCCTGGTGACTGAGAAAATCCGCCGCCCAATTTTCTACCTCATATCGCCGAGATGGGCGAATGGTTGATCTCGGCCCAACGGAGGATGTGACTCACTTCGTGCATAGCCATCCTGCTGCGGATACCCCCTGACAGTTGACATACGCCACAGCCATGGTGTTGTAGGATTGGATCCTGATGGGGTGGTCTGTGAGGAGATGGTGGGAACTCCGTAGAGCTAGCCCGATTGCCCGTATCTCCAAGATGTTGATGGGGAGGCATGAGACTCGACAGGAGCAATGACCCTGTGCCGTGTGGTGGTGGAAAACCGCACCCCAGCCAAGAAGACTTGCGTCGGTGGTCACCACCAACCATTGTACTGGGAGAAATGACTTTCTTGATTCAGGGAGGATTTCCTTGTCCACCACCTGAGGGTCTGTCTGACCCGCAGGGACAGAAGGAACCGACAGTCTACGGAGAACGGGTTCTTGTCCCAAGTCAACAGCAGTGCATGTTGCAAAGGGCAGAGATGGAACTGTGCGAATGGGACCACTTCTAGTGCTGCTACCATCTTTCCGAGAATCCCCATGCTGAAACGTATGGAGTGAGGAACTGGTCTGTAAAGACTCCATGCTCCCTGTTGTAAGGCACGGGCCTTTTCTGGAGGGAGAATGACCAACCCACGGGAAGGGTCCAAGATCATTCCCAAAAAGGAAATCTGCTGATCCGATGCTGGAGAAGACTTTTCGAAGTTTATGTTCCAACCCAGGCGAGAAAGTGCATTCACTGTGATACCTACGGATTCCTTGCAGGCTGGAAGGGACAGGCCTTTGATCAGTAGGTCGTCCAGATACAGATGTACCACCACTCCTCGAGCGTGAAGAATGGCCATGACAGCCGCCATGACCTTGGTAAAGACTCTGGGGGCAGTGGCGAGTCCGAAAGGCAAGGCAACGAACTGGAAAGGTTCCTCGCGAATTGCGAAGCGCAGTAACTGTTGGTGGGATGGAAAAATTGGCATGTGAAGGTAAGCATCCTTGATATGGATGAATGCTAGGAACTATCCTCTTTCCATGGAGGCGACGACAGAATGGAGAGATTCCATTCTGAATCGAAGTACTCTGACAAACTGATTTAACAGCTTGAGGTCCAGTATGGGTCGCATCTTTCCGTCCTTCTTCAGAACCACAAAAAGGTTTGAATAAAAAACCTTGAACCTTTCATCTTGAGGGATGGTAATAATGACTCTGTCCCTTTGCAGTGCATGATCAGCCTGAAGGAAAGCTGTTGTCCTTTTTTTGAGGGGGTGGAGACAGGAAAGAACGTGTCGGAGGGGGGGGGGGGGGTCGGGAAACTATTTTGTATCTGGAAGACACCAGCTCTCTGACCTACTCGTCAGCCAGAACTGACTGAACGAAAGTAGACGACCGCCTACTTTGTCGGTGTCCGCAGGACACTGCAACGAGTCATTGTGTAGAGGATCTATGGGATCTGGCTCCCTTAGTTCCAGATGCCCTTGGCCTTAGTTTCCAGGTGCGGTTAGGTCTGTATGAGACCTGAGAATCTCTGTATGAGACCTGAGAATCTCTGTCTCCACGCGAGGTCCAACCTGATCCAGAAGAGAAAGTTGTGTAGGACCAACTGGAATTGTTGCGAAAAAGCCAAAAATGAGTCGGCTGTTTATTCCAAAAACGGCCGGACGGGCCTTTGTTAGGGAAGGAATTTACTCCCCCCCCCCCCGGTAGCGTCAGAAATGAGCTGATCCAGTTTCTCTCCAAATAGGCGACCAGTTTCATAAGGCAGAGAAGTCAAAGATCTTTTGGAAGCGGAGTACGCCAGCCTGTCGCGGAGCCATAGGGCCCTTCTAATGGAGACTGCATTTGCGGCTGCCTGTGCATCGCAATTGGCGGCATCTAAAGAAGTGTCCACTACAAAGTCTCCTGTGTGAACTGACTGGCTGCCTCCGGAGGAAGGTTGCTATACTGAATGGCTGTGACTTAGCCACCCCCAAGTCGCCGCGAAGGATGGAAAGAGCGCCGCTCCTGAAAACTCAAAAACTGAGCGAGCAAGGTAGTCAATTTGACAGTCAGAGTCCACGCAGCAATAAGTGCCCCCCTCAGCCGTTAGAAAACAGGCTGAGTGAAAAAACCGGATTACTTACCGGTAATACTCTTTTGTAGAGTCCACGACAGCACCCACTGAGAGAGGGGATCCGCCCCCGGAACAGGAAACCTACAGAGAGATAAATGGGGCGGTCCCCCTCGCTCCCTCAGTTTGTGTTACCGAGAACAACAGAGGAACCGCCATACATGTTTTAGTCAATTTATTTGGGCAATTCATCTATCTTACCCCTATGTAGTTTTATGTTTACTAAGTTTAATCACATATCTAACTTAAATCACAATCTCCACCACCAAGGAGACCCATGTGTGAAAAATTCTTACGGGAGGGAAGTGAGCGGGTGCTGTCGTGGACTCTACAAAAGAGTATTACCGGTAAGTAATCCGGTTTTTCCTCTTCGCCACGACAGCACCCACTGAGAGATTTCCAGAGATAATCACTTGGGAGGGCACACCGTGTTAAGGACTGATCTACCAAAAGTTAGATCCTCGGTAGAGTACAAATCTAGTCTATAGTGACTATAAAAGGTAGATGGAGAAGACCAGGTTGCAGCATATTTGTTCAATTGGGACGTTCGCCCTCTCGGCCCAGGAGGATGATATGGCTCTAGTGGAGTGCGCCTTAATCCCCAGTGGATGGTCTCCTTCTGTCAGATCGCATCTCTAATCCATCTGGATATCGTGCCTGATGTAACTGCAGACCCCTTCCTGCTGCCCTGGAATGAGACAAAAAGAGACCTACTCTGCCTCCAGGGACTGGTCCTATCTAGATAGATGTGAAAAGAGCCGTGCTAGCCTAAGGTGTGATATTTCTCCTCGTCCTGTGTTGACGGGTTCTCATAGAATGAAGGTAGGCATATCTCTTGAGACCTATGAAATTTAGTTGCCCGTTTGGGCAGGTAGGACGGGTCCGTCTTTAAAATGAGACTGTCTCGTGTTGTTAACAGGAACGGTGGGTCTACTGACAGAGCATGAAGATCACTCACTCTCCTGGCCGATACTAAGGCCACCAGCATAGCCATTTTCAATGAGAGGCACTTTACTGATGCTGAGCTTATGGGCTCAAATGGTGCCTGAGTGAAGGCATCCAAAACTAGAGTAAGGTTCCACGCTGATAGCCGAGGCACATGCACCGGTTCTGCTCGTTGACAAGCCGAGATAAACCGAGTCACCCATCTATTTGCTGCCACGTTATAGTTAAACAGGGCTCCTAGGGCTGACACGTGGACCTTAAGAGTGTTTACTGAGAGTCTCAGTTCTCGGCCTTTTTGTAGAAACTCTAGAATGGCCGTAATGGGTACTTCACCAGCTAGTTTTGTTGGGTGAAAGGCCAGGAACTTCCTCCTCACCTTAGCATATATTTTTGTCGTGGACTCCTTCCTGCTTTGTAGCAGGGTATTGATTAGGTTCTTTGAGAAACCCTTCTGCCTCAGTAGCTCCCTTTCAAATTCCAGGCCGCTAGGTGCAGGGCTTTGGCCTGTGGATGGTAGCAGGGTCCCTGCGAGAGAAGATTCTGGTGCAGCGGCAGGATCCACGGGTCGGTTACCGACATGGCTCTCAGCCATGAAAACCACGGTCTTTTTGGCCAAAACGGGGCTATCAAGATGACCCTCGCCCTCTCCTGTCTTATTTTCCTGACTACTGTTGGTAGTAGCACCATTGGAGGGAAGGCATAGGCTAGTTGGAATGCCCAGGGTGCTTGGAGGGCATCTAGAATGTCTGGGTTGTCCGACCTGTAGAGAGAAGCAAACCTTTTTACGCGCCTGTTGGCTCTGGTTGCGAATAGGTCTATCTCCGGTCTGCCCCATTCTGACGCTATCATTTCGAAGACGTCTCTGCTGAGGACCCACTCTCCCTGGTATAGGGCCTGGCGACTGAGATAGTCTGCTCGGGAGTTGTCCACTCCTCTTATATGGAGCGCTGACAAGGAGAGAAGATGGACCTCGGCCATCTCCAGAATCTTTCCCGCGATAGACATCAGTGGCATTGACCGCGTGCCTCCTTGCCGGTTTATGTAGGCCACTGCGGTGGTATTGTCTGTCTGGATCTTTACGTGGGCGCCTCTTAACTGCGGGAGAAAGTAGGATATCGCGTAAAAAAATCGCTGTTAGCTCCTTTACATTAGAGGAGGCCTCTATTTCATTCTCACGCCACCATCCTTGTACCATGTGCTCCTCTAGGTGGGCTCCCCAACCTAAGGGGCTGGCATCCGTGGTGAGTATCTTGGAGGGAGTCACCCACCACTGTACTCCCTTCGATAGATTGGAAGGAATTAACCACCATTTTAGGGATTCAACCACCTCGGGCGATAGGGACATCTTCCCTTCCAGCCGCCCCTGCAGTCTGTCTCCTGCAGAATAGCCCACTGTAGTTCTCTGGAGTGGAACTGAGCCCATTGCACCGCTGGAATGCACGATATC
Source organism: Dendrobates tinctorius (assembly GCF_039654945.1). Classification (NCBI taxonomy): domain Eukaryota; kingdom Metazoa; phylum Chordata; class Amphibia; order Anura; family Dendrobatidae; genus Dendrobates; species Dendrobates tinctorius. The sequence continues at coordinate 1,975,476 of NW_027361789.1, read as the reverse complement.
AGAGACCCCAGCAAGGACATGCCCTGTCTCAATGATATTACGGGTCCTCCTGTAGTATTCTGTACTTTATCGATTATGGCCATTACTTTGGCGTTTGGCAGAAAGCACTCCTCAGTTATGGAGTCCACTTGCAGGCCCAAAAACCTTTGACAGGTCACTGGCTCTAGTCTGGACTTCTCCCAGTTAATTAGCCAACCCAGTGTTTGAAGGGATGAGATAATCCTAGCTATTCTTGCTTCACACTGTGTAACAGAATTCCCCACTATGAGTAGGTCGTCTAAGTAAGGGACAACTAGGGTGTCATTCAGCCTTACATACGACATTACTTCCAGCATTAATTTGGTAAATACCCGAGGAGCCATGGATAGCCCGAATGGCATTGCCGCAAACTGGAAATGCTGAATCCGACCTCTGAACCAGACTGCTACCCGCAGGAACCTCTGGTGCTCTCGATATATGGGGAGATGGTAGTAGGCGTCCTTTAGGTCCAAGACTGCCATATAACACCTGGGAAACAAAAGCTTTATTGCAGACTTAATCGACTCCATTTTAAACAACCTTAGTCTTAGGAAGGTATTAAGTTTCTTTAAATTTATTATAGTCCTGTAAGAGCCATCTGGTTTTGGGACTAAAAATAGAGGAGAATAAAAGCCCATCCCTATTTCGTCGTCTGGGACCTTTACTAAGACCTGTTTAGTTAGCAGTACCGCAATCTCCATCTCCAGTGCTTCCTGCTGTGATCGGGACTTCATAGAAGTCAATAAGAAGGAGTTCGGTGGATACCGAACGAATTCTAATTTTAGGCCTGATGATACAATATTTAGGGCCCATGGGTTTGATGTCACCTTCATCCATTGGCGGCTGAATCTTAATAGCCTGCCACCTACCGGTGTAACGGTTTTATCGGGATCTGTCTCCCCTGAAGGGACGTTTCCCGAATAGGTTGCCTCTTTGCTTGGGGTCCTTATTTCCCCAGTGGTCCTGGGGTCTAAAGTCCTTTTTACCGAACGGCGGCTTCCTGTAGGCCCTCCTGTTGAACGGAACATACGGGTTAGGGAACCCCTTCTTCCTCTCCCCCGCTTTTGTCAAAATCTCATCCAGTTCCGTACCAAACAGGTACTTACCCTGGCAGGGTATAGCACACAATCTAGTTTTTGTTTGTGTGTCTCCTTTCCACCCCTTCAACCATAAGGCCCGCCTGCCTGCATTGGTCAGTCCTGCCGCTCTAGTCGACAACCGGAGAGAGTCCGCGGAGGAGTCGGAGAGGAAGGCCGCTGCTCCCTTAATGAGGGGTATAGAGGAAAGAAGTCTACTCCTAGCTACTCCATTCTTAATATTGTCCTCCAAGTCGTTCAGCCACACCAACATTGATCTTGCCGTACACGTGGCTGCTATTGCGGGCTTAAAGGCTGCCGTACAAGCTTCCCAAGATCTTTTGAGGAATGTATCGGTCTTACGATCCGAAGAATCAGCCAAAGTTCCCGAATCCTCTACCGGCAAGGAGGATCTACGGGAGGTAGAGGCCACTGCCGCATCCACCTTGGGGGCTCTCGACCAGGCTGTTAACTCCTCATCGTCAAAGGGATACTTACGCTTTGACGTTAAGGGGAGGAAGGCTCTCTGACCTTGTTTCTCCCATTCCCTCTTAACTAGGTCTTTTACAGCTGGGACCACTGGGAATGCTCGGACCTTTTTACGGGAAATACCCGCAAACATTATGTCCTGAGGGGTCTTGGGGTCCTTACTCTCCGGCAACCCCATGGTATTTCGGACAGACTTCACAAGATTACTGACACTGTCTGTGGGGAAACACGTCTGATCCTCGTCCTCTGAGGAAAGGTATTCCTGGGACTTATCGGAATCTAGTTCTCCGGTATCTGACGGCGACTTTGACGCCAGCGAGACTCCTCCTTTAGGCGAACGTATTTCTCTCACGGAGGAGTGACCCCCTAGACTACTGGAACCGCCTAAGGCCCGTAGTTCCTCTCTTATCATTGCCCGGATATCCTCCTTCTTTCGTGAGGATTCCTCCTGTAAGGCCTCCTCAATACATGATTGGCATAATCTCTTTGGGTGGCCATCCGGGAGGGGCTGCGAACATAAGGCACACTCTCTATGTTTCGTCTTCTCTGTTCTTTTAGCCTAAAAGGGGGTATGGACCAGAAAGAGAAGGCTATCAATTATCTATCCTGACCAAAAAAAACACTCACCCGTGAATTTCGTCAGCAACTACCGGCTGCGGTGTCCGAGACCCAGGCTGAGGCGAGGCATGGGACGACTTCTTTTCCTTACGTTTCTTCTCTAACGGCTCATCTTGCCTGGAAGGTCCACTGGATTCCTTCCTAGAGCTGCCACTTTTTCTGGTGCTATTGGTTCTCCTTGTAGCACTGCTCTGTCTACTGCCAAGTGGGGATACCACTAGCTGACCTAATGGGAGCGAAGCTGGGTCATCTAAGGATGACATGACTGCGCACTAGCGCTGTGTCTGTGGCTTCCTTTTAAAGCCTTTGCCATAGCTGCTCCTCCTTCTCTTTTTTCTTTTTTTTTTCGTCCACCATTTTTTTTTTTTTTTCCTTTCTCCCCCTACTGCGCATGCGCGGGCGTTGTCCCGCGGTCTCTGCCTTCAGCCTGATCCCGGAAGTCCTCCTCCACTTCCGGGTTGCCTCTCCTGGAGCGCTGGGTCACCGCAAATAGTGATGCGGCCGGCGACACCGCGCGTCTGCGCCCCCCCTCCACGCACGGGGTCCTTCTCCTGCCGCAGGTATGACTCCCAGCGGCACCGCTCAGCACACACGCTCAAGCCCTTCTGCCACTCAGGGGGGGGCGCGCGGCCTCAGTACGCCCAGATGGCGTTAGTAATGCGTCTACCCTCTCGGGGGGGGGGGGGGGATTATAGCCATGCCCCCAGTGAGCTTTGGCACCACTGTTGCCTCCAGCCTCACCTGCATTACACCAGCTCTGGGGGGGGAATACACCTCTCCGCCCGATGCTGCCTCCGGTCCTGGGGCCCCTGCTGCTCATATTCTGCACGCAGGCGGCTACCAGACCAGGCATCCTCTTCTGCGGGTTCCTTTCCAGGAACAGGAAACCAAACTGAGGGAGCGAGGGGGACCGCCCCATTTATCTCTCTGTAGGTTTCCTGTTCCGGGGGCGGATCCCCTCTCTCAGTGGGTGCTGTCGTGGCGAAGAGGAAAAAAGGTACGCCCATCGAGATTAGGAAGGCGCTTCTCGTGCTGAACGTAGGCGGCACTCACTCGTGGTGGGCAGATCTATGGGACTGCAGCCTAGGCCGGCTAGAAGTCGGGGGCTCAATTTATGACGGCCGCCGGCGATGCGCGCTGGCTGAAGAGAGGCTGCGGCCGGACACAGTGCAAAAGCTGCCCGGATTATCGCTCCCCCTGCCCAGGGGACCAGGACTCACTGCCCATTGTGCGGTCATGACAGCTGTGCCGTGACAAGCCATTCGGATCAGCCCTTGTCATACTCATGGAGGCGGCATAGCAGAGCTGGAGCATCGCTGTTCTTAAAAGGTATATTGCTCAATCAATCCCCCTTTACACAGGAGGATGAAGAGGTTGCCGCTTGCATCAGTGGGCTGCAGGATGGGTCCGGGGGAGGAAACATGAAGGAGAGCCTCCATTTGCCTCTGCTGCCGTTGGGAGACCGGGACCGGCAGGAACCGTCGCCCTAAATGAGCCTCGGCATGACCTCTTCGTCGCAGGAGAGGGTATGGGGAAATATACTCCGCATTCTCACCTGTTGATGTTTCAGGGGAGATCGGACCCCATAAAATAAGATCCGTCGCCCTCTTCACTCCGTTAATTAAAAAATAAAAATTTACTGAAAAAATTCAAAAAGAAAATAAAAACGGTGGGGTCTGATACCAGACCCAAGTGCCTCCTACAGACACTAAGCAAGAACTGGGGAAATCTCAGCCAGCGAGAGGGTGTATGTTGCAGAGGAGGAGATAATTTTTCTGTGTTCACTTAGTGTCTTCCTAGTGGCAAGCAGCATAACACTCATGGATTTCATTCGCGTTCATATGCTGTCTGTATTATATTGTTTAATGTGTGAAAGAAGCTAAGATTTACCCAACACAAAAAAGACACCCCAAAAAAAAAAGACTTTTTTTGTTTTGTTTGTTTTTTCACATAGGAGGGGTAAAAAAAATAATGTGTGAAACTGACCTAAGTCTGTGACAAATCCACAAAACCATTCACTTTTTGCAGATTTGATAATCATCCTTGTATTCTCCTTACATGAGGAAGGGGATTTAGGAATTACTTAGAGCAGTCGTGTAATATCCCTAGGGGTCAATACCTAGTATCTCTGGTGGTCCAGGCAGCAGCCCAAGATGGCCGTGGGTTAATACTGAATATCCCTGAAGTCTTGATCAGTTTTAGTAATATAATTATGCAATTTATTGCTCTAGGACTTACGAAGGATTGGAGTTAATTCTGGTGATCTTTGCAAATATGGGAATCAATGACTTAATTTCAAATTAATCTAATCTAAATAGATCCAGACATTTATTCAACACACAAAAAAGGTAAAAGGAAGACACAAACATTCCATATGTTGTTCCAGTTACCGGACCACTGCACCCAATCACAGGCCGCAGTGGTCAGGTGACCAAAAATGATGGCGTCCCGGCTTGTAGTTTCACTGGAGTGGCCAGCCAGCCACAAGGGTGGAACAGGTGAGTAGCCTTCATTTTGATCTCTTTCCCTATGATGGCAGAAAATATTTACTGAGGCTGGACAATCCCTTTACATGAGTTCTCCTTGATTGCAGCTGTCGCTAGATGGCGATCAGCCTACAGCAGACCTGGGAAAATTAGTGCCTGTGGGCCACCTCCACCTCTTTGGCTGTTTATATCCACCCGCAGACTGAGAAAGAAAAAGGGATGGAATGTGTTGGTGGGATGTGAGAAATCAAACTGTGGGGGACATGTGTTGGGAGTCATACTGTGTGAGGATATGGGGGTCATCATACTGTGCTGGGGTGCTGTTGAGGATAATACTGTGGTGGGGGGATCATACTGTGTGAGCCATAATTTGTGTGGGCTATCATACTTTATCTGGCATCATACTATTTGGAGGGCTTTGGCGATAATACTGTGTGGAGGGCTGAAGAAACATATGTAGATGGGGGTTAGTGGGGTTCAGTACAGTAGCTCCGGACCATCATACTGTGTGGGGGTTGTGGGGACATCATACGTTTTTTGAAAGACATGCTGATCAAAGTACAAGGGCTGACTAACAGGAGCATAATTTATTGTTTTGGTAAATGATAAATATCAGTAAATTACATGGTTTTAATCTGCTCAATAATAAGCAATAAAATATAAAAATCTGGTAATATTAATATTGAATAGAGTTAAATTTCAAGGAATTGGTTCGACAACCCAGAAAAGTCAGTCTTTTGTATGGCCCCTCGGGAAAAGTGCCCCCCCAAAAAACGCTTCCAGCAACCCTATACTCAAAAGAAGTCGCCCTACACCTTCCAACTGGAGTTACAGCAGGTACCCCCTTCTTAAAATTGTTTCAGCCCACTCCGCACAGTAGTCAGAGGGGTTCTAGAGATCAATGCAAATCGAACGAGATTACCTGGGATCAGAATAAAGCTAATACAATAATTTTCTCTGCAAAGAAAAAAAAAAACAAAAAAACTAGGAATTGATTACCTGGTATTTTGACTGTGCCGCTTGTTGAGGTGTCATCTGTGTACGGGTGGCTACTTTCTACCACAACTGGTTGTGAGGAGAGACGACCACTCTGGGAATCTGTGGCTACATCTTCTAGTTCCGTGACACAAAGCTCAAGCAGCATATCCGCTACCTGCAATAATAAGGAAAGAAAGGCCTTTATTCACACACACGTGCAGAAGTTTTAAAAACCTGGTCCACTTTTTATACTGTATTTTACAAATGAGCTCCTGGTGGCCTTTACAAAAAAAAAAAAATAAAAAAAAAATAAAATTATATATATATATATATATATATATATATATATATATATATATATATATATATATATATATATATATATATATATAACCATAATTTTTCCATCGTTTCATTGGGGTGGTGGTGGTGGTGGTGGGGGGGGGGACACAGGAAACCATGGGGTTTATGCTGCTGCCACTAGGAGGCTGACACTATGCAGCAAAAAGTTAGCTCCTCCTCCGCAGTATACACCCCACCGACCAGTGCTAGGATACTCAGTTTAGTGTCAGTAGGAGGTGGACACGGGTCATTCACTAGACCCATATCTACCTCAGTGTGCATAGTTTCTTTTCAGATGGACCGTTACCCTCTGGAGGGATAGAGTGTTAACAGTCACAACTGCACTCCCATGTAGAGACTGAGTACGGAGTGTACTGCCACCCCGTATCCTCATAGGTCTAGTCGGCAGGACACTAACCCTTAAAACAGAAGCGTGTTTAGGTGATCCGGTCCTGGCCCCTGCCCCCACCCACTTGCCCACCAGAGCCTGTCGGTGTTTAGAGACGTGAACGTCCCGCAACGCAGCATTTTCGGATGTCCGACATCCCTGGATGGAGAGGTACTTCTGTTTTCCCTCTCTCCTCCAGGTTCTCCAGAGGTGACGAGGAAGAAGTCCCCAAATGAAAGACAAGGAGGATAGGAAGAAGAAAAAATTTTCTTTATTTCTTCACTTAATCTCATAGGTCAGAGTCCCTTTTGACCATTAACCCCTAGTTCTCAGGCAGATTGGGGAGCCGGGCTACCTTTCTGATGTGCCTCTAGGGCCTCCGCGCCGCTCCCCCTGCTCCGGCGGTCACTGATTGTAATTTAGGTCCTGGCTTTTCTCGGGCCGTTTCAGTGCTGGCTCTGCCCCCCTTCTTCCTGCACTTCGGTCAGGCTTTTCACCTGCCCGTTACTTAGTTCCTCCCGGCCTGTGTAGATGGGCACCCTGGCATAGCTCCACCCCCCCTCTGCTTCACCTCTCTGCCTCGGAGCCAGCGCCATCTTTATCCTCATGAACCCAGGCGCTTGACTCCGCTCCTTTTCTGGCCTGTTAGTCTCCTAGTACAGAGCAGGGTTTTTCAGCTTACGTCCCTGCAGCGCACGCTTTTACCCTCCGGATCCAGGGCATCATCTCACGGCCACCTTTTTACCGCCTCCTGGGACCGAATATTGCCTTTCCTGTGGGACCTTCCTCTTCCCAGCAGTCCTACAGCCTGGAAGGTGAATACAGGACGACTAATATGAGTAGTTGCGCTGCAGACTGATATTCTCCTCTGCACCTGTCCCCTTACCTTCTGCCAACTGTTAGTGTGCAAGCCAGGCACAGCGAAATAAAGCTTGGAGGGACAGCACTATCTGCAGGCCCAATGAATGGTGAGAGAAACCATCATTCCCAATGGTGCTGGCGTAATATCTGCTGTAGAGCAGTGCAGTGAATGGTGTATTAAAGGCTCGAGAGCAGTGCAGTGAATGGTGTATTAGACTCCAGAGTAGCGCAGTCACTGGTGTATTATGTGCTCTTGAGCGGTGCAGTCAACAGCATTGGGTATTGCAGAACACCCCACGCTGCCGTCATCTGCACCACTGTCCGCTCTGCGGGCAATATAATACCTGCCGTACGCTGTTTGCTCTGTAGAATGTTTCACTTGCACATTTCCCCTCGTTTTCTCACACTGCTGTTGTGATTTCTTCTATTACATATCTGTGCCTTGATTTTAGCAGAGCAAGGCTCGGCCACTACTCCACACGTAAGGACGTTAGAGCACTGGCATATCATGCGCTTCTATTTCTCCAGCTCACAAACTCCCCCCAGCATCTCCCTGCAGCCCCTCTCCCGTTTCTAGCATTAATCTGCGCTAAGCAGAGAGGGGAACTGCTCCTACCCCTTCACTACTGTAGTGTTTGGGACCAACTACCAGCTGGGTAAAGTCTGCATTCTCCAGCAATGTCGGCTGTGGCTCAGTGGACAAAGAAGCTGACCACAAATCGCAGGCCCAAGGGTGGAACCCAGGTGCACAACATAAAGTAGAGTTTAGTCCCTCTGATTCCAAGCCTACTGTTCTATCTTCAGGAGAGATGACGGGTCAGAACAGACATCGTGGGATGGCTTACTACACATGAGACCAGGGCTGTGGAGTCGGTAAGCCACAGTTGCGACTCCGACTCCAACTCCTGGATTTTATCAGGCTCCGACTCAGACTCCGGCTCCTTCATAAATGGCCAATTCATAACAACAAATTTACTGTTGTAAAATATTAAACATCGTGCTTATTCAGTTTCTCACCATCATATAAGTAATCAGACCACTTAGAGCAAAAACTACATTTATTAGAATACAATTAGAATATAGCAAATAACTTTTATAAACTTTTCTAAACTGTAAGTAAATATGCAATAAACACTTTTATGCAGTTAATAAGAAGAAATCTATAAATTTGTCATCAGAAAAAGTATTGCCTCTGTCAGATCCTCCTTCATGGATGCCCTCAAATCTGATCTAATTATTTTGAGAGCAGAGAACAACCTCTCTACACTAACTTGTGTTGGTGGCAAAGCAGTAACCACTCGGGCAACATCTCTGACAATGTCAGGATACAGAGGAATCGCTTGTTGCACTGTTATTTTTGATGAACGGTCAAATTTCTCAATTTCTTTTAGTGCACATGAAAAATTCTGCTGAAATGTACTGGCTGTGTTGCTTGATGGGGATGACTCTTCTATGCGGGAACGCTTTGCACGGTCCTTGTGATCCAAATATTTTTCGAAATTAAATTCTTCATCAGTTGATGATGAGGGTGAAGATGTGGCAGGACGACCAAATTCTTCTTGTTCCTCCTGACTGTTCTGCAACCCTTTCATCCTTACTGCTATTTCAAACAGAGCTTCTTTTCCTTTACTTAGCTATTGATCATCTAGAAGAATCCGATGCATTGGGTCTACATAAACAGCTGCCAAAAGAATGTTATTTTGTAATAGTAGCTCCTCTCTCCGTTTCATTGATGTAGCAATGCCACTGGCAATTAACCCTCCTCTTTGGGACAGGCGAAACATCAGGTTCTTCCACTCCTTTAAGAAAATACCTGGAGTTAAGTCCTCTGCTTGTAATTTTTTAGTCACTGTAAATGGGTGCTCTAGCAATTTTTCCAGCTCAGTCACCTGATTCCACTGACTTTCATTTAGCGTCAGTTGAGGGTTAGCCATGTCTACAAGAAAGGTTTTCAGTTCAACCAAGTGCTGAATCATTAAGTAAGTACTGCCCCATCGTGTGGCTTGATCAATAATTGCCCCTTTTCCAGCACGTCTCTTCAAAATTGAGTCAACTTTAGGGGTTCTGGCAACAGTAGCCAATTTTCTCACCTTGCCAATCAGTGCAGCAGCATGTCCTTCTTGCAGACTGTCTCTTATAGCCAGCTGTAGCGTATGCACAACACAGCGCATGTGATGAATGAAAGAACATATTGACACAGTTTCAACAAGATCATCTAAACTATCATGTTGCTGTTCATCTGAAGCAACTTCAGTTTGCTCCTCAGTTACAATACAGTGTTCCTCTATTTCAAACATTTCTGTGTCTGTGGACCCAGAATGTTCTTCTAGCTGCTGGTCACCATCATTACTCTCATTCATTAGCTTAATAGTACTTATCATATTTGAAGCATTGTCAGTTACGACAGAAAGAACTTGCTCTTTTTTAAGTTCATAGCCTTGCAGATCCTTTTCCACCAAGACCTGGAGAAACTCACTGGTGTGATGAGCTTTGGTGTCTTTTACTGTCAATGTCTTGGTAACTATTTCATTTTTGTCACAAACAAATCGGACATTGATGGCAAAATAGTTCACTCTGTGACGTGTGCAGGCATCCATTTTAAGAAACAGAAAGCGTCCCTTGAGAGTTTTTTTTTTAAGTTCTTCCTTTTGTTTAAAAGCTTCTTCGATTACTAATTTTATAATACTCTCTCTCTCTCCAGAGAAACACCAAGCTTGCGGGCCATTTCCCTATTCAGACACATAAAAGCTGGTCGTGAAAATAATGAAATAGGCACACTATCCTTTACAACAAGCTCTATGATCTGTTTTTTAAATGTATCTACTGTCATTGTCACAGTAACTTTGTCACTGACAAAATATCTTGCAACTGATGGCTGCAAAGTTCTCTGCTCCTTTGTTTGGCTGGAAGAGCTGGGCACTGGTTCATTGGTTTGGATGCAGTCTTTCTCATCCACTGCTTTCAGTACTTCTGGATGAAAGCACTGTAAATGTCTCTTTAGATTAGAAGCTCTGGTAGGAGCATTTTTATCTTTGCCTGAATATGCACTCATCTTGGCTTCACAGCATTTGTTTTCGTCTGGATCATTTGTCATACACTGACAGACATAATGTTTTCTATCTTGAGTGATGGTGAAATGTTCAAATACAGCTGATTTAATGTGATGCTTCTTTGACATTCTCAGGTTTTTAATTCTGCATTCACAATCCAAATGACAATTGTTTTTCCTAAAAACAATTGTACAAAATTATTGCCAGGTCGTACAACTGATATAGTGGTCAGTAATACTGTTATTATTCCTCATGTACTCACAGTTAACTGATGCAAAGTTTGTTGAAAGGATAATACTTCTTACAGTCTTCCTCTTCTGAGTAGCAGGCAGCTGTGAGCTGCTTGGAAGATGCACACCTAGTATGATCTAGTCTAGAGGAGGAGCTTTACTACTAAGAATTTGCAACACATTTTCACTTTCAGTTTCATACATTGTAAGTAGGGGGGTTGGGGCAGCATGAGGTTAACCAAGTATAAGATTAGATAAGGGCAGTGGAGAACAGTGACACACAAGAAGTAAGAAATGTCTATCTCCAGCAGAACTGCTTATCACTGTTGTTCATAGTTTGATAGAACATATATATTTGAGTAACATTTATAAAATTCATATGAAAGTTCAATTATGAAATATTAATACATTTTTTTTTAAAGCTGGAGTCGGAGTCGGTACATTTCTACCGACTCCGACCAAAACCAACTCCGACTCCGACTCCACAGCCCTGCATGAGACTGTTATTCTGCTTAATGCAGTCAGGTATCCAGACCTAGACCGCAACACAGAATTGGCTCTCTCCCATACCCTTCTCCAGGGTTCTCTCCACGCTAACTTAGTCGCAGGATACTGAGAGCCGATCGCAGCAGTACGCTTTTCCGCTATCCAGGCTTCAGATGCACCACCTACCAGGTACAGTAGGGTAGTTTGAAACAGTCGTATTTTCAGTGGATCAGATGTGTCTTGGGTTGACAGCTGCAGTGGTACTGGTATTCTGTACTGTATCAGGTGAGTCGGAAGCATTCTCCTTCATGTTCCCCGAGTTCGATTGCAGCAGTGCTCTATCCGCTATCCAAGATTTAGATGAGTCATCTACCAGATACATTCAGTTGATACCTGCAGTCTTTTCAGTGATTCAAATGTGCCCGAGGTCGATTGCTGCATCAGTCCTGCTCCTCTGCCCTAGATTCAGGCGAGTCAGAAGCGCCCTCTTTCACGTACCTCAGGGTCTATGCTCCCTTCTTTTCACCACTCAGTGAGAGGTGCCCGGTATTCATCACTTCTGGTTTGCTGCAGCAGCGGTTACAGTCCGCTTTCAGGTCAGTCAGAGGCACCTTCTGCTGCTTGTTTCATAGTCAATAACATCTGTGGTCTATTAATAGTTTAACGGAAAATCTACCACGTATCACAGGGTGAATCGCAGTACCACAGGGTGGATCTCAGCAGCAGTATAAGTGGCCAGTACACTTTTAGGTAGGTCAGACATGCTGGTGTCAAGTACCGGATGGTCGCAGTTTTTTCTTCAGCCACGCACTGGGCCCTGTTTTCATGTTGCTCCCCAGGGCCCTTTGCACACCATATTATTCGGGCCTACCACTAACTGTCCGTAGGTCAGTATACAGTGCTGTCCTCAGGCTACCTTCATTATCCAGTGCGTTACTCCCATCACAAATGATTTACCAATTGCTGTTTATACGTTCTGGCTGTCTCTTACTGAGTCAAAACCCATATGTGTAACATGACTCATGACTATTCACTGTTCTATCCTAGAGGCCTTTGAGCTACCTCAATACCAGAGCTTCCTCTCTGTCAGTACTTACCTCTTCTTTCTTACAGACAACGGATAAAGCCTCGAGCAGCTCCGGAATGTGATTTCCGAGGGTCGCAGGAACAAGTTCTCCCACCTTGGACAAGAATAGGACCTTACTCGGCGCACGCATTGAAAAGCACAGAAGACTGCTCCAGGCCTGGATCCAATGAAGAGTTTTGTGATAACATGTTTCTTCCTTCAGCAAGATTTGTATCCTTTTCACTGTTATCTTTAGTCGTATGGTGTCTTATACTTAGGTAAGTGGGTCCACACACTACAATCCTCTCCCCGTTCAAGAGGGTCCAGGACGCATAGGGTCGCCCATGTCGTCATAGGGAAGGATCTTCCTTTCGTTAGTCAGTATAATATATAATGTATGTATAATATATTATTTATACACAAACACACACATAGATACTATATATTTTGTATGTAGGCAAGAAGAATTATACTGTATATGAACTATGATATATGTGTATATTATATACAATATATACACACATACATTACACAGTCGTGGCTGAAATGTTGGCACCCTTGAAATTGTTTCAGAAAATGAAGTATTTCTCCCATAAAATTATTGAAATTACACACGTTTATTTCCTTTGTGTGAAAAAGATTAACACAAAAAAACTGACAAGGCAAATTGGACATAATTTCACACTAACCCCAAAAAATGGGCCAGACAAAAAAAAAGAAAAAAAAAAAATTGTTGGCACCCTTAACTTTAATATTTGGCTACACAACCTTTGGAATAAATAACTGCAATCAATCACTTCCAATAACCAGCAACAAGCTTCTTACGCCTCTCAAATGGAATTTAGGACCACTCTTCTTTTTGAAAACTGCTCCAGGTCTCTCCTATTTGAAGGGTGCCGTCTTCCTACAGCAATTTTAAGATCTCTCCACAGGAGTTCAATGGGATTTAAGGCCCCTTTACATTTAGCGACGGACCAGCGATATGACCCGGTCAGGATCGCTGGTGCATCGCTAAATGATCGCTAATGAGCTTCCACACAGGAAGATCTCACAGCGATACTTACTTTTCAGACGCGGCGATCCTGACGTCCTCCATCCACGTGTCGCTCGTCGGCGCCAGCAGGAAGCCCAGCAGGAAGCGCCCGACGAGAAATGGAGCTGCCCGATCAGCGATGGACAGCGGGAGAGCCGGTCGGAGGTAAGTATCACACATAGCGATATCGCTACTGATATCGCTGCTGCGTCACCAAATCAGTGTGACCACTTCAGAACTCTCAAGCTCTTTGCTTCCATCCATTTCTGGGTTCTTCTGAAAGTATGCTTGGGGTCATTATCCAGCTGAAAGACCCATACACTAGGACGCAAACCTAGGTTTCTGACACTGGGCACTACATTGCAACCCAAAATCCTTAAGCGGCAAAACAATCCCAAAACATCTGTGAACCGCCAACATATTTGACTATAGGTACTGTGTTCTTTTCTTTGTAGATCTCATTCCATTTTCCATGAACAGTACAATGATGTGTTTTACTAAAAAGCTCTAACTTTGTCTCATCTGTCCACAAGACATTTTCCCAGAAGGATTTTGGCTTGCTCACATACATTTTGGCAAACTGCAGTCTAGCTTTTTTATATCTGAGTTGGCAGAGACCCTCCAGGGTCTCCTGCCATAACCGTTTTACTTAATTCAAATGTCGACAGATAGTATGCACCGACACTGATCGACCAGGAATCTGCAGGACAGCTTGAATTTCTTTTAACATGATTGGGGCTGCTTATCCACCATCTGAACTATCCTGCGTTGCAACTATTCATCAATTTTTCTCTTTCATCCACATCCATGTCCAGGGAGATTAGCTACAGTATCATGGGTTGTAAACTTCTTGATTATGTTTAGCACAGTGGAAAAAGGAACATGAAAATCTCTGAAGATGGACTTATAACCTTGAGATTGTTGATATTATTCAACATTATTGGTTCTCAAGTCCTCAGAGAACAAAAAAAAAAGGAGAAGAGAACATACATAGACACATAATGCAGACAGAGTCAACTTCTCCCTTTTCAATCTGGTTTTAGGAGTGATTTTCACATTGCCCACACCTGTTACTTGCCACAGGTGAATTTGAACGACCATCGCATAATTGAAACAAAGTGATTTACCCACAATTTTGAAAAGGTGCCAACAATTTTGTCCAGCCCATTTTGGGAGTTTTGTATGAAATCTCCAATTTGCCTTTTTTGCAGTTTTTTTGTGTTGTTCCAATACACACAACGGAGATAAACATGTGTATAACAAAACATGTGTAATTGCAAGGAGAAATACTTTTCCTTTTCTGGAACAATTTCAAGGGTGCAAAAACTTTCGGCCATGACGGTGTACGTTTCTTGTACACAGATACAGTAGATAGCTGCAAGTACAGAAGAATGAAAACCATAGCATGAGCAACATAAGTAGGCTCAAATAGCCAAACGCGTGCAATACACGGGACATACTGGGGACATTCAGGACATCACACAGGTTCGCTGTAATAATATTTCTCAGCAAGAACATTTTATAGTAAAACAAAACATTAAAAAAAACATAAAAGCAGTGAGCACTGACCTGTGGGTATGCTGTGCCCATTCCAGACAGAATAGCAGACAGAACTTCCTTCCCTTTCTCTCCAGCTCTGTTAGAGACCGCCAGCTTAAGCAAGTCAACCAAAACTCTAGTATCGTCAGGCACAAGCAAACTGGTGAATTCATCCAGGCACTGGGGTTCTGGGCCTGATACTTTATTCTGACTTTCCACATCCTACACAGAATAAAACTGCTTAGAGCTGAACATCTAGGGTAGACTTCGGAAAACACAGCATGTTAAGCCAAACTACGTTAAAAATCTCATTGTTGATCACCTACTTCTTTGGTTTTGGTCATAGTTTCTGCAATGATACTAGCTGCTCCAGGATCATCTGTTACTGGAATAAATGGCCGTGACGAAGCAGAACAAGCCGAAGGAGTCACAGCCAAAGGAGTCACAGCATCTTCAGAGGAAGGAACCTACCCACCCCCCAAAAAAAGGGAATTTTCATTAGATCTATGCATTGAACCTAAAAATAAAGCTACTGTAGCATTTCTGTAGGGTGGCTCCATTGGCTGGTTTTTCCATGCCAAGTTGGCTTCTCCTACGCCTAGGATGTAAAGAGAACTGCAGCTGATTAGTGATGAGCGAGTATACTCGTTTTTTTCCGAGCATGCTCGGGTGTCCTCCGAATATTTTGGCGTTCTCGGAGATTTAGTTTTCGTCGTCTCAGCTGCATGATTTGTGGCTGCGGGACAGGCTGAATACATGTGGGGATTTCCTAACAAATAGGCAACCCCACATGTATTCAGGCTGTCTAGCAGCCGCAAATCATGCAGCTGCATAGACACAAACTAAATCTCCGAGCACGCCAAAACACTCGGAGAACACCTGAGCAACGAGTATACTCGCTCATCACTACAGCTGACCCCATTAACTAAATAAAAGCAGGAACATGGGATCAAAGCCACTAAGCCAGTGCTGTGGCCCTTTACATTAAGAATCGGTGGTGAGGGTCACAAAAGATGGTCTAGTAATCATAAAGTGTCAGCAGATTCTAACAATAAATGAAAAACCCTGTAAATCTTTTCTTTTACACAGACAACATAACTCAACCATTTATCCTTCTAACAGCTGCCTAGGCATACCTCTCCGCGCCTGTCTTGCCAAGGACTGGGACTCAACCGATCTTCCAAATCCATAGTTAATCCTACATCATCACCGTTAATAGGGCTAGATGTGCCAGACACATCTGAAGGAGGGGCAGTGGACATAGACGGACACTCCACAGGAGCAATCATACTCGCAGGCATTAAAGCCCCAACAACAGCATCCCTGGAATAAGAACAATATCACACAATATATCATCTATATGTCTTATGCATGTTACATTCATTAAATAGCGAGGGGTTAGCCAGATTTGTAGAGATCACAAAGATACTATTTAAGGAGACAATCCCTTCTAATAGATAAAGTTATGAAGGTTTTTCATTTTATACTTTCTGTATCTTTCATTAGTGTAGAGATTTTATTACAAAAAAAGAAGCCTGAGCTGAAACAAAGGCGCAAATGAAAAAGTCCAGAAGGTGTAAGAAATGGAAAAAAGAAAATGTAATTGGCAAAAGTGTTATAGTTGCTACTGCCGTGAAAAATCTGTCTATATAAAACAGGCTTCATCTAAATCCTAATCTCAAATCAGTGATTAGTTTCCTCAAAGGGTAAGCCTTTCCCGCTTCTTGTCTTCTGCACAGATTGCATCTTGAACAGATTTCTTCTGGGTACGATTGGAATTGTATACAGTAGTCGCACCAGAAAACGATTACAATATAATACATCCGACAGGGGAATTCCAGATCACTAGCAAAAACTCGCTTCTATGCAAATTACTTTATAGAGACACTTTCTGAACACTGATTCACAACATTAAGAAATCGAGCAACTAAAGTTCTTCCTACCTCGCATACATAATCTGCAATGCAGTAAGAATGTGAGAGAGCGCTTGCTGTTTAGCCAAGTTTCCATCGATAGACAGAAGAATCTTCGCAAGGGACGGGCGGTTCGATTTGGTATTGTTTACTCCATTGATTTTGTTACTGGAAGAAGATGAAGACTCCAAATCTGAAGGTACGCCTTAAAAAAAAAAAAAAAAGGAGATTTTTGTGTACTCACCGTAAAATCTTTCTCTTAGCCTCTAACTGGGGGACACAGAACCATGGGTATTGTGCTGCTGTCAACTAGAAGGCGACACTATGCATAATCTGAAAAAGATTAACTATGGCTCCTCCTCTGCAGTATACACCACTGGACAGCATCAGCCTTCTCCAGTTTTGTGCAAAAGCATTAGGAGGAAGTTAAAAGAAATAACTATGCCTGTAATAAGGCTACCATGTACAAGCTCAAAGAATATGAGAACTCAACCGTAACAACGGCCCGTAAGGGCAACAGGGTGGGAGCTGTGTTCCCCAATTAGAGGCTAAGAGAAAGAGATTTTACAGTGAGTACACAAAAATCTCCTTTACTCTGTTGCCACATTGGGGGACACAGAACCATGGGACGTCCCAAAGCAGTCCCTGGGTGGGAAGCAATGGACGAATATTGTGCAGACAGGTCTCTAAAGTTGGGGCACTGCCGCCTGCAGAACCCGTCTACCCAGGCTCGCGTCCACTGAAGACTGGGTATGGACTCTGTAGTGTTTCGCAAACGTGTGTAGACTAGTCCAAGTGGCCGCCTTACACACTTGTTGTGCCAAATGGCCCAGGAGGCCCCTACCGCCCGTGTAGAGTGTGCCGTAATACCGTCCGGAACAAGAGAATTTTTAAGGCGGTAAGCCTCTTGTATGGTGGATTTGATCCACCTGGCAAGGGTAGCTTTGGAAGCCGGAAGACCCTGACGGACACCTTCCGGAAGAAGGAAAAGGGAATCAGACCTCCGGAAGAGCACAGTCCTAGACACGTATATACGCAATGCCCTGACGAGGTCAAGCGTATGCAGAGCCTTCTCCACTCTATGAACCGGAATCAGGCAAAGGGATGGCAGAGAAATTTCCTCATTGAGGTGGAAGTTGGACACAACCTTCGGAAGGAAGGATGGGACCGTACGGAGAACCACCTTGTACTGGTGAAAAGCCAGGAAGGGCTGTCTGCAGGAGAGTGCTGACAGTTCAGACACCCTGCGTAGCGAAGTAATTGCCACCAGAAAGACCACCTTCTGGGATAGAAGGCGGAGTGGGACTTCCTTAAGGGGTTCGAAAGGTGGTCCCTGCAATGTTGTCAGGACCAGGTTGAGGTCCCACGTTTCCAGTGGACGTCTGTAGGGGGGAACCAATCGGGAAACCCCCTGAAGAAAGGTCCTTACTTGCAGCCTGTTAGCAATGTGTCTCTGAAAAAGCACTGAGAGCGCCGACACCTGGCCCTTAAGCGAGCCGAGGGACAGCTTGGCGTCCAGACCCGATTGGAGAAAACCAAGTACTTTGGGAAGGGAATAAGGGAGTGGGCTCTGACTGCGAGATTCGCACCAGGTAAAGAAGGCTCTCCAAGTACGGTAATAAATCTTGGCGGAGGCTGGCTTCCGTGCCCTGATCATGGTTCTAATGACATCTGGTGAGAGCCCTGCCTGGGTTAGAACCCAGGTCTCAAGGGCCACGCCATCAAATTGAAAGCCCCTGAGTTCTGGTGGCAGAACGGGCCTTGTGACAGAAGATCGGGACGATCGGGGAGACGCCAGGGGGCGTCTGCTGTAAGTTGTACCATGTCGGCGTACCATGTACGTCTGGGCCAGTCCGGGGTGATTAGGATGGTTGGAACTCCCTCTTGTTTGATCTTCCTCACCACTCTGGATATGAGGGGGAGAGGTGGAAAGATGTTCAGAAGCTGGAACTGGGTCCAGTCCTGAACCAGGGCATCTGCTCCGAGCGACAGTGGATCGTGTGTTCTGGCCATGAACTTGGAGACCTTGGCATTGAGATGGGATGCCATGAGGTCCACGTCCGGGGTCACCAGCGATGGCAGATCTGGCGAAAAATTTCGGGGTGGAGAGACCACTCTCCCGAGTCCATTCCTTGTCTGCTGAGGAAGTCGGCTTCCCAGTTGTCCACACCCGGGATGTGGACTGCAGAGAGTACCGACCCCGTGTCTTCCGCCCAGTGGAGGATATGTGTCACCTCTTTCATCGCCTGGGTACTGCGGGTCCCGCCTTGGTGGTTCACATATGCCACTGCCGTGGCATTGTCCGACTATATTCTGATATGAGAGGCTGCCAGTAAGTGACGAAAGGCTCTCAACGCCAGAAAGATGGCCCGAATTTCCAGGATATTGATAGGCATGTTCGCTTCCACTGGTGACCAATTGCCCTGTGATGTAAGTGCACCGCATTCCAACCTGTCAGGCTTGCGTCTGTGGTAAGGACCTTCCATTGACCTGTGAGAAAGGATTTCCCCGTTGCAAGCGAGATTGGCTTGAGCCACCAGTGCAGGGACCTCCTGGTTGACGATGTTAGTCGGAACTCCCTGTCGAGGGAAAAAGGGTTCCTGTCCCAGGACCTGAGAATGGCTAGTTGGAGAGGCATGAGGTGAAACTGGGCAAATGGGACTGCTTCCATTGCTGCCGCCATCCTGCCGAGGACTCTCATGGCAAACAGGAGAGACCGGGGGGGGGGGGGGGGGGGGGGGGGGCTGCGGAGGAGGATGCAAACTCCTAGACGGAGAGCCAGTGCCTTGTCCTTGGGAAGGAGTACCAGACCCCTGGAAGTGTCGAATAGCATCCCCAGGAAGGTCAGAGACTGACTAGGGGTAGTCGATGACTTTTGTAGGTTGACTAACCAGCCCAGGCGACTCAGTGTCGATTTTGATTGAGACGCTGATCTCGCAGTCTTTGAAGGTGGACGCCTTGATGAGGAGATCGTCCGGGTATGGAACGACTACTATGCCTCTGGAGTGTAGAACGTCCATGGTGGGCTGCCATGATCTTGGTAAACGTTCTTGGAGCCGTGGCGAGTCCGACCGGGAGAGCCACGAACTGGTAGTGGTCCTGGTGGATTGCGAACCTGAGAAATCTTTGATGGGTGGGAGCAATC
This sequence comes from Dendrobates tinctorius, assembly GCF_039654945.1. Lineage (NCBI taxonomy): Eukaryota > Metazoa > Chordata > Amphibia > Anura > Dendrobatidae > Dendrobates > Dendrobates tinctorius. The sequence goes on along the minus strand of NW_027361789.1, from coordinate 1,955,758 downwards.
TGTATATGCAGGTATGCGTCTTGTATGTCAATGGAGGCGAAATATTCTCCCTGCTCCATGGACGCAATGATTGACTGAAGGGACTCCATGCGAAAATGACGAACCCGTACGTATTTGTTGAGTAGTTTTAGGTCCAATATGGGCCATACGCTGCCTCCTTTCTTGGGGACTACGAACAGATTGGAGTAGAAACGTCGGAAACGCTCGGCCGCGGGAACCGGTACTATGACTCCTGCTTGGAGAAGGGAAGAAACTGCTTGGTGAAAGGCACAAGCCTTGGCTGGCGGGTTTGGGTTCGTTGGGTTGGAAGTGAACTCTATCTTGTATCCGGAAGACACTATTTCCCTGACCCACCTGTCTTCTGTAATAGGCAGCCAGTCTTGCTGAAAGAGCAAAAGTCGTCCGCCTACGAGTGGGGTGTCTTCCGGAGTTAGTGAGTCATGATCAAGAGAAAGTCTAAGGTTTCCCTCCTTTGGGCTTCGACTGGCCTGCTTTTGACTGCCAGGTCTTGTCCGGCCTTTGCGGCGGCCGTGAGTTGTCCACGCGTGGGGAACGGTTACGATTTTGTGCTGGACGCGAGACGGACCAGCCCAAAGAATTCCGAAAGGATCAGAACTGTGTTTGGTTACGCCTTTTATAAGTGCGTTTAGGCTTTAGTTGGGGGAGAAATGTACTCATACCCCCAGTGGCGTTGGATATCATTGCGTCCAACTTTTCACCGAAAAGCCACCCACTGAGGTACGGGAGGTTCGTGAGGGATTTCTTTGAGGCTGCGTCCGCTTTCTATTCCCGCAGCCAGAGGATACGCCGAATTGTGATGGCGTTGAATGCTATCCCCGCTACACCCCTTGCAGAATCCAGAGCTGCATGAAGCATGTAATCTGCTACCACTGCTATTTGAACCGCTTGGTCCGACAGCTCAGGGACCAAGCCGGCTCAGGGGTTGATGCTTGGAGGCCGGCTTGTAATTGGCCTTGGCAGCCCAAACTGAAGCGAACGCGGGAGCCAGGGAGGCCCCTGCAGCCTCAAAAATTGAATGAGCCTTGCGTTCAACCTGCCGGTCTGCGGCGTCCCTGAGGGTTGAGCTATCCGGCAATGAGAGCAGGGTCTGTGCTGCTAGTCTAGAGACTGGGGGGTCGACTTCGGGTGGATCTGTCCATTCCTTGGTGTCCTTCTGTGGGAAGGGACACCTTGCCTCCAAATATTTGCGATTGGCGAATTTTTTCTCAGCCTGATTAGAGAAGACCTTAGGCGGTGTCAGAACACCTTCAAAGGAAATCTTGTGTTCTGGCGCTTCTGGGGGCGGATCAGAAATATCCAGCACCCGATGAATGGAAGAGATTATGTCCTCGACTAGCGCTGTATTGCTAGGGGGAATTGGTATCAGGGACCCCTCCGTCTCGTTGTCCCATTCCGGCGTGGTAGCCTATACCGAGGCATTGGTAGGGGCTTCTTGGGGTTCTGACCCAGTATTCTGAATACAGGCCCGGCAGTGCGGGTACGTGCTGCCACTGGGTAGATGGTTTTGCAGGCTGTGCAGAATGCATAAAAATAATCCTGCCTGGTTCTCTTGGACCTTGAGCCCGGCATAGTGCAAGAGTGCAGAAGGGCTGGCTATGCAGAGGACCCTACAGGGGTGGCTATGCAGAGGAAACCTATAAGGGAGCCTTATGGGGGATATGGACTTCACAGCTTGGTAAAAAACCCAGCTGTGATCTTACCCCACCAGTTTGCCCCTAGGTCCAGCGTCGAAAATCCACAGTCCTGTGCCCCCCGGAGACTGGCGTCCTGCTGAGCTTTCTGTCCTGCAGCAGAAATGGCCGCCGAGAAAAGGGGAAGGAGAAAAAGGGGGGTGGAGAGTTGAAAAAAAAAAAAAAAAGTGCGCAGAGCTGTGTGGAAACGCATCCTGTCTGCTTCGATCCGCCCCCTCTATGACACTGCAGAGTGTCAAATTTGATATCCGGGGGGCAGGCCAGGGGGCAGAGAGAGGCGGCGTCAGCTAGGCTGAAGTCGCGGCCTAAATTAGGTGCCTGATGCCCAGAAAAGCTCCTGGCCGGCACGGAAGTCCCGGAGGGGGTCGGATCTGAACCGGAACCCCCCCCCCCCGGATTGAAAGGCAGGATAGCGGTGGGGATATAAGCGGAAGGGGTGCCCTGTGAGGGGTCCCGCTGAAGCACTATAGAGCTGGTGCTGCCGCAGAGACAGGGGCGCAGGGAGCCCTGTGTCTCTAATGTGCCATGCCTGCCTGCACTCCCCCCGGTCCCGACAGGAGCCCGCAGCTGTGCTGGCTCATAACTGGGAGCTGCAGAGTGCTGTCTGTAGAGACCCTACCTGAGGCGTCTCAACCTAATGCCACCCGAGGGGGATTAGGGAGGGTGCTGCTGTCACCATCAGGGGGCTTCATCCTCGCCTCGACCCAGAACCTCTCGACTTCGAACCAGCGCCCGAGGAACTGGGGAAGGAGCGGCATGGGGAATAACCATCTCGACTTCAACCGGGCACCCCATAATAGGGGACCGAGGAAGGAGCCATGCCGGGAGTCTAACAAGAGACCCACTTTTCTTCATCTGTAATCCCGTCGAAAAAACGGAGTGAAAAAGAAAAAAAATCTTAGGTGTCCCTCCTATGCGACACTAAGCAAAAACTGGAGAAAGCCGACGCCGTCCAGGGGTGTATACTGCAGGGGAGGAGCCATAGTTAATCTTTTTCAGATTATGCATATAGTGTCGCCTCCTAGTGGACAGCAGCATAACACCCATGGTAATGTGTCCCCCAATGAGGCGACAGAGTAAAAATACATACTAACATTTTATGTAAAGCTTTATATTAAAGGAGCTCTGTTACAATTACAACTAAACTGTAACTGATGGTTGGGAGACCACTACTGTAATAAACATAGAGGTCCCCGACTCCCCAAGTTCAAATATTCGCCCTGCTGATCCATTCAGAGTCTATGGGGCCTGTGTATGTCAGGCAATCCTTGCATGTTTTGTGCCTGTCTAACAGCCACAAAACATGCGGGTGCGGGAATTTGAACAGATCATTGGAGCACTTGCGATTCTCTGTTCATACCAGAGCACCCTAGGCAAACTCGAGTAACGAGCACTTGCGCTCATCACTATGGTGTGGATAAGAAATAAATTCCAAATAACATTACAAGAGAAGATCTTTAAAATTATTCACTTCTATCACACAGTTAAAAAACAGATTAAAAGCATGGACATTGTAATGCCATAAAAAATGCTTCCTTTAGTAGACTGCCATGGATTACGAGTTTTTAGCAGATTTTTTTCAATCTGCCTACTACTACAAAGATGAAAATATGATTACCAAGATATGAGGCTCCTAAGGGGTCCCGAGCTGTTTGAAAGAGGACGGGCTCGTGAACAGAAGGTGTCGCCATATCCACTGTTGTCCAGGCCACACTGTGAGATGACCCGCAAGCCACACGGGTTATCTTCTGTCCTTCCAGACCATGGACAAGAGTAGGTTTTCTGTTGACTGTTGTTGTTCCATTACCTTGCTGTCCGTGATCATTGTCCCCCCATGCATATACCTGGAAATATACAGCAAATCAAATATTATCCCTAAAAAACAAACATATTTACAACAGATCACTTTGAGATCCTTACCTGTCCCGTGTCAGTAACTGCAAGACAATGAAGTGCTCCAACAGCAACATGGACAATCTTCTTTCCCCTGAGGCCTTCAACAACTTGTGGTTTCCTCACATGGACATCAGTGCCATGACCCAGCCGAAAATAGTCTCCTTTTCCCCTGAAATATTAGGCAACAAAGTGAATATGTTTTGTACTCAAGAGTAGGTGCTGAATGAAGGTATAAAATTTAAGAATATGATCATAAGCGAATGTCCAACTTTAGATACATTTACAATTTTAGGTTCTTTTCACAACAGCATTCAGAGCCTCCATCAGGGGATATGTCAGCTTGGACAACAACAAGGTAATATGTCAAAATAAAGGACCCCACAATATCAAGGGAGGTTTTCCAGGCAAAATGAAACAGTTCCTGGTTGCTTGCAGTAGTAAAATCTAAACTAAGTGATACTCGCCTACCAGCAACCTCTTTGATCCATCAAAGGCCACTTTATGGTCTGCGCTTACACTGGAAAAGAAGATGTCACACAGTGACACAAGCAGCAGGACTGCTGCCACCTGTGATTGGCAGCAGAGGTCAAGTGACCTCAGCAGTGCTGCAATACACCGGTGAACTTTTCATTTTGACTGTACAACCTCTAAGAGCTGGGATTCCTTTGCGGTTTTACCATACAGTGCTCGTGGCCATTTGCTTTGCGTGGAGTTACAACACAGGTCCAGTCACTTGGATGGAGCAATATAACTAATGCTTGCACAGCCCTGCACCAGCTGGACTTCAAGATGGAAGCTTGAATGATCATTTTAGAGAATTGTTTGTGGCGAAAAACCAAAGTAAAAAAAACACATTCAGGATCTGTATTTGCCAATTACCATGTCCAGACAACACCAGATTTTGTTAATGCCAATGAAAATTGAGCTCCGCATTCGATCTGGCATACTCCTTGACCATTGAGCCTTTCAATGTTTTGAGGGACATTACATCCTTCGCTTCCTCCTCGTCCTAACTTCCCAAAATCTCCATCACCCCAAGAGAAGACAAGTCCTGAAAAAAAGCAGCACATTATGAACACTAAGTGAGAGAAAGCCCCACACAACAAACAGAAAAGCCATTTTAAATAAATCTGGGGCCCGAGTGACATCCATATAACAATGGGACAAACATACATTGGGTACATTCCTCATTGCTTTCAGTCAAGTATTTTGGCTTAAACTGCATTAAAGATAATTTCATGCTTTAGTCTAGATTTATTAAACGTTGGTCATTTTTTTGCCAAAACTGCTTTTTATGGATTGTAACCTGAAAGCCCTTTTATCACTGACCATATGGCTTACTAATGTGTCCTACCACTTTTCCAGTCAGTGAATAGCCTACCCCTTAGTGACTGTGCTGATCAAAGGGACCAATCACTCCTTTATATTTTTAAGAGGCAGATGAAGAAGTGGCTCTAAAGTGGAGAAAGAAGTAGATTTCTCTTTCATGGATAGAGAATGGAGAATCGATTAGCAGGACTTCGATGCATTAGCCAGGTAAGTGAGGCCTGCAAATCTCCTTTCCTCCCGGCAACTCTTATTAGGCAGGTTGGCATGAAGTTATCATTACAGCGTGACGCACACACATCGTTGCACCAGCATGGCAAATTAAAAGGAGAGCAGGGAATGTTGGAAGGTAAAGAGAAATGCAGGTCTTCCATCCAAAGGTCATAGATTATGGATCTGACCAATGGATCGGAGTCCTGAGAATCGATTCTCTGATCTCTAATCATAATGTTGCTTATATTTGCCAGTACTATAGATTGAAGCATACGTTTCTGAAAAGACAGTAACCATTTAAATCTGAACATACCTTCATCTGACAGAGCCAACGTCTGTGCATCTCGACTTCCACATGCAACCTGTATGACTCTATGGCCCAGGAGCACCTTCACCTGAAAGGTGAGAAATCAGAACATAAAGCAGCGAAGGTAAAATGGGGAACTGTACAGTAAGGTGAATAGGAAAATGGGAAGAGAGTATGAAAGAGCATTATGCAAAGTGAGAAAAATGAAAACTGGGTGCCATGGGACGGGCGTGGGGGAGAAAAGAGGAGCGAATATATTCACGCGGAATTACATTCTGCTTGAACATCGAATCTATTACTTAAAGAAAAGAAAGAAAAAAAAAAAAAAAAAAAAACAACCTCACACACACATACTAACCTTACCGCTCACCTCTCTGCTGCTTTTGGGCTGAAATCCTGAGTATATTCAGTCTAGGCTGGGATTTCTGCCTTTGATGAGGCCAGCTACATGTTCGTCAATGCGCACACAAGGTCACGGCACTCGTTAGAACATTGTGACCTTCTGGCCGAGAATGAGCAGAACCGCCCTAGACCTCCTCAGAGACAGAAATCCCGGCACAGCACAATGAGGCCTGGCATTTCAGAGAATGGTGGCGAAGATTCGTAAAAGTAGTGAGCGGTGAGGAGAGTATAGAAACTTCTTTTTTTTCTCCAGACACTTTACGTTTATTATCTTCCCAGACCATAATAAGGGACATTCAGCTTTCAAAGAATAACTTCTCTACAAATCCGTGGAACAGGCAAGTTTAAGTTTCCGCTGATCTACTCATCTCTAGGGGAATCAGAGCTCAAACTGTCTTTACTGCACATCAGAGAAATTCACATGATAACCATTACTGGTGTGATACCAAACATAACGGAAGAGCAGAAAATGCGGATTACTACCTAGTCTTACCATTTTAGGTTTCAGCTGCGTCGTATTATCACCATGCCCCAGTCGGCCATATTCACCCAAGCCCCATGTGTACAATTCCCCACTAGATGTTATAGCAGCACTATGGGAACTGCCACAGGCGATGTCACGGATGCGCTTGCTCTTCAGAGCTTCTATTAGTCTGGGCTTATCACAGTTCCTAAATAAAACACACATCTGTCAATTGTAATACTGCAATGTGACATAGTATAACGAGCAGAATTTAGAGAAGCCTTCGATTATGCTTTAGGATAATAATGTTTAATATTTGAACACACACAATGAACATGAACTCACATTCTGCTGAAGTGACCAAGCTTGCCATCATCTCCTTCTCCCCAGGAGAAGATTTTGCCATCCACTGTTAGAGCCATTGCATGCCTCCCACCTAGAAAAAGGAATTCCAATCAGTTCATGTCTAAACTTGTTAACGCATAAAGTTATAGTGCACCCCGATGGATATAAAGATGGATACAAACCTGAATGAACGGCGACTTTCTTCACTACATAGTTGCTGAGCGCAGTCATTTGTCGAGGTATAGGTACTGTCCCACTGGAAATGCCCAGACCCAATCTTCCGTTAGTGGCTTCCCCACATGCGTACACCTTCCCCTCGACCGTCACTAAACATAGGGATTAAGATGAACGGTGGTAATCACCAAGGATCAATTATATGATGCAACCTCACATCAGAAATAAAAGATAAAGGCAATTCCAGTGAGGTAGCAAGGTTCATTTACACGAACTGACTGGCGGCACTAAACCTTCACCAATCAACTTGTTAGTATATCGGCAGTCATATAATAGTATGTTTACACAGGCAGGTTAATGATCTGTAATAGATCGAGTAGTCCGGATCGGCATGTACAGGCCGAGAACAACGCACAAGATCACTTCACCCGAGGAATGAGAATTTTACTAGTTCACTGGGTGATCGGCAGCCTTTGAACACTGCAAGATTAACGTAAACCGGTGTACATCTTGCAGTGTAAATGGACCTCAATTCTACAGATGCCAGTACTGCACTTACATCACAACGGACAATTATATATGCCATGACTTTAAAAAATGAGAGTTTGGATTCCAACAATTAAAAACAAGGCAACATGAGAATTCTCTAACTACCTGCAAAGAGGCTTTTTGATCCACCAGCAACTTGCACAACATTGAGAGCAGATAATGTTTCAGAAAATGATGGAACTTTTATCTGCAAAAACAAAACAAAAAAAAACAAAGATTCCAAAGTATCTGATTAATCACAAAAGTTTCATGATGGGGAAAGTGCAATTGTCATATCAATACTCACTAATAAATCACAAATCCCTAACAAAACTTTTAACCCCCCTCCCGACAAGGCAAATTTCCATTTTTTGCATTTCGGGTTTTTTTTCTCCCCTTCTTCCCAGAGCCATAACTTTACTTTTCTGTTCACATAGATGTATGAGAACTTGTTTTTTTGCGGGACAAGTTGTACATTTGAATAACTCCATTGATTTTAACACATCATGTACTGGAAAACGTTGGGAAAAAATTCTTAGTGCATTGAAATTGTGAAAAGAATTTTTTAAGGCATACAGGTTGTAGTAAAAACACAATGCTGCTCATCAGTTTGAGTATGGTGATACTAAAGATTTTCATGGTTTTTTTTAGTGGTGGAAAAAAATAGGAATTTTTGTGTACTCACCGTAAAATCCTTTTCTCCGAGCCAATCATTGGGGGACACAGAGACCGTGGGTGTTATGCTGCTGGCCACTAGGAGGACACCAAGTAAACCAGAAAAAAAAGGTTAGTTCCTCCCCTGCAGTATACACCCTCACGCTGGCTGAGATGTCTCCAGTTCGGTGAAAAAAGCAGTAGGAGCATAAACAGCCGACAATAACCATAATACTGCCAACGCCTAAGAATGCTACAGTGAGCCAATAGGCTAAACACAGTGGGTGCTGTGTCCCCCAATGATTGGCTCGGAGAAAAGGATTTTACGGTGGGTACACAAAAATCCCTATTTCTCCTACTCCTCATTGGGGGACATAGAGACCGTGGGACGTCCTAAAGCAGTCCCTGGGTGGGAAGCATACATCTGCTAATACCCCATGTACCACCGAGTTAACACCATGGTACTGCCGATTGCAGGCTGCGTCTGCAGAGAGCTGCATCCGCAGAAGACTAAGAATGAATTAGGCAATGCTTGTAAAGGTACGCAAGCTGGACCAAGTCGCAGCCTTGCGGAGAGGCCTGAGAATGAATTTGGTAATTTTTTGTAAAAAGTATGCAGACTGGACGAAGTCGCAGCTTGCAGACCTGATCTGCCGAGGCCTGGTGCCGATAAGCCGAAGATGCGTCCACTGACCACAGACCGGGTAGAGCACGCCCTAATCCCCGCTGGGACAGGCGCGTTCCTGATACAGTAGGATTTCTGAATCCACCGGGCGAGCGTTGCTTTTGACACGGCTAGACCCTTCCTATGCCCCTCTGGAAGTATGAATAGGGCATCTGACCTGTGGAAAGGAGCCATCCGCGAAATGTACCGTCTCCGCGCCCTAACCACATCCAGGGTGTGGAGGGCCTTCTCAATGCGATGGACTGGCATGGGAACAAAAGGAAGGCAAAACAATTTCCTCGTTGAGATGGCAAGAGGAGAGGACCTTGGGCAGGATGGTCGGGGACATCTTGAGAACTACCTTTTCCTGATGAAAATTCAGAAACAGAGAACGGCAGAACAGGGCTGCCAATTCCGAAACTCGTCTGATTGACGTAGTTGCCACTAGAAAAACCACCTTCCAAGAAAGTACGGTCAGTGACACGTCCTGCAGCCGTTCGAAAATGAACCTCCTGAAAGGCCTCAAAAAGCAGGTTAAGGCCCCATGAGTCCAGTGGCCTTCTATAAGGAGATGCCACATGGGAAACTCCCTCAGTGAACGTCTTGAGCTGAAGCTTAGAGGCGATTTTGTGTTGGAAAAGCACTGACAAGGCCGAAATTTGGCCCTTGAGCGAGCTAAGCGCAAGGCCTGATATTAATCCAGATTGAAGGAATTCCAATATGGCCAGAAAGAAAAATACCAGAGGTGATTGATCAAGAACCTTGGACCACGAAAAAGAAGGTTGTCCAGGTGCGGTGATAGATACGCATGGACACAGGCTTCGTAGCACTAATCATGGTGGAAATCACGTCATGAGAGAATCCAGCCTAAGCTAAAAACCAGGATTTAACGGCCACGCCGTCAAAGACAGGGCCCCGGAGTTCTGGTGGTAAATCGGGCCCTGCGAGAGTAGATGCATACGATCTCAAAGTCGCCAGGGGACGTCGGCGACTAGTTGTATTAGTTCTGCATACCATGCTCGGCGCGGCCAATCTGGCGCAACTAGGATCACTGGTACTACCTCCGCTCTGATCCTCTTGATGACCTTCGGAAGCAAGGGAAGAGGGGGGGAATATGTACAGGAGCCGGAGCTATCGCGGAACTGAGTTGGAGGGGGGAGAAGAAATTCTATATTATATCCGAAGAACACCGGCTTCCTGACCCATTTGACGTCATTGGGTAGATCTATGAGATCTGGCTCCCCTAGATCCAGAAGCCCTAGGCCTGGGTTTCCAAGAACTGTTAGGTCTGTATGAGATCTGGGAGCCGCGTGGGGACCGACCTGATCTGAAAGAGAAGGTAGAGGAGGACCAACCGAAATTGTCGCGAGAAGATCTAAAATGCGTTGGCTGTTGGTTGCAAAACGGCCGAACAGCCCTTTGTTGAGGAAGGAATTTACTCCCCCCCCCCCCCTCCCTGGTAGTATCAGAAATGAGCTGGTCCAGTCTCTCTCCAAAAAGACAAACCGCTTGAAAAGGGGGGAGAAGTCAACAATCTTTTAGATGTGGCATCTGCCCACCAGCCGCAGAGCCCTGGAGCTCTTCTAATGGAGATCGCATTAGCGGCAGCTAATGAAAAGAAGGGTCTACTACAAAGTCCGCTGCGTGAAGCATCTGGCGACAGAGGTTGCCACCGGAGGCAGATTGGTGCCCTGGAAGGAAGTAATCAGGACTTCTGTCCAAGCGGCCATGCCTTAGTGACCTAAACTGCCGCGAAGGATGGGAAAAAACGCCGCTCCTGAAACTTCCAAAAAATTGTGGAGGGGTTTCTGACTGAGGAACCCTCAGAAACAGATAGGAGTGTTGTAGAAGCCAGACGCGGTACAGGAGGGTCCACCAGAGGGAACTGTAATCGACCCTTCATTAGGTCTGGATCAAAAGGGTATTTAGCCAGAGTAACCTTTTGCCCAGTGAACCACTTATGTGGCCGATCCCTATGTTACTGGACGGCTGGTAAACAACCAGCGCACAAGCTAGTTCCTTACATGAGATAGGGAGTGCTGGAGCGGGAATATTTTCCTCATCTAACTTCAGAATCCTGTTGACTGATTCTATAAGAGAATCAAGCGACTCGATGAGATGGAGGATTCTGAGGGGCTGACGTGACAGATACGAATTCAGAGTCTTGCTTGCTGTGAACCTCAGGAGAGGGCGAGCGAGAGACTGCAGTCGCTGAAGCTGAGGCGCGAACGCGACTGGGGGACGCGCCATGGGTCCGCTTTTCCAGAGACAGTCCTCCCAGAGGGAGAATATAGCCTGGGTCAGAGACTCCACCGACTGTGACGGGCGCAGCCCACTCAGGGGTACCAGACGCAGGAGGCCCGTCAGCAGCGGATGCAAAGGGCGTTGGAGAGCAGGTCGGGGCGCAGGCCGGATCGGGGTCCGTGTATAACGGATTAGTTTGTGCACTGGGTAAGGCCGACTTGTAAGTGGTACACACAGTAGAAAAAAAACGCAGTGTGCTTCTTAGCAGCCCGTTTAGCCTCCTTAGAGTGAGGCATAGCGCTCCAGAAAGGGTTAACGGCAGAAGTCTGACTGCAGCTGCAGGGAATGTGCCGGGAAGGGGTTAAGCTTTAATCTGAGGGCAGATGAAGCTTACCCATGGTCCTGTGTTATGTCCCCCGGGAGGAAAAACGGTGGCCCTGTGGAGTCACCCAGTTTTCAGCTGCTCCTGAAAGGGCTAATTGCAGCAGAGATAACAGACATGGCCCCAGAGATTAGAATTGCGCGTCTTGCTAAGAATGAGAGGCGCCAAGAGGAGGGGGCGGTGACATTAGCGCGGGCGGCGCTATTCAAATTGCGGCCTAGCAGGCCGAAAAAGCCGGGGGCTAAATTTCTGGCCTCCCCGCGGTAAGCGCCGGACGGGGGGAGGGGGGGGGCCGCGCCTGGGCGCCAGGGTACCACCGCTGATGCTAAGTCAGCGCTTCTCCCGGGGACAAGGACCCGACCCCATACCTCCACTCCTGTGCTCAGTCAGGTCGTCGCTGTCCGGGATCTTCCAGTCACATCCTCCAGGCGATGTAGCAGAGCTGGAGGAGGTTTTACAGGGGGGTATTGCTCAATTGATCCTCTCTCTGGGCAGGGGGACGGAGAGCTCTGCGGCTGATTCAGGGCATCCAAAAAAGCGCTGTTCAGGTCTTTCTCCAGGCACTCCTGTTGCGCTTGCCCTCGTATCCGTGGAACCATCGTCAGAGGAATACAGCCCCATTCGTCACAGGAAAGTGTACGTGAAGGATTACTTCACGTGCTTGCCTGTTGTTGGTTCGGGGGAGAGCGGGCCGTAGAAAGGAACCGTCGCCCCCTTCACTCCGTTAATTAAAAAATAAAAATTTACAGAAAATTCAAAAATAAAATAAAAACAGTGGGGTCTGAAAACAGACCCAAGTGCCTCCTATAGACACTAAGTAAGAACTGGAGAAATCTCAGCCAGCGAGAGGGTGTATACTGAAAGGGAGGAGCTAACCTTTTTACAAAAAATTATACCAAATTCATTCTCAGGCCTCTCCGCAAGGCTGCGACTTGGTCCAGCTTGCGTACCTTTACAAGCATTGCCCAAGTCATTCTCAGGCTTCTGCGGATGCAGCTCTCCTCGGCAGACGCAGCCTGCAATCGGCAGTACCATGGTGTTAACTCAGTGGTACATGGGGTATTAGCAGATGTATGCTTCCCACCCAGGGACTGCTTTAGGACGTTCCACGGTCTCCGTGTCCCCCAATGAGGAGTAGGAGAAATAGGGATTTTTGTGTACTCACCGTAAAATCCTTTTCTCCGAGCCAATCATTGGGGGACACAGCACCCACCCTGTTTAGCCTATTGGCTCACTGTAGCATTCTTAGGCGTTGGCAGTGTTATGGTTATTGTTGGCTGTTTATGCTCCTACTGCTTTTTTCACTGAACTGGAAACATCTCAGCCAGCGAGAGGGTGTATATTGCAGGGGAGGCGCTAACCTTTTTTTCTGGTTTACTTAGTGTCCTCCTAGTGGCCAGCAGCATAACACCCATGGTCTCTGTGTCCCCCAATGAGGCGTAGGAGAAAAGGAGATTTTTGTGTACTCACCGTAAAATCTCTTTCTCTTAGCCTTTAATTGGGGGACACAGAACCTTGGGTGTTATGCTGCTGTCCACTAGGAGGCGACACTATGCATAATCTGAAAAAAGATTAACTTTGGCTCCTCCTCTGCAGTATACACCCCTGGACGGCGTCAGCCTTCTCCAGTTTTGTGCCAAAGCATAAGGAGGAACGTAACCAAATAACATAACCATGCCTGTAAGAAGGCTACTATGTACGAGCTCAAGAACAATATGAGAACTCAACAGGAAACAACGGCCCGTAAGGGCAACAGGGTGGGAGCTGTGTCCCCCAATTAAAGGCTAAGAGAAAGAGATTTTACGGTGAGTACACAAAAATCTCCTTTACTCTGTCGCCTAATTGGGGGACACAGAACCTTGGGACGTCCCAAAGCAGTCCCTGGGTGGGAAGCAGTGGACGAATATTGTGCCGACAGTCCCCTAGACTTGGGGTACTGCCGCCTGCAGAACCAGTCTACCCAGACTCGCATCCGCTGAGGACTGGGTATGAACACTGTAGTGTTTCGTAAACGTGTGTAGGCTAGTCCAAGTGGCCGCCTTGCACACTTGTTGTGCCGAAGCCTGATGCCGAATGGCCCAGGAGGCCCCTACTGCCCGTGTAGAGTGTGCCGTGATACCGGCCGGAAGAGGGGAACTGTTAAGTCGGTAGGCCTCATGTATGGTGGACTTGATCCACCTGGCAAGGGTAGCCTTGGAAGCCGGCAACCCCTTGCGACTACCTTCCGTAAGAATGAAGAGGGAATCGGATTTCCGGAAAGGTGCAGTCCTGGACACGTAAATCCGCAATGCCCTGACTAGGTCAAGCGTATGCAGAGCCTTCTCCACTCTATGTACCGGAACCGGGCAAAGGGAAGGCAGTGAAATCTCTTCGTTAAGGTGAAAGTTGGACACAACCTTCGGAAGGAAGGATGGTACCGTGCGGAGAACCACCTTGTCCTGGTGAAAGGCTAGGAAAGGTCGTCTGCAGGAAAGTGCTGACAATTCCGACACTCTGCGTAACGAGGTGATAGCCACTAGAAAAACCACTTTCTGAGACAGAATGGAGAGTGGAACTTCTCTAAGAGGTTCGAAGGGTGGAGCTTGCAATGCTGTCAGGACCAGATCAGATTGAGGTCCCATGTATCCAGCGGACGTTTGTAGGGAGGAACCAATCGGGAAACTCCCTGGATGAAAGTCCTTACTTGCGGTTTAATAGCAATGCGCTTTTGAAAAAGGACTGAAAGCGCCGACACCTGACTCTTAAGCAAACTTAAGGATAGCTTGGCATCTAGGCCCGATTGAAGAAAACCTAGTACCTTCGGGAGGTAATAAGGGAGTGGGACTTGTCCATGAGATTCGCACCAAGAAAAGAAGGCTCTCCAGGTACGATAATAGAGCTTGGCAGAGGCAGGCTTCCTTGCCCTGATCATAGTTGCAATGACTGCCGGTGAAAAAACCTGCCTGGGTTAGAATCCAGGTTTCAAGGGCCATGCCGTCAAATTGAGGGCCCCTGAATTCTGGTGGAAGAACGGACCTTGAGACAGAAGGTCGTGGCGGTCGGGTAGACGCCAGGGGGCGTCTGCCGTAAGTTGGACGATGTCGGCGTACCAAGTACGTCTGGGCCAGTCTGGCGCGATGAGGATGGTCGGAACTCCCTCTTGCTTGACCTTCCTCACGACCCTGGTTATTAGGGGGAGGGGTGGAAAAATGTACAGGAGTCGGAACTGGGACCAGTCCTGGACCAGGGCATCCGCTCCGAGCGACCGCGGGTCGTGTGTCCTGGCCATGAAATTGGGAACCTTGGCATTGAGATGGGATGCCATTAGGTCCACATCTGGGGTTCCCCATCGTTGACAGATCTGGTAAAAAAATCTCGGGATGGAGAGACCACTCCCCCGAGTCCATTCCTTGCCTGCTGAGGAAGTCGGCTTCCCAGTTTTCTACACCCGGAATGTGTACCGCAGAAAGAACCGACCTTGTGTCTTCCGCCCAGCGGAGGATATGAGCCACTTCTCTCATTGCCTGGGCGCTGCGGGTCCCGCCTTGGTGATTCACGTATGCCACAGCCGTGGCATTGTCCGACTGTATCCGTATGTGCGAGGCTGCAAGCAAGTGATGAAAGGCTCTCAGTGCCAAGAGAATGGCCCTGATTTCCAGAACATTGATGGGCAATGTCACTTCCCTCGGTGACCACTTGCCCTGTGCCCTGTGATGTAGGTGTACCGCCCCCCAGCCTGTCAGGCTTGCATCGGTAGTCAGGATCTTCCATTGTCCTGAGAGGAATGGCTTCCCTCGTGTAAGCGAGGTTGGTTTGAGCCACCAGTGCAGGGACCTCCTGGTCGATGACGTCAACCTGAACTCCCTGTCGAGGGAGAAGGGGTTCCTGTCCCAAGATCTGAGTATGGCTAGCTGAAGGACCCTGAGGTGAAACTGGGCAAATGGCACTGCCTCTATTGCTGCTGCCATCCTGCCGAGGATTCTCATGGCAAACCGGAGAGATCGAGGAGGACTGCGAAGGAGTGTGCGAACTCCCAGACGGATGGCCAGTGTCTTGTCCTTGGGAAGGAGCACCAGGCCCCTGGTGGTGTCGAATACCATTCCCAGGAATGTTAGAGTCCGAGTTGGGATGGTCGACGATTTCTGTAGGTTGACTAGCCATCCCAGGCGACTCAGAGTGTCTAGAGTGATTGAGACACTGACCTCGCAGTCTTTGAAAGTGGGAGACTTGACGAGGAGGTCGTCCAGGTACGGGACGACTAGAATGCCTCTTGAGTGCAGGACGTCCATGGTGGCCGCCATGACTTTGGTGAACGTTCTTGGAGCCGTGGCGAGTCCGAACGGAAGGGCGACAAACTGGTAGTGGTTTTGGTTGACCGCGAACCTGAGAAACCTTTGGTGGGCGGGAGCAATTGGTATGTGGAGATACGCATCCTGTATGTCTATGGAGGCGAGGAATTCTCCCTGCTCCATGGATGCAACGATGGACCGGAGGGACTCCATGCGGAAATGACGGACCCGTACGTAATTGTTGAGCTGTTTTAGGTCCAGTATGGGTCGGACGCCGCCTCCTTTCTTGGGGACTACAAACAAATTTGAGTAGAATCCTCGGAATCTCTCGTTCGCGGGAACCGGCACCACAACTCCTGATTGAAGGAGAGAGGAAACCGCTTGGTGGAAGACACGAGCCTTTTCTGGTGGTGTTGGAGGAACAGAAAGGAAGAACCGGTTCGGTGGAACGGAAGTGAACTCTATCTTGTATCCGGAAGACACTATTTCCCTGACCCACCTGTCTTCTGTAATAGGCAGCCAGACTTGCTGAAAGAGTAAAAGTCGGCCGCCTACTGGTGGGGTGTCTTCCGGAGGTCTCGAGTCATGATGAAGTGAAGTTCTGAGGTTTTCCTCCCTTGGGTTTCGCTTGGCCTGCTTTCGACTGCCAAGCCCTGTCCGGTCGCTGCTGCGTCCGTGGGTTGTCTCTGCGTGGAGAACGGTTGCGGTTTTGCACTGGGCGCGAAACGGACCAGCCCGAGGAATTCCGAAAGGATCGGAATCGCGTCTGGTTTCTTCGTTTGAACGTGCGTTTCGGTTTTAGTTGAGGGAGAGAGGTACTCTTACCCCCGGTGGCATTGGCTATCATGGTGTCCAACTTTTCGCCGAAAAGTCTACCAGTAGAATACGGAAGTCGCGTGAGGGACTTCTTTGAGGCCGCATCCGCTTTCCATTCTCGCAGCCAGAGGATGCGTCGGATCGTGATGGCGTTTGATGCTATTCCCGCTACACCTCTGGCGGAATCCAGGGCTGCATGAATCATGTAGTCTGCTACCACTGCCATCTGGACCGCTTGGTCCGAGAGTTCAGGATTTGAAGCCTGAAGACCCTCCTGTAGTCTTTTGGCCCAAGCTAGGATGGCCTTGGCTGCCCAAACTGAAGCAAACGCAGGGCCCAGAGAGGCGCCTGCCGCTTCGAAAATAGAACGAGCCATGCGTTCTACTTGCCGGTCTGCTGCGTCCCTGAGGGTTGAGCTATCCGGCAGAGAGAGTAAAGTCTGCGCTGCTAGCCTAGAAACCGGAGGGTCCACTTCAGGTGGATCTGCCCATTGTTTGGTGTCTTCCTGTGGGAAAGGGTACTTCGCTTCCAGATATTTGCGATTAGCGAATTTTTTGTCAGGCTGCGCAAACTGTTTGGTAAGTATTTTCTCAAACTCATCGTGATTAGGGAAGACCTTAGGTGGTTTTTGAACACTTTCGAAGCAAATCCTATGTTTTGGGACTTCCGGGGGCGACTCTGGAATTTTTAGCACCCGATGAATAGAAGAAATTATGTCCTCAACTAGCGCTGTATTGCTAGGGGGAGAAGGTACCACGGACCTGACCGTTTCATTATCTGAGTCGGAGTCACAGATGCCCTCCGAATCCTGTGCCTCACTAAGGTGATCCCTGGAGGGCGACCTGGGGCGGGGGTCTTCTGTGGTGGGGGATCCCTGTGGTAAATTGCACTGTCTGTCTGTGGCAGGGGACTGCCCAGGAGACCTGGAATGACGCTGTCTCTCCCTAGAGGGGAACGACCTTGTGCTATAGTGCGACTCAGGTGATCGAGACCTGCGAGTCCGCTTACGTCTGTGAGAGTCAGAAGCAGCATGTTCCTGAGACAAGCTGTCCGTTTGCTGTGTACCGTCCATAGCCGGGGTCCGACTCTGCAGAGCTTGCAGCAATGTAGCAGTTAGGTTGTCTATGGACTGTGACATAGACTGAGACATCCGAGTTGCCCGTTCCGGCGTGGCCTGTGACACTGAAGCGTCAGTAGGGACTCCCTGGGGTTCTGACCCAGAGTTCTGGATGCAGACCCGGCAGTGCGGATACGTGCTGCCACTAGGGAGCGTGGCTTTGCAGGCTGTGCAGAATGCATAGAAACATTCCTGCCTGGTTCTCTTCCTTGAGCCCGGCATAGTGCACAGAGGCTGGCAATAAGGGATCGTACAGGGGTGGCTACTCAGAGGGAACCCACAGAAAGCCTTATAGGAAGTATAGATTCACAGCTGAGTAATGAGAACCCAGCTGTGAGCTTACCCCACCGGTGTGCCCCTAGGTCCAGCGCCGACAGATCCAAGTTCTGTGCCCCCCGGAGACCGCTGTGATGCTTCTCTCCTGGATCTCATCCAGAAAAAATGGCCACCGGGGCTCTGAGGAGAGGGAGGAGGGGGCGGAGAGCTGAAAAGGGCGCGCTGGGCTGTGTAAAAACGCGCCCTTTCTGCCTCAATCCGCCCCTTCTATGACACTCCAGTGTGTCATTTTGGTCATCCGGGGGGCGGGCCGGGGGGCAGGGAAAAGGCGGCGGCTTCAGCTAGGCCGAAGCCGCGGTCTAAATTTGAAGCCTGATGCCCAGGAGGGCTCCAGAGCGGCGCGGTAGTCCGGGGGGGGGGGATATGTACCAGACCCCCCCAGAATGGTCGACTGGATAGCGGTGGGGGTAGCAGGGGTAGCGGTTTTTGTATGGGGGGCCCCTGAAGGGCTATGGAGCCGCTGCTGCTGCAGAGACAGGGACGCAGCAAAAGCCCTGTTTCTGCTGTGCCATCCAGTCCGCACCCTCCCCCGGCCCCCACAGGATCCCTCAGCCGGCCTGGGGTCCCTGGAAGCTGCGGAATGCTGCCTGATCTCCGACCCTACCTGAGGCGTCTCAACCTAATACCCCCTGCGGGGGATTAGGGAGGGTGCGTCTGTCACCGTCAGGGGGTCTTCATCCTCGCCTCGACCTCAACCCAGACCCCTTAAGGGTGTTGGGGAAGGAGGGGGGTCTCGACCTCGAACCAGGACCCGAGGGACTGGGGAGAGAGCGACATGGGGAAAAAAACCACCTCAACCTCAACCGGGTACCCCTAATAGGGGACCGAGGAGGGAGCCATGCCGGGAGTCTCGCTGGAGACCCACTTTTCTTCATCTGTATTTCCGTGAAAAAAGGAAAAAAACGGAAGAAAAAAGGTGTGCCTCCTTGCGACACTAAGCAAAAACTGGAGAAGGCTGACGCCGTCCAGGGGTGTATACTGCAGAGGAGGAGCCAAAGTTAATCTTTTTTCAGATTATGCATAGTGTCGCCTCCTAGTGGACAGCAGCATAACACCCAAGGTTCTGTGTCCCCCAATTAGGCGACAGAGTAAACAAAATGAAAAAAAGGATTTTGGCAAAAAAAGAAAAAAAAAAAAATTAGGGGTTGTGTCTCCATTTTCCAGGAACCCATTTTTGGGTCAATGGAGCCATGTGATGGCTTATTTTTTTGTGGGGTGAGAGGCCGTTTTTATTGATACCATTTTGGAACAGATGTGACATTTTGATGCTTCTTTTGATGCAACTGAAAAAAAAAAAAACAAACAATCATGGCGTTTCAATTTTCCCATTTATGGTGTTTAGTGATCGGTTAATTATTTTTATATTTTAATACATCAGATGTTTCTAATAGCGGCGATATCACAGGTGTATTTTTCCACTAACTATTTTTAATATGGGTGGGTGAAGGGGAATGATTTATCTTTTATTCTCATTTTTATATATATTTTTTTTATTAAAGTTCTTACTGTACTTGTTAGTTCCCTTAGGGAACTTGACACACGATCGTCCCGCATGTGGTTAATGCCGTTGTCAGAATTTGACAGTGGCACTTAACAGGTATGAGAAAAGTAAGTTGCTGCAGGACACCTCTCAGCTTTTCTCATTGAGGGACAAAGGACCATGAGAACCTGGCCCGTTTCACTGTCTTGTATGGTCCTGCTTAGGGTATCAGCCCAAGAGACCATAGCATTAGCTACCCACGCCGCAGCAAAAAAGGGGGAGAGTGCCGAACCCAAAGCTTCGAAAACCTAATGGGCCAGGTTCTCATGGTCCTCTGTCCCCCAATGTGGCGATGGAGAAATGATCACTGTTAAAATACCACTTGCCTGGCACGTTAAATGGCAGGACACAGCCAGGAGACCCTTATACACATACTAGTTGGTCAGCTTCCCCTGCCGAAACTGGAGGGTGTAATGTGTATAGGGTCCTAAAGGTTGCAGACTTTATGTGCAGTGCTCCTTTAAGAAATGTGACTAGTTGCTAGTAAACTTTTTAGGCGAACGTTACCTTAGATCCTTTCAATCCTCCCAGTTGATCTTTGTCATTTAGGCCCCACACAAACACTTTTGTTCTAATTGTTGCTGCCGATTCTAAAGCAGCTGCTTTTTTTCTTATGTAGCTGAAAAATAATTAAAAAATATGAAACAAAAAATAGCCGGTTTCCCACAAAGTTTATCATTAAGACGCTCACATAAACGCTACTGCAATAACTATGCCAGCATGTAGCTTGAAAGAAAATCAAGCCAAATTAATAAAGGAGTTGCCTCATTAAAGAAATTAAAAGGGTTGTTCCGCTGGTGCTCGCTTCTGTGAACGGCGCTGATGACGTCTTACTGGCAGGATATGGGCATAGCCGGCTGGTACTGTGCACCGGTACTACCCTAATAAAGGAACGCAGTATCTGCCCAGCTGTGCACACATCCTGGCAGGCACCTGTCGTCTCAATGAGAAAGCGAGAGGCGCTGGAGCAACCCCAAGCAGATCCTTAGCATATGCCATCAGTTCCGACTTTGTGAGGTCTGAGAACCAGGGCTGTGGATTCGGAGTCATGGAGTCGGAGCTCGTTTTGGTAGAGTCGGTATAAAATGGACCGACTTCAACTCCTAAAATATATAATAAATTGGGTACAGTAGTTCAATGCAGAATGTGCTAAATATTTTTTCATAGGAATTTGGGAAAGTTATGAAATGTCCTATAAATGGCTGTTCTATTCCTGATCTAAGGCTACATTCACACACAGCGTTTTTCCAGCTTTTTTGAGGATACGTTTTTCAGCTGCAAAAGCAGATCAGTTTTTTAAAAAACCTCATCACCTGAAAGATTTTTGAGCTCATAGATGTTTTCAATAGCAGAGCAGATTTCTAATCTGCT